>NW_022436942.1:6093138-6269109 GCF_009761245.1 Sapajus apella | reverse complement strand
TCTTTCTTTCTTTCTTTCTTTCTTTCTTTCTTTCTTTCCTTCTTTCTTTCTTTCTTTCTTTTTCTTTCTTTCTCTAACTTAACCTATTTTCTTCTTAACTTAAAAAACTCACCCTAAGCTTCTTGGTCTGCATTTAATACATGGTCCAGTGCTTTCATGTTCTAGCCTCCAGATCCGACCATGGCAGGTGTACTTAACCATTTAGAGATTTCTCCATCAATGAAAATCTTTCAAATGTTCCTACAGAGATAGTTGAGTAGTTCAATAGCTGAGATGAGAATAGGATTTGGAATAACTAGAGAGTTAAAATTATTTTAAAAACAAGGAAATGTTGGCCAAAGACTAATATATGACCATAGTTCTTTTAATAAAAGAACTGGCTAGTTATTTATGACAGCAGAAGGCAGCCTAATTTGTCTTTTAGTTATGTAAAAACCACCCACTGGGAAGCCATGTTAGCTGATACAGTGCTATTCAATTGTCCATATTTATGCATTGTCTTTATTTTAATGACTTGCAATAAACTTATTTAGAAAGATGTTTCAACAATAATTTGGAGGTAGAGACTAGGCTTGTAGAGTTTCTTACATGAGAAAACCATGAAAACTCTGAAATAGTTCTTTTTGTATTATTGCATAAAAAATTGTGCTTTGAGCAGGTTCACCACCCCACCCCCCACTTTCATATAAAGAACTGTAAAGAGTTGATTTCTCTTTATCCTGGGAGGATATCATGTTCTCTTTTATTTATTCACCTTCATAATAATCACATAAGTCTTCTGAAATAATTGTAATGCACTGCTTTCAAAGTAGCCTAAAATACATTATATAAAATTTCACAAAATTTACAAGGTTGTTTGAAATACCATTCTCACCATTTTATAGTGTGGCAGAGTGGAACGGTGCCGATTATAATGTCAGTTGAGTTTCACCAGTTGTCTTCTCGTAACAATCAAGCTATAAAGAGATATCATTCTTTCTCCTAGAAATTCCGGCTCAATGCCAGCACTAGAACATGTATTTGTGTTCCTTTTAAGGCATATAAAATTGGAACACTAATTTCCATCCCTGACCCATACTCTATTAATCTCTTATGGAAAGTGCCGATCACAGTGCCAGATACAAAGGCAGGTACATTGTAAACTCTAGTGTCATTTCTCCTTGCTTCACTTTCAGGTACTCTAAATTCCAAAAGGCTCTGAAGAGAATGCACATCTTAGCCTCCTTAACTCCCTGGAAAATCATATCCAGCATGAGTTCAGATTAGGTGATATCCTGGAAAGCTTGGAATGCCTCAGATTTGTCCATTACTTGGAGCATAAAAAAACCCTAGCATGTTCCAGAGTGGGACTTTTGCAAGACCAGGTGCCTGAGAGGTTGTCAGTGCACAGTAGGATGTTTTTCAGCTTTTGAATGTGTTAATGACCATGAAATACTATTGTGTAAATCAACCTGAAAATACTGTTTAAGAAAGCAAGATCCACAAATGATGTATTTAAGTGAGTCCTTTGTTTTGCAATACATTGGTTATTCATAAATTGCATCAAACTGAAGATAAAAGTTTACAAAAAGTAAATTGATTTTAGATTTTAATCAAATGCAGACTAAATGCTTACCTTAGAACTATATTTCTATATCTTTATGAGAATATTTGTTGGAAGTTTGTTACTTCAATATAGTATAGTTGATTTAGTAGTAAAGAATTGGAAATAATTAAGTCCCCAAGTATGACAAGTACTAATATATTTAAAAGATAGAAGATTTTCTTTTAAAGGTGTGGCTCAGTGAGTAGTTTTTGAATTATGTTAAGCACACATTGCCAATGTTTATCCATAAAAGTTCAAACTTTTGACATATTTGTAAGCTCAAATACAAATGCACAAAACTTCAACTCAAATACATTTTTTTGCATGATTAAAAATGTGACTAATGAAGCAACAACAAACATCTTTAGGGAAAGAAGGAAAATCGAGCTGGGAAAAGATGGGGAAATATTTTTTTTATTGTCCACTAGATGTCAGTACTGAACTGGCAAAACATCTGTGCCGTGGTGCTCTTAGACAACATGCTATTAATTTATAATAAAAGGTATCTGACAGCTTTATTCTGATGAATTATGGGAATCCAAAGCATAATTCCCAGCCTTTGGTTTATAAATTGTCATTGATTTTAATGTTCTTTGTAAAGTTGTGGCATGCAACAAATTTTCCTGCCAAGAGCTGTTAAATAAATAGTCATCCTTTGCTCTGAGTAGTACATTGAACTTGTTAGACTGATGAGCAGAACCAATTGATGGTTATCCATAAACCATTTATGACAGATGCACAGCAGCAATTCAAACAATTATTGAATGCATTCATTACATATTTTTTTAAAAATCTCAAGTGAACCAAAAGGAATATCACAGGTAATAGACCATAGCAATGCCACACAATTCTTTATGAGCTACTTCCTGATTGACAGGTGACTAGAATTGTTGTAGGATTTGCTGAGGGCTCATCAAACCTCACTGGAATTATTTGGTTTTCTCTATTGTGTGATTTGGCATCCCAAAAGTATACTGCATGCCTTTTCTAAAGAAAGATGGTTATTGTAAAGACAGAAGCTTTTGTTCATGTAAAGATCTCTTACAAACTGGCATGAGAACAAAAGAAAGCTTATGCCTGAGATATAATTTCAGTGCATTTGGAGATTCAGTTTATGTATATGGGAACGTGAAATTTGGAGGTCTATGATGACCAGTGAGTACTTAATCACTTTAAGCAAAAGTTCTATCTTTTAGAAAAATTCTCCACTGGCCTTCTGCTATTGTGTTTGATTTCACTCTCTGAAAACACTTAACATCCTTGGCGGTTTTCAGAAGGACCCTTGTTTGCCTTTGTTCTTTGTTTGAAACTGTCCTGCATGTTCTGTTGCTATGTCAGGGACCACCTCTCCTCCCCAGAAGTGGCTTTCAGGGATGTAGCCTCCAGTCTGTTTTTTGTACAATGCTTTAAGACTTCTTTGAGATCAAAGTAAAGTGACCTAAGCATGTAAAATTCTGTTAATGGTGCTATTTGTAAAAGTACACCAGCAAACTACCTTTAGGCACAGTTAAGCAGTAAAACAGTACATTAAAGACTGAGGAGCTGACTCTGATGTTCTATCCTTGATTTCCTTTTCTTAAATCTTTCTATTGCTCTAAATGTTGTGATATGACAGGAGTGGACAAGCTGGACATGTCTCCCCGGTTTCTCTTTGAAAAGGGTAAGTCCATGGGCTAAGGGCCTCTGATCATACCCCGAATTCCTCAAAAAATTGGAAAGATAGTTTTCATTTCGTGCCGTTTTCTTCAGATTTAAAAATAAAATATTCTTTTTAAGAAAAAAACATTAGGAAGACTGAGAGCTTGATACACATATGGCTGCCTTTTACAAGTCATTATGATCTGTCATATAAATACTATATTTACTGACATTTCAAAATGTGGACTCTAATCTCCACACACATTTATTTTTTTAATAGTTGCTTTTCATTGCAAACTTCAGTCCAACAAATAACACGAGAAAACATGCAACATGGTCCACAGGTTCGACTATCAATGTCATTACTCTTTAAAAAGCTCGAAGACAGTCGAGTTCAGAGTATAAAGCATTTAAACCTAAATCCAGTTACACTAAATGAGTGGGGTGGAAAGTTAGTGAGAGGAGTCATTTTGAGCGCTGATACAGTTTTTCAGTGCAAGGGATGAATGGGAGCTGTGTATTGCAGTATATTTTTCCAAAGCTATTTTAATACTGGTTCCTTTACCTAACTCTCAGACATTCGCCGTCTCTCGTATTTATCAACAGTGAGAACTCTTGAGCTGCATTAATGAGCTGCGGTGGCATTTCAAGCAGGCGATATTACTCTATGCAGTTACCACAGTGTTTAAAAATTTACATTCTTTGTCCAACATTGTGACCACCTGTGGCCAATCAATTTGATCCATAGACTCAGCAGCTTTTTCTTTGCTGAGGGTAACTCAAAAAGACTGTTTCTAGGGCTAATGCTTCTGGGGACCATGGGCTCAAGCAAAAATTGGGTGTGAGGAAATGGGGAGGGAGTAAAATAGTTTTTTTTAGAATTTTGTTAAAAACTTGTGTGACTAGTATTTTGGATAATTTTACTCATGCAAATTATCCATATAATTCCCTTGGAGTAAATATTGTAAAAATGTTGCATCTAACAGTCTTAAGTATAATAACTGATCAAATCTAGAGAGAAAAAAAATAATTCTTTTTTTTTTTTTTTGAGACGGAGCCTTGCTCTATCGCCCAGGCTGGAGTGCAATGGCACTCTCTCGGCTCACTGCAACCTCCGCCTCCCAGGTTCAAGCAGTTCTCCTGCCTCAGCCTCCCAAGTAGCTGGGATTACAGATGCGCACCACCATGCCCGGCTAATTTTGGTATTTTTAAGTAGAGACTGGGTTTCACCATGTTGCTCAGGCTGGTCTCAAACTTTTGACCTCATGATCCACCTGCCTCAGCCTCCCAGAGTGCTGGGATTACAGATGTGAGCCACCACTCCCGGCTAAAAATGATTCTTTTTGACAAGCTAAAATGTTCACTTTTCAATCTGTTTATTTATACAGTACTGAATATATAGCAAGCTCCTGCAACAGGCTAGGTACTATTTCTTGCACTGAATATAGAAGTGAAGAGAAAAAAGTTTCTTTCTTCCCAAGAGCATGCATTCTGGTGAAGGGAAGCAGGCAATGAAAAAATACATATAAAATAAGACATCAGGCGTGAGATGTGCTGAGGCAAGAAAGGTAAAACAGGTCAAGGAGGTTAGAAAATGGGCTTCTCGGATGCCTACCAAAGGGGCTTCTCTCTAAAAGAGCACACAGAGTAGGGCTGTTGCTCTTTAAGAGAGAAGCCCCTTTGGTAGACATCTGAGCTGAAACCTGGAAAAAGGGAGTGAACCTGAGCCTGTAGCTTACCAGAGAAGGAGGATTTTGGGCAGAGGAAACAGCATGTGTAAAGGCCCTGTGGCAGGGACAGGCTTGGTGTATGAAAGGAACTCACCTGGGAAATGATTACAATAATCCAGGCAAGAGATGACAGTGGCTTTGCCAGGGTAGCTAGAGAGACATGGCCAGATTCTGGCTATATTTTGAAGGAGAGCCAGTAAGACTTGCTGATGGGCTGGAGGGAGATGAGAAGGGAGGAGTTAAGGATGACTCAGGGTTTGGCCTGAGCAACTTTGTAAATGCTGGTACCATTTGCTCAGTTGGGGAACATTGGAGAGGATTAGTTTGGGGGTTTAAAGAAGAATCAGGAGATATTGAGGGGTGAGTACAGTAGTCTCCCCTTATCCATGGGTTTACTTTCTGTGGTTTCAATTATCCACAGCACAGTGCAATAAGGTATTTTGAGAGAGAGACCGTATTCACATAACTTCCTTTACAGTATATGGTTATAATTATTCTGTTTTATTAATTATTGCCATTAATCTCTTACTTTGCCTAATTTATAAATTAAACTTTATCATAGGTATTACGTATAGGAAAAAGTGTAGTATGCGTCAGGTTTGGCACTGGTTTCAGGTATCCACTGGGGGTCTTGGAATGTATTTTCTGCAGATAAGGTGGGGGGGATGACTGTAAAGATACAATCATGAATTTAGGAACAAAATCAGGTTTTATCAGTTTAGCAAGATCACACAGTGTGATGGGACTGAATGAGATAACTTGGGAGGAAAGGGAGAAGAGGTGTGGAGCCTTAGTGCATGCCAATTTAGACGTCACAGGAAGAGGAAAACGCAGCAAAGCAGACAGAGCAAGAAGAACATTAAGAAAGTGGGAGCCTAGAACAGTGCTGCTCAAAGTGTGGTCTGTGGACTTGTAGCAGGTATGGCCTGGGAGCTCTTTACAAATATAAGTACTCAGACGCCACCCAAACCCACTAAATAACAGACTCTGGAGGTGGATCTCAGGAATCTGTATTTTGTTTCTTGAGACAGTCTCTGTCACCCAGACTGAAGTGCAGTGGCACGATCACAGCTCACTGCAGCCTCAACTTCCCAGGCTCAAGTGATCCTCCCACCTCAGCCTCCCAAGAAAGTGGGACCACAGGCATGTGCCACCATGTCTGGCTAATTTTTTATTTGTAGAAATGTGGTCTCTGTTGTCCAGGCTGTTCTTGAACTCCTGGGCTCAAGTAATCCTCCTGCCTCGACCTCCCAAAGTGCTGGGATTACAGGTGTAAGCCACTGCACCTGGCCAGGAATCTGTGTTTTAACAAGCTCTCCAGGAGATTATTTTATCCAGTGAAGCCACACCAAAGATGTTTCAGGTGTGTCAAATGAACAATGGGATAATATTTGAAGGATTCACTTCAATTTATTAAATTAAAATATCAAATTTATTTTATATTTCAATTTATTCAATGTGAAATATTAAAATTTCTTCATCTTTTAACATATAATACTTTTTGTTAGAAAGTAGAGCACTATATTTAGTTAGGAATAGTATTTGGGAATCCGTATCCCAAAATGAGTTTAGAGATCCAAAATGACCAGCTAAGAAATATCATTGCTGAAGGTATCAGTAGCATTAATTGGGATATACATCACTGTTCAAAGACCTAATTTGGATTCTAGATCAGCTCCTAGAGTCTTGATTTTCCACAGTAGAGGATAAGCAAATTAGTGGCTCATCCCCCGAATCTCCTGGTTTTAGCCCCATATATACTGTAAATGCATTGACCTTACCCTTATATCAGATATCACGGAGGAATTGTTGACCTGGGGCATGAATTGAATTGCATTTTTTTTTTTTCGTATGTGAGTACAGGTTGTGGCCTGACTAGATTTCTCGCATATAGGTTGCCCTTCATCACTCAGCAGTGAAGAATGAAAATCAACAGCGCTTTCCCCAGCCTGCTGCTTAAGCAGCTGCTAACAGGCTGAGGCTGCCCAGCCTCATTAACCCATTAGATGCTGTGTTAGCCCGGGAGTCATTCTTAATGAGGCTGCTGCAGGTAAGCCAGACATGCACCAAAATGTTGGGGCATTAAATTAAGACCCTTAAATGTGGGACCTATAATAGAGTTATTTTTATGTCAGAAACAGATACATCAGAGAGCAATCTTAAGGCAAGTAAAGCAAATGATACTATTACCATCTGTGAATCTATAGTGCTTTAAAGATGTTGGAAATTTTGAATTCTGGAGGCACTTGGAAGCTTGTCGTTTTCCCAAACATTGTGTCCCCCTAATTAGCAACTCTGTTCTTTAGAATAGACACCAATGCACAGAATCAAGTCAGATTTCAGATCACAGCTGAAAGCAGCCTCGATCCTCTAAACTTACTGGTTCACAATTTTCTCTGGATAGAAAAATGATTGTAAGCAAAACTAAAAAACAACACTAAATACTACTATTTCTTTATAGCCCAGAGGCCAATGAGGATTTTGTTTGTGCCAGTAAAAAACTGTTTGCAGTGATGTGAGTCAGACCTTGGAAGCAAACTGTGCTGCATAACTGACAATGGATACTCTGTCTATAGGTGGATTTTTAAGGTCTCAGATTAATGTGTGCTTGCGGTTGAGTTTTTGACAAGACTCCTAAGGTTCAGTGTTATAACTTCTTAATCCCTAAAATTTTAGCAATTCCCCTTTACCTCTTAATTTGAGTCTCCTTTTATTGGAGAAAATAATTGCATTCTATCTCTCTATTTCTTTCACATGCCTTCTTCTGTCTTTTCATTTCAATCAAGTCTCTACAAATATCTGATTTAAAAAAAAATTAAAAAATGCTGCTCTTCTTTATTGTTGCATTATATTAAAGAGAGAAAGCCATGCTTTTACATTTTCCCTGTTCAAGAATATGCTGAATAAAGTTTGCCGTCCTTTCCCAGGAGCATGAATGCTATTAAAATTTTAGATTGTAATCTAATAAAATTTCATCTTATCCTATTGCTTTCCTTAACACCCCCCCACTCCCCGCAACAGCCATCAAGTACATAGTCTTAGTATCTAAGACTAAGAAAAAAGGAGTTCACATATTACACAAGTGTTTTTCAATACATTTTTTAAAACTTGGAGGAGATGGTGGTGGTGGTGGTGGTGTGGAGTGCTTCATATAATTTTATAGGACCTCTGAGGCCCAGAGTTTTTAAGTAATCTTTTTTGATGTTTTTAGACAGACCATTAAGCTGAGGATAAAAGTCCCTGTGTTCAATATCTGGATACATTAAGCATTAGGTTTAAAATTTATAGCTTTCATTTTGACAAGGAAAATGACAAGTTTGGTCTCAAGTGCTACCTTGAACTGTTTTTCAACACGGAGACAGGTTGTCAGGCTGAGGGTGGAGGTCTGTGCTCTTAGTCCCAGAGACACTCCATGGGGTAAACTGCTCCAGCTCATCAGGAAATGCTGACTGAACCCTGGGCAACTGGTTGATGTCTGGTGGGGTGATGGCAGAAAGCCACCTGGATGCTTATCCCCCCATGGGTTGTTGAGGTCTACTCAAATTCCTTCTTATGTAAATGCAATTGATCCAAAAGAGTGAGCCAGACAGGGAGAATGTCTACATGTAGGGGTGGACTTCAACATACTTCCATTTTTATTCTGCCCGTAAGAAGTTCTTCAATGGATCCTCTTCTTCCTTGGACAAGTTAAATTGCATCTGGGGACTAGAACTTCAGGGAGTTATCTAAACTAAGTGATACCTAGGGTTAGAAGGTGGAGGGGAAGCCAGGGAGATCATGCTGGGCTGTCGGAGCAGTTAATAGGGAGGTAGAGAAATGTGAGGAGAGTGGAACGTGATTCAGGAGATGCAACTAGTATTAGAACTATGGATAAAGATATAAGTCTCCTGCCTCCTCTCACTCCAACAGAAGGAGGCTGGAGAGGCAGGCATGGGAAAAATGGAATAAGTTTTCTAAGCCAGGATAAGGAATGTGAATTCTACTTTGAAGACAAAAGATAGAGATGGCAATATTAGATGATGCTTTTGGAAAATGAGTGGTGCTTCTAGGTGCAGAACAGACTGGACTGGAAGATGCCAGCAGGAATCTGGGGTGAAGGTAATGAGTTGTGGAGAGCTACCCATGCCAGGGAGGACTGGCATTGTGGCACAAGGTGGGGCAGAGGGGGCAGCCATGAGCAGTATTCTCCAATGGATCTGATGAGATTTGGTGATGGATGTGAAGGACGAGGGAAAGGGCCATCTGGGTTCCTTTCTTTTCTCAATTTCCTGAAGACCTGGAAGGGCAGGGAAGAACTCCATCCCCCATTCATGAAATGGAGGCTCCCTGTCTTTTTCACATCCTCCCTTTCATATTTCTTTATGTCTACTTCTCCCTTACTCCTCTCTCTAAGCCTCTGAGGGAATGGAATACTTCTATCCACTAGGTTTCTGTCTAACTCTGCCTATTTCTGCTTTTCATTCTCGTTTTTGTTTTTCTGCTACAGAGACACTACCTGGATTTATAATATCTTTATCCTGTTTAAATTATTACTCTAAAATGTTTACACTCAAAACTTGATACCTATTCTTTCTCTCTCTCTCTTTCTCTCCTCTTGTTTGCAAATTTGTCCCTCTTCCTATAAACACACTTTAAGGCATGGGAGACTAACAGCCTCTGAATTCTTTCCGTATAAGAGCTTATGTTAGTGGCAAATAGTGTTATTACGTAAAATATGCACATTTAATTCAACATCCATTCCTGGCATTGTGGTTTTAAACAAATCTAGCATAAAGAAAATATCAACAGACAGTACAATAAGTCTTAATTGATTTTGACTTCATGTATTATAAGATCTACCATGTCCAGAATGGATAGACTATACAAGTGATGTAACTATCCTGAAGGCAAAGTCTGAAAGGAAACTCACAGTGTTAATTTGCGTGTAGGTGTGTGAAGAGAGGGTTACCAAGAAATACAGCCACTTAAAACTTTCAAATAGCAAGCCTTTGTTTTAGCATTAGACTCTGAAATTTTGTGTTTGTAAAGCATGATTGATCTGAAGGGATTGCCCTCAACCTCATCTATTTGCATAAATGATAGAAAAATTCAGGTCTTCCCAAATCAGAATAAATTCTTCACCTTACTGCCCCTCTACAAAAGACCAACAAATAAAATGGAAATATACTGAAAATAAAAATGACCATGAATTAAGAAATTCCCCACAGCATTTTACCCCCATTTAGTAATATTATCACAAAAATAACAAACAGCCTGGGGCCAATTAATTTTCCCGATAAATAGGATAAATAAATGTTATCCAAATCCAGAACACTATAAAAATATCAGAAACACCTACACACTGCACTCTGTCTAGCCTCATCAAGGCAATGACACATGATCAATTTGAAAAAAACAAATCCACTACACAACTGGACTGCTGTTTTGAAGCTTTTATTTCTGTTTTTATTTTCTTCAAATATCTCATGAAAAGGATAAGTTAAGATAAAAAATGAGGGCAGAACATTTGTATTTTAAAAAATCTGTGAAACATTCAATATCTGTTCTGCATAAACATATTGGACTGTTGTCTTGGAGGCTTCACCCAGAGAAACATGAGCATGACTCACATTACAAATGCTTTTCAAATATTTTCCAGGGACATAAAAGAGAAAATATTATCACAAGTAATGAAAGTGAACCAGGGAAAAGAAAGAGGAGGATGGCATTTGGACAGACCCGGTGAGAACACAGTGAGGGAGAGACAAGGAAGGAAAAAAAGATCTTAAACATAGATGTAGGCAATTGATCACATAGAGATTCTCTTCTAAGCTTAGTTTTCATACCGTGTTTTGGTCTGTTTTGTCATTTGTCTTCCGCGATACTGGGACTCCGTGACTTTCTTTTATCTCAGAAATATTTGTAAGGGAATTTTTGTAAGATATACTCAGAAATAATGGGTAAAAGAATACAAAGGATTTCTGAAATTCAGAAAATCTGATTTAATTAAATATTTTAGGAGGCTGAGAAGAAGAAAGGCTTACTCAATTAAAATCCATTTTTGGAGGATTTCCTTAGGAAAGGTGTCTGTGTGATAATGCTGGAAGTATGAAATACACTCTAATCTACCTTGCAGAAGTTATATAAGGTGCAGATAAAGTTGGTGAAGCACACCATTGTTAAACAATGAGATATATATGGCTGTGCACGCATTCATACACACCAGCCTTATAAATACCCACACTGATAGGCCTAGCTTATTTAATCAATGAGAGAAAATATTTTAGTCTATTAAATATGCATGTTACAATTTCAGATAAATGTTACCTTTTATCTTAGCAAAAGGAGCTTTTCTCTCCCAAATTATTAAATCAGTGTTTAAAACTATTAGAAAAGAAATGCCTAGCCAAAGTGCTATCCCACTTACTATTTGATAAAAACGTTACCAGGTATTTATCCACCTAAATTATGTTAACTCCTTAATTTAGAGCAAAGTGTCAGTTGTAAACAGGTTTCGAGGTGGCTGCCCAGCCTGCCACACTCCTTTGGCAAATGACCCCTCTTAACCGTGCTCACACAGTGGCCCCTGGCAGCCATGTCTGCATTTTTTGACACCATATCTCAAGCCGTAGCTGATCAGGTATGTGCCTAACCCAGGCTGTCCTGGATATCTGAAACTCAGATGCAGGAATGTTTATTAGCACATGAGAGTGTTATCTGTCAAGAATAAGCATAGGAAAGCACAGCGTGAGGATACCCAGAGAGAAAAAAGAGTATGTAGTGGAAGCTATGCATTCTCTCTCTCTCTCTCTCTCTCTCTCTCTCTCTCTCTCTCACACACACACACACACACACACACACACAGGTACCACTGGGCTTTCTACCTCAGGGCCTTTATATCCATAGTATACAACTCCTTTATTTGTTAAAGCTGCTTACAATGACTTTCTATTACTTATAACCAAAAAAAATTATTGTTCAAGAAAAATGGAGAGAGGAAGAGAGAGATACTCCAGAGGGTAAACTCAGTATGGTGAGAAAATGCACCAATAGAAACCCTTTAAGAAAGGAGGGGAGGAAATTTTGTATCTATGACCCTCTAGGCCTTCAAGGGTAAAGAGAGACTCCCAGAAACCTATTCTCCTCCTTTCCCAACATTCATGGACTTGTCCTAACTATCTGCCTAGCATCCAGGAATCATCTCATATGCCCTCTCTCCTTGATTATGTCAGCTACCACAAAGCCCCTCAGGTCACCTTCCTCTTTTATCCTTTAAGTCCCAAGAGCATCTGTCCCTAGCTCAGTGGTTCTCAGGCTTTAGTGTTTATCAGAATCACCTGAAGGGTTTGTTAAAAAACAGGTTGCTGGACCAGAATTAGTTTCCGATTCTGTAGGCATGAAGTCGGGCCTGAGGATGTAAATTTTTTCTAACAAGTTCCCAAGTGATGTTGATATTTGTGGTCCCAGTGAAAAACCACTGTCTTATTTCTTTCATTCCTCCCCGAGTCCTAAAACTCATCCACCCCATGCCCTCTGAATTCAGTGTCTGTCAAAGGCAAAATCCCCCATAGCCTCATCCTCTTCGACCTTTTTGCTCTAAGAAGAAGTCGACTCCTCCTTAAGGGCACATTTTCCCAACAGCCTCTCTAGTGGTGGCTGCTTTTCCTCCCAGCTCTACAGCAAAGACCTGAAGTGGGAGTAGATACTGTCCTCATCACTGCTTTCAGACCTTTCTCCCTACCTCCTTCCTAAAAACAGCGAACTATGAATTTCAGGCTATGACACAATGTCAACCCTTCCACTCATCGTTGCTGTTAATTATGGATTCCTGGGATATTTCCTTTGATTTCTTGGTGATAGAAGCTTCGGGTTCAGTCTCTCTAATAATATCCCTGCCTTAATTGTGGTAGATTTCGATCGATGTATATATGATCTTTCTAACACTTTGGCCTTCAGTTCCTTAACTATCCTTTGTCCAAAGATCTTGTCTTTCACCTTATTAGGTACTCTTTTGTGGTCATACCCTGGACCCCTTCATAACTGAGATTTCAAACATTCCACTCTCTCTGACTGCCGTGTCTTACTTTTTTAGCCCGCCTCTCTAGTATTAGGGCCTCAACAGTCCCTTGACCCTAACAAGACGTCTGATCTTTTGATTGTACCTTCTTTTTATTGGCCGCACATTCTTCCAGATTAAATTTTGTGGTTAATCATTGTAGTCACTCCCTCACAATCACTCTCCATTCCCATGCTCCTGCCTCATTGTCTCACTCGCTTGGCAGATCCACAACCCTGGTTAAATCCAACTCTCTGCCTACTCTATGTCTGCAGTCCTGAAGCTAAAACTGTCTGGAGAAAAACTCACAGCCACACAGACTCTAAATTAGAAGTGGGCCCTTAATTCTGCAAGGCAATCATACTAGATGTTTTTAAAAATTCATTCTCCCACACCCTTGATAAGGATTTAAAATACTTTTCTCTTTTCAAATCCCAATAGGAAAATTGGAGCATTCACAAGAGAATTTACAGAGAGTATCATCACCGCTGCCGTCCATCTGCCGCACCTGCCCCTGCACACTTTGACCTCCTGCTGAGGAGGAGGTCGTGGTAATGGGTGGACCATCCACGTCCCTTTCTCAAGCCAATCCCTCTGCTGTGCCCTAGAACTTATCATCTCTCACTGGGTTGCTTGACAAATTCTCCCTTTCTATATTATGTTATCATCTTCTCCACTGTATCATCACACAAAAACATTGTTACTTCTCTTAAAGTAAAAACTTTCTCTTGATCTGTCTTTTCCCACCAGCTTGCTGCCCCATTTTGTTGATTCTATTTGCAGCGAACTGCTTGAAAAAGTTATCCATAGTCACATCTCCAATTTGTCCCTCTGTATTCTCTCTTTAACCTACTTCAATCAGGCCTTTGCCCACATCACTCCAGCAAACCTGCTCCCCTGAAGCTCACCTGGGCCACCATGCACCATGATCTGATCTCTGCTTTAATCTTAGCCTGTCAAGGGCATTTTGAATTACCCATCTTCCTTGATATATTTTCTTCACCCCTGTACCAGGCACTGCACTTTCTTGGATTTTTTCCCCCTACATTACTGAAAGCTCTTTCTGGGAGTCCTTTTTGGTTCTTTCTCTTCTCCTTCATCTTTTCATGCTGGGGAGCCCCATGGCTCAGCCCTTGGTCCTCCTTTCCTCTTGATCCACAGTCACTCTCTTGGTGATCTTATTCAGCCTCGTGGCTTGAAATATTATATATACATGTATTTATAGTGCTATGGAAAAAACCTCTCGCTAAAACTCTAGATTACTGTGGAGAAACATCTATCAGACACATAACATTCAGTTTTCTAAAACTGAACTTCTCAGCTCGACTTCCTCCTGCTCCACCTAAGTGCTTTACTAACTGCTTTCTCCTTCTCAGCTGATGGCAACTCCATCTTTTCAGTTACTTTGTCAAAACTTTGTCTTCCATTCCTTTAAGTCTTTCAGATCCCACATAAAATGTGTAAGGAAACTCTATGTTTAACCTTCAAAAGTATCTGTGATCTAACCTCTTCTTTCTATTGCTACTACTGGATTACTGTCATTATTTACCTTGATTAATTGGCTTTCTAATATGTCTTATGCTACTGCCCGGTTTCCTAAACTCTAGCCCCAGAAAATAGCATCCGGGACCCTAGTAGCTGGAGAAATGTGGACCCAGCATGCAGTATCTCAAAAGAAGAGTGTTGCAAGGGAGTCTGGGTCTAGCGAGGGCTGCTGAGAGATTCATTCCATACCATCAAACACTTTGAACCCAATGCAGCAGCTCACCTTCAGCGGCCTGTCTCAATTGTACTTACCCTATCACTTAACACTTTCTCGTGTTTTCATTTCTTTGTTTAATTTTGCATATTGTTTACACAGTTATATTATGATTTTATGTGTTTTGTTTTGATTTTGTTTGAGACAGAGTCTCACTCTGTAGCCCAGGCTGGAATGCAGTGGCACAATCTCAGCTCACTGCAGCCTAGACCCCCGGGCTCAAATGATCCTCCCACCTCAGTCTCCTGAGTAGCTAGCGCTACAGATGCACACCACAACACCTCGCTAAGTTTTTGTATTTTTGGTAGAGACGGGGTTTCACCACGTTGCCCAGTCTGATCTCAAACTCCTGGCCTCAAGTGATCCTCCTGCCCCAGCCTCTCAAAGTGCTGGGATTACAGGTATGAGCCACTGAACCCAGCCATATATGTTTTTTAAAGACAAGGATCTTATTTTTTTCTTTTCAGTCTAGTACCTGCAACCTCAGTAAATGTTCAATACATTATAATTTGTTAATAGTTAATTTCAGTAGGATTAACCATGATGGAAAACGCAACCCAGATGTTAGAAATGACCATTTCCCACTGCCTGGGAAAGCAGGATTACCCCCTTGATTGTTTCTTCTTTAACTGTGTGGGATAATGACAGTATCAACTCAACACCTTTCTAAGCAATGAACTGTCTAATACCTATGCTGCAGTTTCTTTGACATAGTCAAATTCTACTGCTTAAAAATAAATACAAGCAATAAAATTATACTCAAAACAAAACAAAGCAAAAATAGCAGCCAGAGTAATTCCTTTAAAATAAAAGTCAGGTTACATCACCGTTCTATGTAAAACCTTGTAATGACTCCCATTTTTCTCATAGTAAAATCCATATTCCTAACTATTATGACCTGGGCTAGCCAGCTTTTAATATGGTCTTAAATGATCCCAGACCCCTGGAACTTGATATGCAATGTCATTGCACACTGAATGGCCCTTACCTGTGTAATAATTGGATGTTGAAGAAATAATAGTGTGTGCCTTCTGAGGCTGGGTCACATTTTACATTATAGTGTTGGTCTCTCTTTTTTTTTTTTTTGGATCAGTTTTTTGGAGAAAACCAGGTACATTTTGTGAGAATACTCGAGCAGCCCCATGGACCTGTCCATACAGCAAGGCACTGAGGCCCTTTGACAAGAACCATGTAAATGCACCATCCCAGAAGGAGATCCTCCAGCCCCAGTCAAATCTCCAAATGACTGCGTCCAACAGTCAATATTACAGCTGAATCCTCATGAAAGACCCTGATCTAGAACCACCAGTAAGCCCCTTCCAAATTCTGAAACTGTAGGAATTGTGTGAGATAATAAATGTTTACTATTATTTAAGGTTTCTAAAAGCCATAAAAGAGAATAAAATCTGGTCCTTTGCAGTAACAGGAACGTAGCTGGAGGCCATCATCCTAAGTGAATTAATGCAGGAAGAGAAAACAAAATACAGCATGTCCTCACTTATAAGTGGGAGCAAAACATTGGGACCTATGAACATAAAGATGGCAACAAAGGACACCTGGAACCACTAGAGTAGGGAGAGGGGGAAGGGGACAAGGGCTGAAAAACTAGCTATGGGATCATTCACACTCAAAGCCTCAGCATTGTGAAATATACCCATATAATAAACTTGCACATGTGCCCCTGAATATAAAAATTGACATTATATTAATAAAAGAAAGCTGCTAAAGTGCAGGATCATTTGTTATACAGCAATAGCTAATTAATACATAATATATATTTGCATAATATAAGCCATGTAATAAACCTGCATATGTACCCCTGAATCTAAAAGTTGACATTATATTAAAAAAAGAAAGCTGCTGAAGTGTGGGATCATTTGTTAAACAGCCACAGCTAATTAACACGTGACTTATATATTTGCATAATATACACCCTCCTCTAGCTCTTGAGTCTCATCTCCTGCTACTCTCATCCTGGCTCATTCTGTTCCAGCCACAGTGGTCTCCTGACAATTCCTAGAACATGCCAGGCACATACTCAACTCAGGCATTTGCTCTAGCTGCTCTCTGTGCATGAGATAACTCAATTCTCTAGGTATCTTCCTGGCTATTTCCCTAGCCCTTCTTTAAGTCTTCTTTTAAATTGCATCTTACCAGTAAGGCTCACCTAGGCCAACATGGTATAAGACAACTTGTATTAATATACTCTGTAATTAAGCAATTTAGTATATATTACTTTTGTTCATTCCTTTCATGGCTTGACACTCAATGTTTTCGCTAGGAGTTTTTAGAAGCTCAAGTACCTTAAGGATAATCTTTCTTTGGAAGTGGCGAGCTCTTTCTTACTGGAAGGCAGACACTGGAACAAGAACTGAACATCCAAATTTTACCTAGATGGCTTTACCAGATGATTTTAAAAATCATATTTAGCCTGAGATTTTAGAAGCCTTGTCACAGAGAATAAAATTGAAAAGGGTTATAGGCAACAAAAGCTCAATTAAAAGGAATTTAGAAAAAAGGTATGAAGTTGCTTATCTCATTTCAGAATTTAGAAAGTTTACCTCCATCTCCGTCATCTTTTCCCTCATGCTTAATTTTATTTGCAGTCAGATATGCCCCTCACTGTGGCCCTTGTCTGTTCTAGTCTTTACTAATGATTCCAAAATGCAAAACAAAACAAAACAAAACAAAACAAAAAAAAAGAAAGAAAGAAAGAAAAGAAAATACTAACAATAAAACCCCAAACCTCTGAAACTGAGTCTCCTTAGCTGTCACTGGCCAGGCTTTGGATCCATGTCACTTAAAGTACATGTAGAGAAAATGGACAGGGTTTTCCAAAGAAAATGTATGTGTATTCACTAAAAGAAGGTAGAATGAAAGCTGGAAAGACATAACAACAATTGTCTGCTGTAATATGCAATAACAAAAACACAAAAAGCAATATGATATGTTTTCATAGGCAATTTGAAAGCAGATTTTAATTGAAAGAGGAGGAAAAGCTGAGCATCTGATTAAACTCCTTAGTCATGGCTTTGTCCTCTCATTTAGTGAAATGAAATGATTGGTGATTTTTTTTTTTGTGCTTCCACCCAAAGGAACATGTATAAGTAGTAAACAGAATACATTAAATATCATTTATATGGTAATAAGTCCCACTCTTGTTATCATTCGTCTGGTAGTGCTTGGACAGTTTTGCATAATGGTTAGAACATGGGCTTTGGAATCAGGAAGATTAGAGTTCAAGCCCCCCCCCATTTCACTAATTGAATGGACAAATTCAGTCTCTCAGCCCCTACAATGTGGAAAACGATACAACCCCATAAGACTGTTGTGATAATTAAGCAAAACATGTTGCTGTTTCAGTTTAGCTTTCACTTGAAGCAGAATCTGAGACAGGATAGTTAGGGAGGTGCTCCCAGGAGGCAAGAGTGAGAGGATGAGTAGAGTGAGCCAGAGAAGGAGGAATAACAAATGTAAGAATGTAATATTGCGGTTGCTGATGTAGGCATTTGTGGATTTATCTAGCTAGGATTTCAGAGAAGCAAAGAGAATGGATCCCAGTATTGTCTTACTGAAGGATGGGAGTCTGGGGCTCTTCTTCATTACTGAGGGTTTCCCACGGGGATGTTCTCTGCTCTGCATTTTCCAAATGATCCTACACAGGATGCAGCAGACATCCTGTATGAAGCTGTGTTTTTCTCTGAGGGATAATCGGTATCTGTTTACCCTAGTAATGGCTGTAGCTTCCTGGTGGCCTGACATCTTTTTTGGGGATGAACTCCTAAAATATACTAGGATGTAAAAACCTCAGGAACAGTCTGGTCTTGATGACCTTTGAGATGAATGAATAATATCCAATGGTTTCTTCTGTTTTTGGTCACGTATCAGAGTTCCAGAAGAGGCCATCTCATTAAACAGGGTTAGGTCATGTTTTCACCCCTCTTCTTCAGCTGGGGTAACATGGGGAATTATTTGCCTACTCTATTACAAGAGCTTAAACTTTACGTAATAGCAGATTATTATTTTGTAGTTAAATATTTTTCCTCCATGCAAAACATTTAAATAATATTCATCCCTCCCATTTAAGTAGTTTGAACACTATAATGTAATTTTTGTTCATGGGTGAGTGAACACTACAACTTGTCACTCTAAAAATTATCAAGCTATTCAATACCTATCTAATTAAAACAGAAGTCACTTGCTTATATCTCCATGCTTAATCAATTAAATCCTAATACAGAAAATAATATGTTATTTAGATCAAAACAAAATAACTAAAAAATAACCTATCAGCTCATCAGTGAAGTTTTTTGTTGTTGTTGTTTGTTTTTTGTTTTTGGGGTTTTTTTTTTAACCATGAACAAGGAAACTTCTGTCTCAGAGCACTGGCTGGTTCTTTGAAATTTTTGCCCTTTCTTTCCTCTTCCCCTTTCTTCTCTACTGCTATCTTCTATCATACTGCTTTCAATAGAAAAGACATTTGGAGAGAATAATAACTGGTAGTAGCTTTTCTCCTTTTCCCTCCCCTAGGTTTTAGAGAAATTCTCATATTGCTATGCTTTTAAGCTCTCTTCAGTTACTGCAAGAAAGCATCATCTGTAAATATTAAACCATCATTAAAAAGTAAAACATCTATAGCTAACAGGTGATAGGAGATTACGCGGAAGGTTCTAGGAGGACCTCGCTTCTTGATGCAAACTTCATTGGAGCATAAATATTGAGAAATATGGAAAATATGTTTTAATCATGGGAAGCGCAACCCTTTGGAATTCCCATTCTCTTTCATTATTTCTGTATATGAATACTGAGGGAGAAAGCTTGGCAACTCAGTATTTTGTTTTATAGTTGTTTTTAAAACAGAAAACAAAAACTGGCAATAATTTTTGGGCAATAGATCTCCTTATTATACTCTCTTATTAGGTCTTCAGTTAAATTTGGTCTTCTATTTTACCATGTACAAAGTGCTGTTTGGGCGCACTGGCTGGTTCTTTGAAACTTTTGCCCTATTTCTGCCCTCCTCCTTCTTTCTCTATACCCTTCTCCTGTGCAGTTATAGCCCAAAGTTAGGTGTTCTGGGGTAGGAATGTTAATTTTATGGACTGTCTTTCAAGAGCTAATGCGTATTCTACTCTATGATTCAGCCTGTGAAAATGCTGTCCAGAAAGCTGACTTGCAGTACTATCCGGTGCTAAAACTCATTCATAGCTTTGAATACAAAACCCAGTAGCTAATTTCATGTATATTTTGCTTACTGACAACAACTGACTGATGTACCACATCAATTATCAAGGATTATTTTTAAGTCCTTATTATTAGAAAAGGAACGAAGTCATTAGGTAATCTAATCTGACCCCTTAGTTCAATGCACCGCTTATCTCTTGGTTTAGCTGCTGTGAACTATTTCAGTGTGAATTACTATTTTATTTTGTTTTTACTTTAACAATCCTTACTCTTAAAAAAAATCTCAAAATGATCTGAAGGAGTAATTTAGACCTTCATCTCACTAAAAACATCTTCCTACTGTTCCAAGCTTCTGTCTCAGAGCACTGATGCATTCGGGGAAAAGGCATATAAAAATGCCTTTTTACTACCAGGATTACAAAATTTTATTTATCTTTCATTACTAATTTTTTCCAATCGTCATGCTGTCCTCCCTTGGGCCATATTCTCAGGCTATATTTTTTTGTAGACCTTTGATTCTAGATGTCTACGATGGCGACCATCACAAAAGCTTGTTCCTAGTGAAAACAGGCTAAATTTGTAAGTAAAAAAGAAATCTTTTTCCTGTTCCCAAGGACCAGACATTTCTGATCTCAAATTTGAGAGAATTAATGTTGCTTAGTTATGGTATTTGAGTCAAATATAAAAATAGGTAATATTTTCTTATTAGTATATTTAGTATTTAAATTGGTATTAGTATTTAAGTGTAAATACTAGTTTGTATTTTAAATACTAACTTAAATACTAACACTAATTATTACTAACCCTAAATTTAAATACAAGTGTTTAAATACTAATTTAAATTTAAATACTAGTATTTAAATAAGTATTAGTATATTTAGTGTATATTAATATTTCATTTCCCCATAGGTCGTTTTTCTGTTTCCTTCTCGTTTGAGTAGACTATGTCAGAAGGAAGATCTGGGACTCAAGGGCTGCTGTTCAGATTCTTTTGTCCCACAGAGTGCTTTCTTGATTGAGTGCTCTCTCTTTTTCCCTTGGGATGGGGCTTACTGAGAGCTGAACTGCAGTGATTATTATTTGTCTTCTGGATCTAGCTGCCCATCAGTGCTACCGGGTTCTGGGCTGGTACTGGGGAGGGTCCACCAAGAGTCTTGCGATGTGATCAGTCTTTAGGTCTCTCAGCCATGGATAGCAGCATCTCCTCTCCTGCAGGTAGCAGGTGAGTGATGTGGACTCTGTGAAGGTTCTTGGTTGTGTTTTTAACTGTGTTAGTTTTGTGTTGGTTGGCCTCCAACCAGGAGGTGGCACTTTCAAGAGCGCATCAGCTGCAGTAGTAGAGGGTGGATACAAGCTTGCCTTAAGCTCAGGCGGTAGGTGGGGCCATAGAGCTCCAAAGAGATTATGTCCTTTGCAGATCTTGGCTGGGGGCTAGGGTAGAGAAAGACCCCCAGGTAGGGGCAAGTTTAGCCATCTTGCTGTGGCTGCTGTGGAGGATGGGGATGTATGCTTCCCAGGCTAATGGAGTTATGTTCCCAGGGGGATTATAGCTGCCACTCCTGCATTCACAGAGGTTGCCAGGGAACTGGGAAAAAGCTGGCAGCCACAGACCTCACCCAGCTTCCCGGCAGTTGAAAAGCCGGTGTCACTCTGACCGTGCCCCCACAATTGAATTTATTTCCAGGCAGCCGGTGAGCAGGGCTGAGAACTTGCCCCGGGCTACACACCTTCCCACTGAGAAAGCAAACAGTTTCACAGTTCAGCAATCCACCAGTTCACTCTTGTTGCCCAGGCTGGAGTGCAGTGGTGCGATCTCGGCTCACTGCAACCTCTGCCTCCCGGGTTCAAGCGATTCTCCTGCCTCAGCCTCCTGAGTAGCTGGGATTACAGGTGTGCGCCACCATGCCCAGCTAATTTTTGTATTTTTAGTAGAGATGGGGTTCCATCATGTTGGCCAACCTGGTCTGGAACTCCTGCCCTCAGGTAATCCACCTGCCTCAGCCTCCCAAAGTGCTGGGATTACAGGTGTAAGCCACCACACCCAGCCTGTTGAACATTTTTGACTAAAATTTACAGTGAGATATATGGATAACTTAATGTCAAAAACATTTATCTACATACATGAGAAACTGAAACAAAATGTTCATGAAATAATTCTTACCCTATATTCCCTGTAATGCACTCTGAATAGTTTTTCTTTTCTTTTTTGTTTTTAAAAATGTCGATCAAACTCCGTTGCTTTTGTGACCCACTAAAAACCTGTTAATCAGATTGAAAAGTACTGTATTAATGGGGTGGGGGAAGAGCTTTCCAAATCATATATACAAATATAATACACAAAAACATAAGTGTTTTTCTAAATTTATTTTTATGTATATGCAAATTGTAGTTTTCACCATAAGTTTTTGGAAGAAAAGTACAAGCCACTACCTGAATGAATAAAAGAATTGAAACTTTTATGTGACCAACAAACATATGAAAAGAAAGCTCAATGTCACTGATCATTAGAGAAATGCAAATCAAAACCATAATGAGATACCACCTCATGCCAGTCAGAATGGCGATTATTAAGTCAAGAAACAGCAGATGCTGGCGAGGCTGTGGAGAAATAGAAGCGCTTTTACATTGTTGGTGGGAATGTAAATTAGTTCAACCATTGTGGAAGACAGGGTGGTACTTTCCCAAGGATCTAGAACCAAATTTACCATTTGTCCCCAGAATCCCATTATTAAGTATATACCCAAAGGAATATAAATTATTCTATTATAAAGATATATGCACATGTATGTTTATTGAAGCACTGTTCACAATAGCAAAGACATGAAACCAACCCAAATGCCCATCAATGATAGACTGGATAAAGAAAATATAGTACATATACACAATGTAACACTATGTAAACATAAAAAGAATGAGATCATGTCCTTTGCAGGGACATGGATGAAGCTAGAAACCATCATCCTCAGCAAATTAACACAGGAACAGAAAACCAAGCATTGCATGTTCTCGCTCTCAAGTGGAAGTGGAACAATGAGAACACATGGACACAGGGAGGGGAACAACACACATCAGGGCCTATTGGAGAGGGATTTGAGGGGAGAGAGAGCATCAGAACAAATTGTTAATGCACGCAGGGCTTACTACCTAGGTGATAGGTTGATAAGTGCAGCAAATCACCATGGCACACCTATACCTATGTAACAAACCTGCATGTTCTGCATAGGTATCCCAGAACTTAAAGTAAAAATAAGTAAATAAATAAGAACCTCCCCCCTGCAACAAAAAAAGAATTGAAACTTGCCTTCAGAGGCAAGTAGGTGAATAGAATGTGCAGTCCTAACTTATTTATTTGTTATTAATTAATTATTAGGCCATAGGATTGCTTTGTTTCCCTCCTTCCCTCAACTAATTATTATTTATTCTCAAGAATGATTGAGTCCTCCAGTCATGTTATAGACATATAATAGCTATGTCAAGTTTTGATTATAGTGATGGAGTTAGTTCCTTGATCTTAAACATAATGAATAACTCTTTTATATAATCTTATGCATATAATCTTTAAGGAATCTTATAATTTTTAAGTAACACTTTGGGACTACTTTTTCAGCTATGATGAGCAAGGGTTAATGCATATTCATGTTGTAAAATGGATCCTCTGTAATCGTTCCTGTTATACACATCCCGAGGGCGATATTCATGACAGTCAAAGGGATAAATTTAAAAAGCTTTCATGAGAATTGGCATAGTGTTCATATAACGTTAAATACAATACTAATGACTGGAGAACTCAATGATTCATAAATCTATGCCCATTAACATCAGAAACAGTGACTAAGTGTCTGAGTATCTGACTGTATGCAGTATAGTGCTAGACTCAAAGCAAACACAACCACGACCTACTGTCTGCCCTTCAGAGGCTTATACTCTATAATATCAAGTCCAAAATAAATATTTTCATCCCTGATAAAGGAAAAGTGGGATATTTTTGTCTTAGTGGCACTCCTCATTTGATAATCATCTCTCCTCATAGAAATTCTCCTCTCTTACCACTCCCTTCTCTATGACCTTTAATTCCTCTGCTCGCCCCCAGCCCTCACCCCTTAGCTCTCTGGTGTTGCTTTCATGCTAACTATGCATATCTAGCCCATTCTCACCACTTCTCTCACCTTCCGCTAACTGAATCAGAATAGACTATAGATTCCAAATCTGACTCCCAGGGTTTCAGGGCCAAATACCGGTCAGCTTTGCAAACTTGGACAACTCACTGCCATAAATATAAGAAGTGTCAGAATGTCTGAAACCTACTTTCAAATAGTTCAACCAAGTATACATATGTTAAGATATATACATACTTTAAATACAAATACACACTTTGTATGCACACACACACGTACAATACAAATATAGCTGGATGTTAATAACTGCAAAATCAATGTGAGCAGTATATATAAGTTCATTGTGCTATTTTTTTCAAATATTCTATAGAAATTTCAAACTAAAATTTGGGAAAACAACCAGAAAGCCCATTTCCTTGTATCATAAGTACCCAATAAATTCTAGCTATTATTTCTATTAATTCTGCACTGTATGCCTGTGGGAAATAAATCCCCAGCCCACTCCTAGGTAATGCAGACATTTAGTGCTAGTCTTTAAGAGACATAATCATAATCGTTTTTGCCTGCCTTTCTGTATAAAAATGGATTGGGAGTTTTGTAGAGTGGCAGTCTACTGGTACATACGTGACTACTTAATTATTTAGAGTTACGAGCTGTTCTGATTTTACAGAGTTGAAAGTTCACTCACACCACACTAGGTCTTTATTTCCTATAGCCAAGCTAATCTCCCTCCTGAGGAACTTCCAACATAGTAAAAAGAACAGAGTAGTAATTGAAACAGAGACACATACACATGCACATATGTGGCATACATATGCCACATAAACATGCTAACTGATCACTCAAACCTTTAACTTGCTAAGTAATACTAAATAATTTTTGTCTAGTTTACACAATTTCAATAAAATCTTTAGAAAATTGAGTGTTCAGTTCTTGATTGAGATTGATCTTTCTTTGCCAGACACTGTCTGGGTGTAGGGAAAAGCTTAGGGAAAAGTCACCTGACAATGGGAACGATGTGGCTGGATCATGCTTTGTTTTTCTCTTGCTCATCTGGTTTCATCTCTGGACTGACAAACCCTGGGAAGTGATTCGTTTAGGTGCCTTTGAAGGACCTGAAAGCCTTTACGTCTGCCCTAAAACGTAATCATAATCTCCTCTCGTGGCAGCCCTGAGATTGCTGAAAAACCAACTCAAAGTCTTAATTCTGAGAAGTGACTTGCTGTGAACAGACTCCAAGAAAGCCCCAATTATCCCTACCTGCTAGTATTCATGCTGTTGTGTAGTCTCCTCCCTTTGAATGTTAGCGGTCATGTGGGATTTTTCTCGCCCCCTTCACAGAACTCACAGCAGGGGCACCCCGTCTCCCTGGCCCACGGTGCTCAGCCCCTTGCAGGAGGCAGTAAGTGAGTAGGGATCCGACTGGCTGCTCTGGGCATTGACGCAGGAGCAAGCTCTGTGTGGGCCCACGACCAGACCAGCCATGTTGCCTTGAGGGGAATGCGGTGCCACCCAGGGTGCCTGTGACCCTGAAGCCCCAGAGCGGGGGTTATAGCGCTCTTTTAGTTCTGTTGCCCACAGTCCAATGGACACTGGTGTTAGCAGCTCATTTGGCTCCTTGCCTTGTCACATAGGGTGGCTGCCCTCCGTTGGCGAGGGCAAAGGGCCAGTGTGACAGCCTCTTCTGGGTACCTACATTTGGTGAGTCCTGAGCTCTCGTCCAACATCCAAGAAGCATAAGGTCACGTGGATGATTGAAGGATGGTGAAGGCGGAGAATGGTACTGAGCGATGAAAATAGCTGTCAGCAGAGAGGAGAACTGGAGAGGGGATGGGAAGGGCAAGTCGTCTTCCCTGAAGTCAGGCTGTCTCTTCCCCAAAGTCAGGTTATCTTCCCTACTCTATCGACTGAGTCTGGAGTCTTTATAGCATAGGATGGGGAGCATGTGCTGATTGGTTTGTGAGTAGGCAAAAACGGTTAAAGTGACAGCACTCAAAGGTGGGCACAGCAGTGTAGGAAACCAATTAGGAAAGGGTAGATATGTGTAAAATGGGTGAAGCAGTGGGGGTCAATTAGAGAAAAGTGCACCAAACAGGAGCACAAGTTCTCAATCCAGTCCGAGGATTTAACTTGTAGTTTGGCTTTCAGACTTTAAAGTGTCTTGTGCTTGGAGTTGGGGTTTCACCAAGCTCCTGCCCCTATCTGTCTGCCCAGGCATTTAGCTGTTTTCTGCTGCTATCAGTGGGACCTGTGGACTTGCTGCTAACTGACAGAATATGGAAGAGGTGATGGGATGTCACTTTCACGATTCTATAAGATCGTAACACTATATTGCTAGTAGCCCTTCCATATTGACTTTCTCTTGCTGGCTTTCATAAAGAAAACCACCATAGGAAGTGACCGACCTATTAAGGAGCTAAAGGCAGCCCTGACCAATAGCCAGGAAGGAGCTGAGGCTGTCAGTCTAACAGCCTGCAAGAAACTGAATCTGCTAAAAGCTACGTGAACTTGGAAGAAGATTCTTCTCCAGTCACTCCTCAGTTGAAATTCTAGCCCTGGCCCATGGTAGCTTTGTGAGAGACACTGAAGCAGAGCACCCAGCTACACTGCCACTTGAGTTCCTGACCTGCAGAAGCTGTGAGATAATAAGCCACTAAATTTGTAATAATTTGTTATATAGCAATATATGATTAATACATAATTTTTGCCATAAATTGAGCAAGCAAGGAAGTCAATAGAGTTACAAGTTCCTAAAGTTCGGGACTTATCTATGGCATTTAATTATTCTGCACATACTTGTTTTTTCAGAGATTTTAAAAGAACAGAAACTAGATTCAATTAAAGCCAAGACTATTTAATTCCATTCAACAAGAGTTCCTGAAAACTTTCTATATTCCCCTGCCTACCGGCCCCATTGTGACGGACCCTACGAATAAAAAACTAAATATAATGCAGTCCTCAATTCAAGGGAGTTAGCTCTCTTGGGGAAGACAAATTTCTAATACTTACCACCACAGGGCAGGATGTTTAGGCTATGAGTTTTTACACATTTTTAAAGCACCCCCTTATGGTTAATTTTATGTGTCAACTTGGCTGGACCACTATTCCCAGATATTTGTTCAGACCTTATTCTGGAAGTTTCTGTGAGGGTGTTTTTGGATAAGATTAATATTTAAAGAAGTGACCTTTGAGTAAAGCAGATTGCCCTTCATAATGTGGGTGGGCCTCATCCAATCAGTTAAAGGCCTATATCAGAATCAGGACTACAAGACTAACATCCCCTGTGCAAGACGGAATTCTGCCAGGAGACGGCTGCTGGACATGTACTAAATCAGCCCTTCCCTGGGTCTCCATAACAGCATGGGTCAATTTCTTAAAATAAATTTCTCTATGAACAAATATGTGTATACACATTTCTATTCATTTTGTTTTCTGGAGAATACCCTCATACACAGCCCATACTGTAACACTAATATTTTAAATTGTAAACTTTAAGTTAATTAGTTCTGTATTCAACTGTGAATCTTTACATATAGTTCATGTTTGTTATTTGGTTCCTTCTCTGACAGCTTCTCTACATGGTAAGGTCTTTGAGGACATCTGGGTGTTTTAAAAAATCTGTATACCTACAAACTATTTATCCTGGAACTGAACCACTTATTAACTGTGTGATGTTAGGCAAACTACTTCATGTCATTAAGTCTTAATTTCTCTCTCTCTCTCTCTCTCTCTCTCTCTCTCTTTTTTTTTTTTTTTTTTTTGTGTTTTTTTTATATTTTTGAGACAGAGTCTCCCTCTGTTACCCAGGCTGGAGTGCAGTGGTGTGATGTTGGCTCACTGCAACCTCTGCCTCTTGGATTCAAGTGATTCTCGTGCCTCAGCCTCCCAAGTAGCTGGGACTACAGGCACGCACCAGCATGCCTAGCTACTTTTGTATTTTTAGTAGAAACGAGATTTCACCATGTTGGCCAGGCTGATCTCCCACTCCTGGCCTCAAATTATCAACCCACCTTGGCACCCCAAAGTACTAGGATTATAGGCAAGAGCCACGATGCCCACCTAATATTTTCATCTAGAAGAGTAAACTACCACTTCATAGAATTGTTGTTAAGGCTGATTGAGGTTAAGACTATAAAGAATTTAGTGCAGTGCTTAGTGCTACAGTAAGCACTCCATAAATCTTATATTTGTGTGTATGTTATTATCTACACCAGCAGAATAGTTAGTATTGAATCAATATTCATTAAATTCAAAATTATAATAACAACATAGAAGGCATTATTTCCAAAATGAATAATAATAATTCTATATAGAAACCTTACCTACATGTCTCTTTACTTGAGAGTTTCTCTTTACTTGAGACCTGTAGGTACTTAACTGAATGTGCCTCTAATAATGTAAAACATGATTTTCAGGTACATTCTGTGCAAAATGTAGTGTAGAATAAAAAATGTTCTCAGATATTACCAGTTATATACCTAGAATTTAATTTTGCATAGGTTCTTGAGTATTTTGATGCTGCCTTAATTTGTTCTTATCAATTACAAATAATTTTTCTAAACTCTACATTTAGGAATAGATTCAGGTATTCTGAACTGGTAATTATGCACAGTAAAAGGGAATGTGGTGGGATTATGAGGTTACAGTTAAATATTAGCAGGTCAGGACTAATTTTTCATAATTTTTTCCTTTCTATTGTTATTAATGAGAGATAAATGTTTTTGGTTAAATTATGGTGTTCATCAGTGGAGGAAGGAACTCAAAATTGAAGATTAGTTTTCAGATAATTGTCTTTTGTATTTAAAGAAAAAGAAAGCATTTGATTATCTTTATAGACAACTTTCTTCTTTGTCTAAAAATTTTAGCTTGTCAAATGCACACTATGGAAAGTTATATATATGGCAACAAAGCCTGTATAATTTTCAATTTTTAAAAAATTTGCAAACTCAGTAATTGCAGGAAAACAGTAACCTAACCTCTCAATGCAGATTTAATAATAGTGTACTCTACTGCGGCCTCTTTTTGGAAGATTGTATTGTTTAAAAACAATGTGGTTCAGGACAACTACTAGAATACTAAAAACTTGATTATTTATAATTAAGTAACTGGTTCAAATATTTTATTTCTTTTCATTTTGGATTACTTTTGTCATGTTTAATAGCAATATCAGTAAAGCTACCGTGGCATAATACACAATTTATTTTGAAATAACATAGACATAGATATTGTACACATTTTGTTAGATTTATACCTAAATATTACATTTTTAGAAGTGCTAACATAAACAGTATTGTGCTTTTAATTTCAAATTTACTTGTTTGTTGCTGGTATTTAGGAAAACAATTGAATTTTGTATATCTTTCTCATATCTTGCAATCTTGCTATGACTGTATATTAGTTCCAGCAGGGATTTTTTGGGGGTGGGGATCAATTCTTTCTAATTTTCAACATAGTAATCAGGTCACCTATGAACAAAGTTTTATTTCTTCCTCCCCAGTCTGTCTGCCTTCTATTTTTTTTCTTGTCTTGCTTCATTAGTTAGGAATTACAGTAAAATGTTGAAATATGGTGGTAACCGGGGACCTCCTTGCCTTATTTCTGATCTCAGTGGGAAAATTTCTTACCATTAAGTATGATGTTAGCTGCAGCTTTCTGTAGATTTTAAAAGTTGAGGCATCTCTTCTAATGATCTCTAGATTATTGAGATTTTTAATTATAAAAGGGTGTTGAATTTTGTCCAATGATATTTCTGCATCTATTGATAAGATTGTGTGATTTTTTTTTCTTAGCCATTGATAGGATGGATTACATTAATTAATTTTTGAGTGTCAAACAAGCTTTGCATACCTGGGATAAATACAGCTTGGTCATGTGCCAAGTCTGACCATCAGACTCTGTCTGAGCGACAGATCAAGGAAGGATTTGGGACCGAACAATCAAATGCTGAGATTGGCACTGATTGGTTTTAGATGGCTATAAGGGTTCAATGTTGGTAGCCAACTTCCTCACCGGGATAAAAAGGGGCAGATCTGAATCACAGTACATAAACTTAGGTGTGCAAGAAAAATAACTTTCCTTAATTTTTGCATTTTATTCTTTTAAAGAAAAATAATTTAAACTTTTATTTTTGATTCAAGGGGTACATGTGCAGATTTGTTACATGAGTATATTGCACAATGCTGAGGTTTGGGGTGCAAATGATCCCACCATCAGGTACTGAGCATAAAACCCAACAGTTAATTTTTCAACTTTTACCTATTTTTCCCCTGTCTTGTGGCCTCCAGTGTCTGGTGTTCCCATCTTTATGTCCATGAGTACCCAACGTTTAGCTCCCTCTTATAAAGTGAGAATATGCGGTATTCTGTTCCTGTGTTAATTTGCTTAGGATAATGGCCTACAGCTCCATCTATGCTACTGCGGAAGACATGGTTTTATTCTTTTCATGGCTGCACAGTATTCCATCGTGTATATGTACCACATTTTCTTTATGCAATCCACCATTGATGACCACCTAGGTTGACTCCATATCTTTGCTATTGTGAATAGTGCTGCAATAAGAATACAAATACACTTGTCTTTTTGGTAGAATGATTTATTATTTTTGTGGCTATACATGCAGTAGTGAAACTGCAGGATCAAATGGTAGTTCCGTTTTAAGTTCTTTGAGAAATCTCCAAAAGGCTTTCTACAGTGGATTAACTAATTTACTTCCCTACCAACAGTGTGTTAAGTATTTCCTTTGCTCTGCAGCCTTGCCAGCATCTGTTGTTTTTTGACTTTTTATTAGTAACCAATCTGACTGGTATGAGATGGTGTCTCATTGTGATTTTAATTTGTATTTTCTTAATAATTAGTGACATTGAGCATTTTTGCATGCTTTTTGGCCATCTGTGTGTCTTGTTTTGAGAAGTATCAATTCATGTCCTTTGCCCATTTTTTTTTTCTTTTTTTTTTCCATTTATTTATTTTATTGCATTTTAGGTTTTGGGGTACATGTGAAGAACATGCAAGATTGTTGCATAGGTACACATGTGGCAGTGTGATTTGCTGCCTTCCTCCCCATCACCTACATCTGGCATCTCTCCCCTTGCTATCTCTCCCCAGCTCCCCACCCCCCACTGTCCCTCCCCTATTTCCCCGCAACTGACCCCAGTGTGTAGTGCTCCCCTCCCTGTGTCCATGTGTTCTCATTGTTCAACACCCGCCTATGAGTGAGAACATGCAGCATTTGATCTTCTGCTCTTCTGTCAGTTTGCTGAGAATGATGGTTTCCAGGTTCATCCATGTCCCTACAAAGGACACAAACTCATCGTTTTTGATGGCTGCATAATATTCCATGGTGTTTATGTGCCACATTTTCTCTGTCCCATCTATCATTGTTGGGCATTTGGGTTGGTTCCAGGTCTTTGCTATTGTAAACAGTGCTGCAATGAACATTCGTGTGCACGTGTCCTTATAGTAGAATGATTTATAATCCTTTGGATATATACCCAGTAATGAGATTGCTGGGTCAAATGGAATTTCTATTTCTAGGTCCTTGAGGAATCGCCACACTGTCTTCCACAATGGTTGAACTAATTTACGCTCCCACCAACAGTATAAAAGTGTTCCTATTTCTCCACATCCTCTCCAGCATCTGTTGTCTCCAGATCTTTTAATGATCGCCATTCTAACTGGCGTGAGATGGTATCTCAATGTTGTTTTGATTTGCATTTCTCTGATTACCAGTGATCATGAGGATTTTTTCATATGTTTGTTGGCCTCATGTATGTCTTCTTTTGTAAAATATCTGTTCATATCCTTTTCCCACTTTTGAATGGGCTTGTTAGTTTTTTTCTTGTAAATCTGTTTTAGTTCTTTGTAAATTCTGGATATCAGCCCTTTGTCAGATGGGTAAACTGCAAAATTTTTTTCCCATTCTGTTGGTTGCCGATTCACTCTAATGACTGTTTCTTTTGCTGTGAAGAAGCTGTGGAGTTTGATTAGGACCCATTTGTCTATTTTGGCTTTTGTTGTCAATGCTTTTGGTGTTTTGATCACGAAGTCCTTGCCTACACCTATGTCCTGAATGGTTTTGCCTAGATTTTCTTTTAGGATTTTTATGGTGTTGGGTCTCATGTTTAAGTCTTTAATCCATCTGGAGTTAATTTTAGTGTAAGGTGTCAGGAAGGGGTCCAGTTTCTGCTTTCTGCACATGGCTAGCCAGTTTTCCCAACACCATTTATTAAACAGGGAATCCTTCCCCCATTGCTTGTTTTTGTCTGGTTTGTCAATGATCAGATGGCTGTAGATATGTTATGTTGTCTCGAAGACCTCTGTTCTGTTCCATTGGTCTTTATCTCTGCTTTGGTACCAGTACCATGCTGTTTTGATTACTGTAGCCTTGTAGCATAGTTTGAAGTCCGGTAGTGTGATGCCTCCCGCTTTGTTCTTTTTGCTTAATGTATAGGAATGCTTGTGATTTTTGCACATTGATTTTGTATCCTGACTTTGCTGAACTTGCTTATCAATTTCAGGAGCTTTTGGGCTGAGATGATGGCGTCTTCTAGATATACAATCATGTCGTCTGCAAATAGAGACAATTTGACTTCCTCCTTTCCTATTTGAATACGCTTTATTTCTTTTTCTTGACTGATTGCTCTGGCTAGAACTTCTAGTACTATAGTGAATAGGAGTGGTGAGAGAGGGCATCCTTGTCTAGTGCCAAATTTCAAGGGGAATACTTCCAGTTTTTGCCCATTCAGTATGATATTGCCTGTTGGTTTGTCGTAAATAGCTTTTATTATTTTGAGATACGTTCCAACAATACCTAGCTTATTGAGGGTTTTTAGCATAAAGGGCTGTTGAATTTTGTCAAAGGCCTTCTCTTCATCTATTGAGATAATCATGTGGTTTTTGTCTTTGGTTCTGTTTATGTGGTGAATTACGTTTATAGACTTGTGTATGTTGAACCAGCCTTGCATCCCCGGGATGAAGCCTACTTGATCATGGTGGATAAGCTTTTTGATGTGCTGTTGTAATTGGCTTGCCAGTATTTTATTGAAGATTTTTGCAACTATGTTCATCATGGATATTGGCCTGAAGTTTTCTTTTCTCGTTGAGTCTCTGCCGGGTTTTGGAATCAGGATGATGTTGGTCTCATAAAATGATTTGGGAAGAATTCCCTCTTTTTGGATTATTTGGAATAGTTTCAGAAGGAATTGTACCGCCTCCTCTTTGTATGTCTGGTAGAATTCGGCTGTGAACCCGTCTGGACCTGGGCTTTTTTTGGGTGGTAAGCTCTTAATTACTGCCTCAACTTCAGACCTTGCTATGTGTCTGTTCAGGGTTTCGGCTTCTTCCTGGTTTAGTCTTGGGAGGAGGCAAGTGTCCAGGAATTTATCCATTTCTTCCAGGTTTACTAGTTTATGTGCCTAGAGTTGTTTGTAATAATCTCTGATGATGGTTTGAATTTCTGTGGAATCTGTAGTGATATCCTCTTTATCGTTTTTTATTGCATCAGTTTGGTTATTCTCTCTTTTTTCCTTTTTATTAATCTGGCTAGTGGTCTGTCTATTTTGTTGATCTTTTCAAAAAACCAGCTCCTGGATTTATTGATTTTTTGAAGGATTTTTTTGTGTCTCTATCTCCTTCAGTTCTGCTCTGATCTTAGCTATTTCTTGTCTTCTGCTAGTCTTTATTTTTTTTTATCTTGCTCCTCTAGCTCTTTCAATTTTGACCATAGGGTGTCAATTTTAGATCTCTCCTTGCTTCTCATGTGGGCACTCATTGCTATATATTTTCCTCTATAGACTGCTTTAAATGTGGCCCAGAGATTCTGGTATGCTGTGCCTTCATTCTCCTTGGTTTCGAAGAACATCTTTATTTCTGTCTTCATTTCATTGTTTATCCAGTCAACATTCAAGAGCAAGTTGTTCAGTTTCCATGAAGCTGTGCGGTTCTGGGTTAGTTTTTGAATTCTGAATTCTAACTTGATTGCACTGTGGTCTGAGAGACTGTTTGTTATGATTTCCATTCTTTTGCATTTGCTGAGGAGTGATTTACTCCTAATTATGTGGTCAATGTTAGAGTTGGTGTGATGTGGTGCTGAGAAAAATGTATATTTTGTGGATTTGGGGTGGAGAGTTCTGTAAATGTCTATTAGGTTTGCTTGTTCCAGGTCTGAGTTCAAGTCCTGGATGTCCTTGTTAATTTTCTGTCTGGTTGATCTGTCTAATATTGACAATGGGGTGTTAAAGTCTCCCACTATAATTGTGTGGGAGTCTAAGTCTCTTTGTAAGTCATTAAGAACTTGCCTTATGTATCTGTGTGCTCCTGTATTCGGTGCATATATATTTAGGATCGTTAGCTCTTCTTGTTGCATTGATCCTTTTACCATTATGCAATGTCCTTCTTTGTCTCTTTTGATCTTTGTTGCTTTAAAGTCTACTTTATCAGAGATGAGAATTGCAACTCCTGTTTTTTTTTTGCTCTCCATTTGCTTGGTAAATCTTCCTTCATCCCTTTATTTTGAGCCTTTGTGTATCCTTGCATGTGAGATGGGTTTCCTGGATACAGCACACTGATGGGTTTTGTCTTTTTATCCAATTTGCCAGTCTGTGTCTTTTGATTGGGGCATTTAGTCCATTTACATTTAGGGTTAATATTGTTATGTGTCAATTTGATACTGCCATTTTGGTGCTAGCTGGCTGTTTTGCCCATTAGTTGATGCAGATTCTTCATTGTGTTGATTCTCTTTACTATTTGGCATGTTTTTGGAGTGGCTGGTACTGGTTGTTCCTTTCTATGTGTAGAGCCTCTTTCAGGAGCTCTTGTAAAGCTGGCCTAGAGGTGACAAAATCTCTGAGTACTTGCATGTTCACAAAGGATTTTATTTTTCCTTCACTTATGAAGCTTAGTTTGGCTGGATAGGAGATTCTGGGTTGAAAGTTCTTTTCTTTAAGGATGTTGAATATTGGCCTCCACTCCCTTCTGGCTTGTAGGGTTTCTGCTGAGAGATCTGCTGTGAGTCTGATGGGCTTCCCTTTGTGGGTAACCCGACCTTGCTCTCTGGCTGCCCTTAATATTTTCTCCTTCATTTCAACCCTGGTGAATCTGACGATTATGTGCCTTGGGGTTGCTCTTCTTGAGGAATATCTTTGTGGTGTTCTCTCTATTTCCTGGACTTGAATATTTGCCTGCCTTGCTAGGTTGGGGTTGTTTTCCTGGATAATATCCTGAAGAGTATTTTCCAGCTTGGATTCATTCTCTTCATCACATTCAGGTACACCTATCAAACGTAGATTAGGTCTTTTCACATAGTCCCACATTTCTTGGAGACTTTGTTCATTCCTGTTTACCCTTTTTTCTCTATTCTTGCCTTCTCATTTTATTTCATTGAGTTGATCTTCGACCTGTGATATCCCTTGTTCTGCTTGGTCAATTCGGCTGTTGATACTTGTGCATGCTTCGCAAAGCTCTCGTATTGTGTTTTTCAGCTTCATCAATTCACTTATATTCCTTTCTATTTTGTCCATTCTCGTTAGCATTTCGCCAAATCTTTTTTCAACGTTCTTGGTTTCTTTGCATTGGGTTAGAACATGTTCTTTTAGTTCACAGAAGTTTCTTACTACCCACCTTCTGAAGTCTGATTCTGTCATTTCATCACACTCATTCTCCATCCAGCCTTGTTCCCTTGCTGGCGAGGAGTTGTGATCCCTTGTAGGAGGAGAGGTGTTCTGGTTTCGGGTGTTTTCATCCTTTTTCTGCTGGTTTCTTCCCATCTTTATGGATTTGTCCACCTGTTGTCTTTGTAGTTGCTGGCTTTCAGATTGGGTCTCTGAGTGGACGTTCTGTTTATTGATGATGAGGTTATTTCTGTTTCTTAGTTTTCCTTCTAACAGTCTGGCCCCTCTGCTGTAGGTCTGCTGAGGTCCACTCCAGGCCCTGCTTGCCTGGGGATCACGTGCAGCAGCTGCAGAACAGTAAGGGTTGTTACCAGTTTTCTTCTTCTGCTATCTTTGTCCCAGAAGGATACCCACCAAGTGTCAGTCTGATCTCTCCTTTATGAGGTGGCTCTTTAGATATACAGGGGTCAGTGAGCTGCTTGAGGAGACAGTCTGTTCTTTATAGGAGCTCAAATGCTGAGCTGTGAGCTCTGTTGTTCATTCAGAGCTGCTGGGTAGGTACATTTAGGTCTGCTGCAGCAGAACTCATATACCGCTTTTTGTTCCCAGGTGCTCTGTCCCAGGGATTTAGGGCTTTATGAGTTTCCGTTATGCTGCTGCCTTCTTTTTTCTTCCTTCAGAGCTGCCCTGCCTAGCAAGGAGGCAGCCTAGTCACTGTCTTCCTGTAGAGGCTTTGCTGAGCTGCTGTGGGCTCCACCCAGCTGCCGAGTGAACTTCCCTGCAGTCCTGTTTATATGGGTGTAGTTGGAACTGCCTTGACAATGGTGGCCTGCCTCTGTTAAGGCAGAGTCTCTCTGTAGTGGCGGGTTGCCTTGGCAACGGCGGGCTGCCTCAGCATTGGCTGAATACCTCTGTAGTGACGGGCTGCCTCGGTAATGGCGGACGCCCCTCCCCCACAGAGCTGGACCGTCCCAGGTTCAGCTGCGCTTGCTGTGAAACTCTCAATCCAGAGAGTTTCTGATTGCTGTTCTTTTGTGGGAGTGGGACCAGCCGAGCCTGATCGCCTGGCTCCCTGCCTCAGAGCCTTTTTTTTTTTTTTTTAAGTTGGTGTTCTAGTCGCCTGTTGAAGAGGCACCAGGATCTGTGTTTTCCCGTGCCGTGACTCACTGAGCTGGCTTAAAAAACAGCACTGAGATTCGTGCGCTTTTTTTGCCCTGGAATCTACTGTCCTGGTTCCCTGTTCAGTCCCCTTCTAAAACAGATGAATGGGTGACTTCCCGTGGCTCCAATCACCAGTCAAAAGGGCACCTGGACCAGTGTATTTTGTACAGAGAACCGCTGCGCTGGGGTGCTGACAAAGCAACCGGGCGGGGCAAAGCAGCGGCGCTGGCCGACACAGCTGCGCTGGCTACCCGTGGAGTTCCTCCGCCTGGGAATTTCCTAGTCTGTGGGCAATAAAAATGCAGCGTCCACTCACCCTCTGCGCTTTCACTGGGAGCTGCAATCCTGAGCTGTTCCTAAATGGCCATCTTGGATCCCCCATTATCCTGCCCATTTTTTAATGGGGTTTTTTGTGTTTTGCTTTTTGTGTTGTTTAAGGTTTTTATAGATTCTGGTATTAGCCCTTTGTTGGATACAAAGTTTGTGAATATTTTTTCCAACTCTGTAGGTTGTCTGTTTACTTTGTTGATAGTTTCTTTCACTGTGTAGAAACTGTTTAGTTTAATTAGGTCCTATTTGTCAACTTTTGCTTTTGTTGCAATTGCTTTTGAGGACTTAGTCATAAATTTTTTCCCAAGGCTTATGTCCAGAATGATGTTTCCTAGGTTTTCTTCTAGAATTCTTATAGTTCTAGGGCTTACATTTAGATCTTTAATCCATCTTGAGTTAATTTTTCTATATGGTGAAAGGTAGGGGTCCAGCTTCATTTTTCTGCATATGGCTAGCTAGCTAGTTCAATATCACTTGTTGAATAGGAAAGTCCTTTCCCTATTGCTTATTTTTATTTACTTTGTCAAAGACAAAATGGCTGCAGGTATGTGGCTTTTTTCTTCTGAGTTTTCTATTCTGTTTCATTGGTCTGTGTACCTGTTTTTTTGTACAAGGACCATGATGTTTTGCTTACAGTAGCCTTATGGTACAGATTGAATTTGGGTAATGCAATGCCTTTGACTTTTTTTTTTTTTTTTTTTTTTGCTTAAGATTGCTTTGGGTATTCAAGTTCCTTTTCTGGTACCAAGTGAATTTTATAATAGTTTTTTCAAGTTCTGTAAAAAATGACAATATTTTGATAGTAATTGAGTTGAATCTGTAGCTTGCTTTGAACAGTATGGCCATTTAAAAAGTACTGATTATACCAATCCATGAGCAAGGAATGTTTTTTCATTTGTTTGTGTCATCTATGATTTCTTTCAGCAGTGTTTTTTAGCTCTTTTTGTAGAGATCTATCACCTCCTTGGTTAAGTGTATTCCTAGGTATTTTATTTTCTTGTTGGCTATTGTAAATGGGACTGCATTCTTGCTTTTGCTCTCAGCTTGGACATTATTGATATACAGAAATGCTACTGAAAAATATCAATTTCTTAATTTAATACAGCCTAATTGATGAATTTGATACCTGATCCTGTCAGGTAGATAATACATTCTATCTCAGTTATTATTTGAGTGCTCTCCATTTCCTCATCTTTCCTCTTGCTATCTCTTTCTACCTTTTCCCCTCTGTCTTCAAGAGTTTCATCAGAATTCATGGGGCTTATAACACACCTAGAACCTAAGAAAAGGATCTCTGATTTCTAGTCTATTATAGTAGCCACAGATATTCTTATTGTTCAAATAGGTCGCTTGAAGCTGTGGGGGGTTTTCTGCATCTGCCGTTTTGCGGGTAAGTGAAGCTTTCCCAAAGCTGGGCAACTTAGTGTCTGAATCTTACCTTTCTAGGTAAACTATACTATTATTTGTTTTGAGGGCTGCCTGTTTCCTAAGAGGGCAAAGTAGGTAAAGGGAACTATGGTTTTGCATTCCTTTCCAGTCTGAGGTCCTTCTTCCCTACCTCTCTTACCTTAAACTGACATCTCTTCTGATTTTTCACAATTGACTTAATGCCCATTGAACACAAAGCCCAAATTATTATCAATCTAAAAACTACCATTCAACCTACAAATTACCTTACAAACAGGGAAGTGAGAAGAAATAGTTGATTTTATCCTTTTAGTGCAACAAAGAAAGACAATGAACAGAACCACTAGATTTATATGTTAAAAAAGTATATTCATTTCTTGCTACAGAAATGAAGTTAGCACAACTTTGAAATGTACACCTCATACTACAAAGTTCTTTTATGCTGGTTAGTGAGAAGTACTGATTAACATTCATGTTTTTAGATTATTACAAGTATTAAATTTATTTGCAAGAATAATAAATCCATCAGTTATATGAAGGATTTTTATATGAAAGATTTAGAGCAATTACTTTTCATGTCCACTAAGGATGACAGAAGAGCCCGTGGTCTTAAAGGAAACCAGTAGTACTTTAGCTTTTACATAATTAAATGGCCCAAAAGACAAGTCTAGGGTGTCATGATAACTAAAGAGGAAAAAGAACATAAAGTGGTCATTCTGAAGAGCCTCTAAATTTTTTTAGAGTCTTCGCTTAACTCATCCTTAAGCTTGGTACAGTTTGATAGTCTACTGATGTTAGCCTGGATTTAAGAAAAAATATTAAAAACCAGGAAACAAGGCAAACAAATGATTGCATATCCTTTCAATATTACTGGAGCATTGCCTAATAGGCCCAGGCAGAGAGATGTATGTTTGCTTTACTTACTGTTTACTATTGATTAGAACACAGACACTGTGAAGTTAATTGTTAACTTGTAGCTTTTGGTCCATTAGAAGCAAATGATTTCTGCCAGGTAGAGAAGATCCGAAAGGTATGGTTGTATTGCCTGGCAGGATACTAACTGGTATTATGTCCAACTTGGCAAGTTCATTTTAACATCCCTTTCCTAACTGACCGTATAAATTTTATTTCTTGAATTATGTGTTCGATGCAGCTTTCCTATCTTGCTGGTTTCCTCATTAATGAATTAAATCTTTGATTTGAGCTCATTCTAAATTTGTATGAGAGCCCTGCTTTTAATTTTTTGAGAATTGTACTTTAACAGTTGGGAATCAAGAAAACTGATTTTCTGGCAAATTAAGTGTGTGTGTGTGTGTGTGTGTGTGTGTGTGTGTGTTTGTGTGTGTGTGATTATAAGAAGTAGAAATTCACAAAATAGATGTATATATGTGTGTGGCTATCTTAAAATGATGACCTCAGAATAGAGAGGGAGTGGGTAGTGGAAGGCAAACAACAAAAAGAAAAAATGAAAGAAAGAATTATTGAGCAAAAATATACGACTTTGAAAACTCCCCAATATGTATGATTTTACACCTTAATATAAAATCACATATTTATGAATTTTTAGAATGTATGAAATCACATACATGAAACATGTATGAATCATACATGAATTTTTAGAATGTATGAAACACATATATTTGTAGAGCTGTCAAGTGAAAAAGGCAAACAGCAGAGAAAGGAGTGTAAAGTGTATATATTATGATTCAATACTGGAGTAAATACAAAAAGTATAAACAAATACCCTGTATCTGTATATTTATGCTACATGTGTATGTATCTATCATCTATCTGTTATCTATCTATTATAGATACCTATCTATAGATAGGTAAGTAGTTACAAATGACAAGAAAGTTTTACAAGGAGTCCATACAAATTTATCAGATTTGTAACCAATTGGAAACCTGACATGGGTGGAACGGAGAATAGAGTGGGGTGGAGAGGAATGATAATGTCTTCACTTAACTCATCCTTATATTGTTGATTTTGTTGGAAAAAGTGTAAACTTGTTGGAAGACATCAAGTGGAAGTTTAAAATGTATATACATATAAATAAAAAATTTTTAGAAATAAAATAAAACATCTCAGCAGTAATTATAACATAAGTCAGCTTTGCTTTGCAGCAAGCTAGTGGAGTGGGACCCTCTCTGGCCCACAGTTCTTCAATTATGAAGTGATGGGAAGGGAGTATTTAAGGCATTCAAATTCTATAGTTGGTTGAAAATTGTTTTCTGAGGTTTAAATAAACTATGAAATTAACTTTTAAAATGTCAAAAAATAGAAAGATGGAGAAAAGAAGGTACTTAAGTGAAAAAGAAAGAAACAAAAGAAGTAAAGAAGTGAGGAGGTTAGAAAGTTAGTAAGGGAGGGAGGGAGGGAGGAAAGGAGGGAGGGAGAAAGAAAGGGCCACTTAGAAAATCTTGATTTGATGTTTTTGTCATTTTGCCGGCTTGGGTATACTTGCTGGAACACCGTTACTGTTGTAGCTTCTACTTTGCTTTTGTTCAACTGTATGGTGGCAGAGCTTTTGCAACAAAGAGTGTGTTTTTTTTTAATGCAAGAATTCACTTTTAGGAAGTAAATTATCTGGTTGTTTGGGCATCGTAGATAAGACTTTTTTTTTTTTCTGCTAAGGGTTAAGGGAAATCAACATTTTCCGCTAATAAGTGAGATTTTTATAACTGACACACACCTAGAGTAATGATTCTCTCAAAATTGTTTTGTAAACTCCTGTCCACACTCTTACTTTTCTTTCATAGGATTTTTTCTGCTAAATATTTTCAAAACATTTAAGTGGCTAATTTTTACATAGCCTATTAGGCATTTGCTGACTCAAATTTCCAAGTTAGATGGCTTTTCCTAACTGATAATTACTTAAGTAAAAGACAGGTAGAAAACTTAGCTTTTATATTTGGTACTTCCATACATCACAAATAATAAATTTTTATAGAAAATGAAAGCATTTATTAATTGTGTTAATGGGTAAAAATAGAACACAGACTAAAATTAGAACGTTATAGTACACTTGCATACACTGTTACACTTGCATATTAAATGGATCATGTCATATTTTTATCTATAGTTTTATCTGGATTTCTGGAATACAATGCAGTATTCCTTTGAATTAAGGGTTAAAACTAAGGATGAACAGATGCTACTGGTAATTTCAACACCAACACCCAAGTTCCAGATGTCTCTTTTCAGATACATGCCAAAAGTAAATACAGATTTTGCTAAAACATACAAGCTATTCTTTTAATCTGCAATCATTTCTTGTCCTTCCTGATAAGTTCTTCCATCTTTAATCCACGTTTTACTAATCATCCACTTATAGCAGCACTCTCCGTTGACCCAGTGCTTAAACCCTCAACAGTTAATCCAAGATTCAAACACCTAGAGCCACAGGGTTTTTGTTGTTGTTGTTGTTGCTTTTAATGCTTTACTAATTCTTAGTAAAGTCTTCCAATTCATTTTCCATTTTCCTGGTGGGAAAAAATAAACCAAATCACTGCCAAAAGCATTCCGTATTGGATACTAAATGAAGTCAGGTAGCAGCTGTCTAATCTAAACTTTGGTGGATAATTAGCAAATCCAATATCCAAAAGAAATAGGTAATTGTTGTGATTCATGAATTTGTTGCCAGGGTGGATATTTTACAGCTCAAATATCTTTCCCTAAAGGAGGAAACTACCTAGAGTTTTGAGCAGTAAAATACTGTTTTTTCCCTATTTAAAGAGAATTGCTGTTTACTTTGGGGATGTTCTTGGCATTCAGCTACTTTTTTCTTCCTCTTCTTCATTTTTTTCTTGAAGATGTTCAGAAAAACTATGAAGTATAAAAACTTTATTCAGGCAGACATTCCAACTGTTCATCACTGCTTTGATTCATCAGAGTCCAGGAGGACACTGTGGACCTGGAATTGTGTGATTTGTAAAGAGTAGTCACTAACACATTGGGACACCATAAAATGAAGTGAAAACATTTTGTCTATTTGAGGTCTATTTAAGGTAGAGCTTTCCAAGTGACAGAAATCTAACAAAGCATTCCTTCCAAAGACAAAAATGTGAAGTCAGGTTTTTTTTCATCATGCTTTTGGACATTTACTCCATTGCATGCCGTCCCACTTCAACTTCAATTCTCCGGTCTCTCTCACATGCCCAGTTCTCTTGGCACACTCTTCCTTCTCTCCTTACACCCCGCTTGCTTTCCTACCCTGCCTAAGCTGTGAAACTACTTCTCTTTTAAGACTCTCTCCTGTCTTTTCTGCTCTGATAAGTAAGTGCTCTGATAAGTGCATTAGAAAGAAATGCCCCTTTGGAACTTTTAACCATTCTGGTCAGTTTTAAATACAAACATGAGAAAATGTTATAGAAATTTCAGACTTTCCAAATAAGAAACTTAGTGTCCAAGATTGAAGGTGTTTCTCCCATCCAACAATGGAACTCCCTTTGCCCCTAGTCATTGCTTTTGGAGCTCTGGATAGTTCCCACCTAAGTCTAATATCCTCTCCAGAAGGCCTTCATCTTGTCTGAAGTTCAAAGCAAGCAAGGAAACAGCTTCTGTTTTGTTTTTCCTTTGCCTTCTTTTCCTAAAACTGACATAATTTTTAATGTCTTGGTAAATATATGTAACATAGTGTGTGGAAAAAAATGGAGAGTGGAGAAGGGGCAGGTCGAATGATGTGAGTGATTCAAAAATAGTGAAAGAAAAAGGAAATTTTCTAAAATATGATCTTGGATCTTCAATGAACAAATATTTTTAAAATCCTAGTTTACTTTTTGTGGAATAGAATCTAAAGGGTAAACCAATTTCTAAATTATATGCCAAAATAGAAAAATTACCATACCAAATAGAAGCCAGTCAAGAGATATTCTAAATCAAATTGAACATTTAATTGTACAATTGCAAAATACGTATTATATTTGCTTTTCTTCATGTTTGAAGAAACTCCTGGTGGAAAATTGGATACTCTGAGAAAAGAACAAGAACTACAGTCGGACATCTAACATTTATTAAGTGTTTACTATATGCAAGGCATAATTACTTTCCTTTTTATTTTGAAAAATTTTTAAATTACAAAAGAGTTGAAAGGAAACATCTTCATCAAATCAGAAAGTCTTAGCAACTAACACCAGCATTCCTCTTAAATAGAATTTTTTTTTTAGCTTGTGTTTTTTGATGGAAGTTTCAGAATACTATAAATATATTGAGAACATGATATATAGAGGAAAAAGCCAAAGAGGGAAAAAGGGGGTGGGGTGGGGGGAGAGAGAGAGAGAGAGAGAGAGAGAGAGAGAGAGAGCAGGCTTCCATGAAAAATTCAAGAAGAATGTAGTAGTAAGAAAGAACAAAGAGAAATGAAGGGACACGGATGGAAAGAATTGACTAAACCATAAACTAGAGTTAAAGCAAGAATTTTAAAAATGAGGATGTCCTATATCCAATTTAACCTGTTTGGATATAACAGGCATTTATATTATTATGAAATCAGAGACAGGTGAGACAGAGGCCAACATCTTTCCTTGAAATACTGAAATAACATGGAGTTGGAAGTTAGAGAGTCCTGAGTTCCAATCTCGTATTCCAATTCTTAACTTCTTGTAAGTCATGTCGCCACAATCAGGTTGCTCAGTTTCTGTAAGTGTGTTTCCTTAGATGTGTACAAAGGAAATCACCTTTCATAATAATTCTAATAAGTGACAGACATCAAGTGACATCTGCTATATGGCAGGTGTTCAGTAAATATTCATTCCCTTTCTGTCATGTTGTATTCTCTATAATTCAGGTGAATAGAAGCCCAGTGAAGGGTTTCCTTGTTGGTGTGCAGTCAAGTGAAAGTACTGGAGGAGTGTATGAATTAAGTTTTTTAAGGAATTTGATGTTTCAGAAGTGTAAAAAGTATAACATTCATCAAAATTGGGTGCCAGATCTAGTTTTACAAATTATTAATTAACAGCAACTAGTAATACTATTGTTATAGTCCTGCCAATGCACCACAATATAGCAGTCCCTCGTTGTGAGGTGCCATGTGGAGTTCTTTGTCTCGTGACTAAGAGAACTAAGAAGCATGAACACAAAGGGTGAGGTTGGAGCAAAAGTATAGTGAGTGAAAGAAGAAAGCTCTCCACCATGGAGAGGGGGTCCAGAAGAGGGTTGCCATTTTTACAGTTTAATGCAAAGACTTTTATAAGAAACTCTGAGGGCTGGGTGTCTCATTTGCATAAGGTGGTAGCTCCAATCTGTCCTCCTAAAGCACATGCCAGCCCTTGGCTTGAGTTACTCCATATTGCTTTTTCCTTATGGCATGTGTGTCAAGGGGTGGAATTTTACATTGCAGGCCTGTCTGGTTAAGTCACCTGTGTAGACTTTCTTATTTGTGAAGCTGCTGGGCATGTCTGAGGCAAGCCGCCGCCCCGACCCCCCCACCCCCTCACCCCTGCCCCCGTGCAAGTTCCCTTATCTGTGCCTGCAGGCTCTTCTTTTAGTTGAAAGATTCAACTGAGGACCCACCCTAACTTCCTGCTGGACCAGTTTCTTCCTTTCTCCTCTCTTACTATTAATATATAAATCATATTATATATTACTTCATTTATTATTATTTTACTAACTCTATTTTTGGAAGAATTTTAACTCTACAGAAAAGTTGAAAGAAAAGTACTCTTTCTTTATATGTCCTTATGTATTTCTCTAGATCAGTGGTTCTCATCTAGGGGTGACTTTGCCTCCAGGGGATATTTAGCAATGTCTGGAGATGTTTTTGGTAGTCACAATGGAGGGTGCTACTTGCATCTGGTAGGCAGAGGCCATGAGTGCTAACAAATATCCTATAATTCACAGAACAGCCTCCCCTTACCACAAAGAATTAAAACAATGTCAATAGCCCTGAAGTTCAGAAACCCAGATTTAGATTCACTCATATAGTCTTTCTCTATTAGGTTGAACTATATACAGTTGTTGATACACAACTATTTCAGATCTGAAGCAATGTCATTTTCTAATGAAACATTTTACACATTTGCAGCACTTTTGATATTTCTGTTTGTGTGTGTTTAATCTATTTTTGCTGAACCATTTTAAAGTAAGTTACAGGCATCAGGATATTTCACTCTTAAGTACTTTAGCATTTATCTAAGAACAAACATAGTTTCCTACATAAGTGCAACATAATTATCAAAATCAAGACATTTAGGATAAATAAAATAAAATTATCTAGTAAATAGGCCATATTAAATTTTCCCAACTGTCCCCCCAAATGTCACTTGTAGTCCCTCCCCACTTCCAATTCAGTACTCAATCAGTTGGTCTCATTATTGGTAGGACTACTCTTAATGAAAAACTTTACTGGTATCCCAAAGTTGTGAAGTTCTCATGTTTGCAGAAGTTGTAAAACTAGAAGTACCAAGCAGATGGAGATGACAGAAAGATCTTAAAAGGTTGTTTAAGTGGGCTGACAAGTGGCAGATGAATTTTAATGCAGACAAGGGTGAGATAATACTCCTAGGGATAATTTTGCATTTGGATTTCAAAAACCCTAATTAAACTTCTTAATTTTTCCGTTTTAACTGAGTGTTTTGTACCAAGGCTACTTAAAGAACAAGGACAAAAGAAGCCTTTAAAAGATTACTTATTCCTCTTCCTAACTCTATTTGTTCAGAAAATTAACACCAGAAAAGGAAGCTGTGTAAAGAAGGGAACTTATGCCCATTTTAGCTGGTTCTTGATGTGATAAATCCCAATTCTGATAGCTAATATTACAAACCTGTACAGTTTTCCTAGGCTCAGAGGTGAATGAATGAACCAATTGAGCATAATCAGTGAGACTGATCTGTATGTGTTGGAACACTTAAAGTTTGTATTCTTTCAGTTGGATGTAGCCTGAATTATTAACGATAGATTTTGATCTATCCATTTTAGCTGTTAAACTCTCACCAAAGATGGGGGTCTTGTCTTCCCACATCAATGTGTGGATCTTCCATTTTCTCTGTAATCTGGCCTTCTGGCATTGACAGCAAAATTTCTTTTAGTATTTTCAGATGATTTCTTAATAGCTTTCCCATTCACACCAACCACAGGAAGTAGCATTTCTAACTAAGGCTCTTTTATCATCTTATTTTGCACAGTATGCATCTATGTGTATATTTACTCTATTAAAACATTTTAGTTATACATATACACTGTAATATAAATAAATTTTTATATTTTGGTTGTCCTAACAATAAAGCACACTCATAAGCAGCATTTTTTATGGTCTTTCAGATTTACCATTACAAAATATTATAGGTAAAGGCTAATACAATTTAATGGGAAGAAGGAAGAGTTTTAAAATAAATGGTGCTGGGACAACTGGGTATCTACATGCAAAAGCAAAAATTTGGACTACTACCTTATAGCATACATAAACATTAATTCAAAGTGGGTCACAGACTTAAATGTAAGACCTAACATGGTAAAGACCTTAGACAAACACACAGGAGTACAGCTTCAAAATCTTGGGTTAGGTAATAATTTCTTATATGTGACACTGAAAACACAGGTGATAAAAGGGAAGATTGACAATTGGGACATCATCAAAATTTAAAACACTTTTGCTTCAAGGAATACCATCAAGGAAATGAAAACACAATCAATGTAATGAAAGAAAATATTTACATATTGTATATCTGATAAAAAGACTTATATCCAGAATATATAAAGAAATATTGGCCAGGTGCCATGGCTCACACCTGTAATTCCAGAACTTTGGGAGGCCGAGATGGGTGGGTCACCTGAGGTCAGGTGTTCAAGACCAGCCTGGCCAACATGATAAAACCCCCATCTGTACTACAAAATACAAAAATTAGCTGGGCATGATGGTGGGCACCTATAATCCCAGCTACTTGGGAGGCTGAGGTGGGAGAATCGCTTGAACCTGAGAGGCAGAGGTTGCAGTGAGCCGAGACCACACCATTGCATTCCAGCCTGGGCAACAAGAGTGAAGCTCCATCTCAAAAACAAAAACAAAAAACAACAAAAAGAATTATTACAGCTAAACAGTAAGTCAGGGGCTGATGTCAGCAAGGTGGTAGAATAAGAATTCTCCAGTTCCACTTCCCCCAACAGAAATCCAGCTAGAAACTATCCACAGATAAGGATACCCTAGTGAATATCTCAGAGCTCAGGAGTAAGGCTTGGATACCTCCATGGACTACAGAACTAAGAACAGCAGCACATAAAGTGTAAGAGGAGCAACTTTAATTTTACTTTAACCATACTGAACCTCCCTCAATCCAGCGCAGCAGATTGCTGGGACTCACGTTTTTACAGAAGAAGAGAGTTGAAGGTGAACATTCAACTTTCCTGCCAGTCTGGGACCCTTCTCAGGAGGGATTTTTGTCTCTTTCCTACACACATAGGAAACATTGGGGGTACAGGCAGCACTAGACCACCTGGGACCAGTTAGAATCAAAGTATAGGGATGGTGCTCACAGAAACCAGTGCAATGATATTGGCAGTTGCTCTGTATTCCAGCCAGTTGGACGCATACCATCAGAGAGGCTAGACAACAATATTGTGTTGCAGGAAGCATGGCTAATGGTTCTCCCAGGCTGAAATCCTTGACTACTACTACACCCAGCTCTAGTGTTCTCCTTGAAACTTCCCCAGCCCATAAGATAGGGGCAAGACAGTGATTATTTGTACAAGAAGCATCTGGTATTGCTTGGTCTTAGCTGCAAGCTTCAACCCAGCCAAGCCCTAGTGAGCTCCTCAACCCTTCCCTAGCCTGGAAAACAGGGGAGAGTGGCAACTGACCAAGTGGCTAAAACATCAAGCCTTGATGATCTGCTTAAGGTTACCTAGAAAAGAAAGCAAGCCCTCCATATATCTGTGGAGCATAGACTCTGCCCCGCCCACCCTGAGTGGCTGAGTAGCAATCCCAGAGATCTTGCTCTGCCTTGGAGTCTAGTACATGGCCCTATCTAACTACAGATCTGAAATGACAGTATTGGCTACCCAGGGAAGAAAATCAACATAGCTTGATCAGGGGTGATAGCAGATCCTAGATAGTAGCTCTGCCTCATTGCAAGAGTTCAGCCTGTGATTTCACCAGACTGTGGAGCACAGCCTGCTTTTCACTTGACCTCAGAGCATAGTTAACAGCTCATCCCAATTGGAGAACACAACAGCAAAATCTATCTGTCTGGGTTTGCCACCAACTAGCTCAATTAGGATCACAGGCTAGACTAAATAGTGAATGTCTACTGCCACCAAAGGCTAGAAGAGGTGTCTGTTTCCTCAAATGTTCAGGTAACAACACAAGGACACAATAATAAAAAATTAGATCAATACAGCACCACCCAAAGAAGCTAATAAACCTCCAGTAACAGACCCTAAAGAAAAGGAGATGTGTGAAATGACTGACAAAATATTCAAAATAATCCTTTTAAAGAAGTTCAGGGAACTATAGGAACACGCAGATAGAAAATTAAATAAAAATTAGAAAACAATTCATTAACAAAATGAGAAGTTTGACAAATAAATAAAAACAATGAAAAACCTAAATAGAAATTGTAGAGGCAAAGAATACAATCATTGAACTTAAAAATTTAATAGAAAGATTCAAGAGAAGACTTCATCAAGCAGAAGAAAGAATCAGTGAACTAGAAGTTGAGATATTTAAAATTATTTTGTCAGAAAGATAAAAGAAAAAAAGAATAAAAAAAGGAAAGGTTTCATGGGAATTATGAGACAACATCAAGAGAACTAACGTATGCATAACAAGAGTTCTTGAAACAACAGAGAGAGAGAAAAAATACCGGAAAAAAAGATGACAACATCCAGGTACAAAAAGTCCAGAGGTCTCTAATGAAATTCAACTCAAAAGAGAAATTCAAAAATATACATCATGATTAAATTATCAAAAGTCAAAGACAAAGAATACTGAAAGCAGTAAGAGATAAGAAATGTCACATTTAATCACATCCCAATATCAGAGGATTTCTCAGCAGAAACACTGCAGGCCAGGAGAGAGTGAGATGATAAATTCAAAGTGCTGAAGGAAAGAAACCTAGCAACAAAGAATACTTTGCCTGGCAAAGCTGTCATTCAAAAATGAGGAACAAATAAAAACTCACCCAGATAATCAAAAGCTAAGACAATTCATCATCATTAGGCCTGCACAACAGGAATTGCTACAGGAGTTTTTTAAGTTAAAATGAGCAGCTGATAACTAATAACATAAAACAAATGAAAGTAAAAAACTAAATGGGATACATAATACGTAGTCATATTCTGAATACTTTAGAACTGTAAGCATGGTGTGCATAACAATTTTATTTTTACTATTAGGATTAAAGAGATAAAGCTATGGAAAACAACTGTAGCTATAATAAATTGTTAAGTATGATGCTAGGAAAACTGAATATTCACATGCAGAATAATGAAACTATACTCCTATCTGTCACAATATACAAAAAATCAACTCTAAAGTGATTAAAGACTTAAATGTAAAACCCAAAACTATGAAACTACTAGAAGAAAATATAGGGGAAGTGCTTCATGACATTGGACTGGGTTAGGATACATTATATATCTATGCAATGGACCATTGAACAACGTGGGGGGAATTAGGGGTACTGACTCCTTATGCAGTAAAAAAATTTGTGTACAGCCTTTGACCTCTGAAAAACTTAACTGCTCATAATAGCCTACTCTTGACTGGAAGACTTACTGATAACATATATAGTCAATTAACACATATTTTATGTGTTATATGTATTGTATACTGTATTTTTAGAAAGAATCAATCTAGAGAAAATAGAATGTTATTAAATTTGTAAGAGAAAATATGTTTATTCACTAACTGAAAGGTCTTCATCCTCATCATCTTCATCTTGTGTAGGCTGGGAAGGAAAAATAAGAAGAGGCGTTGGTCTTGCTGTCTCAGGGTGGCAGAGGCAAAAGAAGATCCTTGTATAACTGTCTCTGCACAGTTTAAACCTGTGTGGTTTAAGGAGCAACTGTACTTTGGAATACTATTCAGTTACAAAACCGAATGAAATTCTGTCATGTGGAGCTACCTGAATGAACCTGGATGACATTATATTAAGTGAAATAAGCCAGACACAAAACAGATAAATAGTGCCAGTTCTCATTCATACATAGAATCTAGGAAAGTTGATCTCATAGAAGTAAAGAGTAGAATAGTGGTTATCAGAGGCTGGTGAGGGTAGGGAGGTGGGAACAATGGAAAGAGGTTGGTCAACAAATGTGAAGTTATAGTTTGACAGAAAGAATAACTTATGGTGTTCTGTTGCACAGTAGGGCAACTATAGATAATAGTAATGTGTTACATATTTAGAGAGAGCTAAGAGAGAGGATTTTGAAAGTTGTCACCACAAAGAAATTATAAACGTTTAAAGTGATGGATATGCTAATTACTCTGCTATAATCATCATACAATATATGCATGTATTGAAAGAGCACACTGTATTACACATATAGTTTTATGATGTGTCAATTATAAGTAAAACAAAATAAATTGTTAAGAAATACAAATTATAACAAAGTAAATTTTGACAGTAAAGCATAAAATGTGGGGAGAAGGAGTAAAAGGGTAGAGTTTTGTTTGAAATTAAAGTTAAGTAGTTAACAGCTTAAAATAGCCTATTTGAAGTTTAAGATGTTTTATATGAGTCTCATGTTAACCACAAAGCAAAAACCTATGGTAGATGCATAAAATATAAAAAAGATTTAAAGCAGATCACCACAGAAACCATCAGACTATAAGACAGTGAGAGGAAGAAAAAATAATCTACAAAACAACCAGAGAACAAATTACACAAAGGCAGTAGAAAGTTCTTACCTATCAATAATTACCCTGAATATAAATGGATTAAATTTTCCAATCAAAATACATAGAGTTGCTGAATGGATTTAAAAAAAGGAAAAAAAAAAACAAAAAAAAAAAGAAACCCAGAAGCTTCAACCATATGCTGCCTACAAGAGACTCACTTCACTAGTAAGGATACACATAGACTAAAAGTGAAGGGATAAAAAAAGATATTCCATGAAACTGAAAACCAAAAGAGAGCAATGATAGCTATACTTATATCAGATAAAATAGATTTTAAGTAAAAAAAAAAAAAAACAAACTATAAAAAAATATAAAGAAGGCCATTATGTAATGATAAAGGGATCAATCATCAAGAGGAAACAAAGATTGTAAATAAATACATACCCCAACATTGGAGGACCTAAGTATATAAATTATTAAGTGCTCTGAAGGGAGAGATAGACTGCAATACAATAATAGTTGGGCACCTCAATACTCCATTTTTAACGATGGACAGATTGTCTACAAAAAAATCGTTAAGAAACACTGGACTTGAATTATACTTTAGATCAAATGAATCTAACAGGTATATATATAAAACATTCCATCCAACAGCAACAGAATACATTTTCTTCTCAAATGCATATGGAACATTCTTCAAGATAGATTATATTAGGCCACAAATCAAGTCTTAACAAATTTAAAAGGACTGAAATTATGTCACATATATTTTCTGATCACATGTAATGAAACTAGAAATCAATAACAGGAGAAATCTTGGAAAATTTACAAACATGTGGAGATTAAATAGCGTGCTTCTATATAACCAATAACATGCAGAATAAATCAAAAAGGAAATAAATAATACCTTAAGACAAACAAAAATGAAAGCACAGCATGCCAAAACTTATGGGATGAAGCAAAAGCATTACTAAGAAGGTAATTTATAGTAATTAATGCCAATATCAAAAAGGAAGAAAAATCTCAAATGAAAAATCTAATGTTATAGTTTAAGGAACCAGAAAAAGAATAAGAATACCTAATTTGGCCCAAAATTAGTAGAAAGAAGAAAGTATCAAAGATCACAGCAGAAATAAATAAAATAGAGTCTACAAAAGCAATAGAAGAAAATCAATACAGCTAAGAGTTCATTTAGATAAAAGATAAACGAAATAGACAAACCCTTAGCTAAACTTACTAGAAAAAAAAAATTCAAATAAGTAAAATTAGAATGAAAGTGGAGAAATTACAACTGATACCACAAAAATACAAATGATTATAGAAAACTAGACACCAAAAATGGATAATCTAAAAGAAATTGATAAATTTTCAGACATGTACAACCTATCAAAATTGAATCATGAAGAAATAAAAAAACTTAAGCAGACTAATAATGAATAAAGAGATTGAATCAGTAATAGTCTCCTATCAAAGAATTCAACTCCTCAGCTGAATTCTACCAAACATTTGGAGAACTAATACTAATAGTTCTCAAACTTTTCCAGAAAACTGAAGAAGAGAGAATACTTTCAAACTCATTTTATTTTTATTTTGTTTAATTTTTTGAAATTTTTAATTAGTATGGATACATACTGGGTTTTGCCATTTTCCAAACCCATTTTATGAGGCCAGCATTACCCTGATATTAAAGCCAGACAAGGACACTATAGGGAAGGAAAATTATAGGCCAATATCCTTGATGAAGACAGAGGCAAAAATCCTTAACAAAATGCTAGCATATTAAATATAACACCACCTTTAAAAAATGATTAACTGGATGGGTGCAGTGGCTCACACCTGTAATCCCAGCAGTTTTGGAAGTTGAGGCAGGCAAATCACAAGGTCAGGAGTTGATGACCATCCTGGCCAACATGGTAAAACCTTGTCACTACTAAAAATACAAAAAATTAGTTGGGCGTGGTGGCAAGTGCCTATAATCTCAGCTACTTGGGAGGAGAATTGCTTGAACCTGGGAGGTGGAGGTTGCAGTGAGCCAAGATTGCGCCATTGCACTCCAGCCCGGGGGGTTGGTGCAAGACTTAAAAAAAGTCTCAAAAAAGAAAACAAAAAATAATTAACTGTGATCAAGTGGGTTTTATCCCTAGGATGTAAGGATGGTTCAACATATGGAAGTCAGTAAATGTGATTCACCATGTTAATAAAATGAAGAAAAAAAAGATAGTCTCAATAGATGCAGAAAAGGCATTTGACAACATCCAACTCCCTTTTGCAATTAAATTTTTCAAGAGAATAGGTATAGAGACAATGTACTTTAACACAATAAGCCATATATAACAAATATGTTGAATATTAATAAAATAATATTCAACAATGAAAAGCTGAATGTTTTTCCTCTAAGATTAGGAACAAAGACAACCGTGCCCATTCTTACCACCTCTTTTCAACACAGTTTTGGAAGTCCTAGCCAGAGCAATTAGACGAAAGAAAGAAATAAAAGGCATCCTAAGGGGAAGTAAAGAAGGAATCTGTTTGATGATGATGATGTGATCTTATGCATGGAAAATCCTAATCTCAAAACACTACTAGAATTATTAAGCAAATTCAGTAAAGTTGCAGGATATAATATCAGCTTAAAAAATCAGTAGCATTACCATACACTTAATAAAAAGCTATTTGAAAAGAAAATTAAGGAAACAACTCCATTTATAATAGCGACAACAAATATAATTAGTTGCAAATTTAAGGATGTGAAAGATATACTGAAAATTATAAAACACTAAAAAATTTGATGAAAATACAAATAAATGAAATGATATGTTATATTCATGCATTGAAAGAATTAATATTGTCAAAATTTCCAGGCTACCCAAAGCAATCTACAGGTTCGATGCAATTTCCAATGCCGCTTTTCACTATGTTATTTTTCACAATGACACTGGAATTTTTTTGCATTTTACACAAACAGAAAAAAAAAAGCACCCTTAAATGCATATGGAACCACAAAGACACCAAATAGCCAAAACAATCTGGAGCAAAAAGAATAAAGCTGGCAACTTCATACTACCTGACTTCAAAACATATTATAAAGCAATTATAATGAAAACAGAATGGTACTGGTATAAAAACAGACATATTAACCAGTTAAACAAGACAGAAAGCCTGGAAATAAACCCCACATTTACAGTCAATTGGTTTTTGACAAAGGTGCCAAGAACACACAATGGGGCAATTACAATCTCACATAAATGGTGTTGGAAATACTGGCTATCTACATGTGGAAAAATGAAATTGGACCCTATATTATACCATACTCAAAATAACTCAAAATGGAATAAAGTGTAAGATTCGAAACTGTAAACTACTAGTAGAAAACAGGGAAAGAACTCCATGCTACTGGTCTGGGCAAGACTTTTTTAATATGATCCTGAAAGTTCAGGCAACAAAAGTGAAAATAGAAAATGGGGATTGTATCAAACTGAAAAGCTTCTGCATGGCAAAAGAAATAATTATAAAGATGAACAGACAACTACAGAGTGGGAAAAACATATTTGCAAACCATACATCTGATAAGGGGTTAATATCTAAATATATAAGGAACTCAAATAACTCAATAAGAAAACAAATAACCTGATTAAAAGACAAGCAAAGGACTTGAGCAGACTCTTCGCAAAAGAAGACATTCAGATGGACAACAGGTTGGTGAAAAAATACTCAGCATTACTAATCATTAAGGAAATACAAATTAAAACCACAGTGAGATGTCTCACATCTATTAGAATGGCTGTTATCACAAAGATGAAAGTTAGCAAGTGTTGGGGAGGATGTGGTGAAAGGGAACCCTGATACACTATTGGTAAAAATATAAATTGGTACAGCCGTTATGGAAAATGGTATGGAGTTTCCTTAAAAAACTAGAAATAAAACAGTAATACAATTCAGCAATCCCACTTGAGGAGAAACACTGAAAATTATCGAAATCAGTATTTTGAAGAGATATCTGAATTCCCATGTTCACTGCAGCATTATTAACAACAGCCAAGATAGAATCAAACTAAGTGCAATGAACAGATGAATGGCTAAAGTGTGGTATATATACACAGTATAATATTCAGCTTTCAAAAACAATGAAATTCTGTCATTTGGGACAACACTGATGAATCTAGAGCACATTATGTCAAGTGAAATAAGTCAGGCACAGAAAGACCAATACTTCATGATCTCACTTATATGTGGAATCTAAAAAAGTTAAATTTATAGAAGTAGAGAGAGAATGGTTGTTATCAGAGGATGGGGTTTGGGAGAGCAAGGAGATACAAAGTTACTGGACAAATGGTACAAAGTTTCATCTAGACAGGAAGAAAAAGTTTTCAGCTCTATTGCACAGCAGGGTGACTATAGTCAATAATGATGCATTGTAAATTTCCAATGTATCTCCACGAAAAATATCAAGTAAGGTGCTAGCTGTGTTGATTAGCTTGATTTACTTAACTTCAGATTGTATACATATATCAAAACATCACATTGTGTGCTATAAATGTAATACAATTATGATTTGGTAATTAAACATGATAAAAATGAAAATAATAAAAAGACACGTAAACCAATTTTAAAATGGACAAAGGATTTGAATAGACATTTCTTCAAAGATACACAAGTGGCTGATAAGCTCATAAAAAGATGTTCAACATCATTAATCATTAGGGAAATGCAAATCAAAATCATGAGGTGTCACCTCACACTTACTAGAATGGCTATAACACAAGACAGACAATAACAGATGTTGACAAGTAGTTAAGAGAAATTGAAATCCTTATACATTACTGGTGGGCATGTAAAATGGTTCACTCACTTTGATAAACAGTTAAAATACTTCAAAATGTGAGACATAAAGTTACCATATGACCCAACAATCCTACTTCTAGCTGTCTACTTAAGGGAACTGAAAACATCCATCTGCGTGAAAGCTTGTATATGACTGCTCATAGCAGCATTTTCTATAGTATCCCCGAAGCTGGAGGAACCTAAATATCTAACAACTGATGAATGTATAAACAAAATGTGGTATATGCCCCACATAATGTTTTCAGAATTAAAAGAGATACTCTATATAAAGCTGCCTGATAGAAGGTACTGTGGGGTGTATGTGTGTGCATATGTGTGTGTGTGTGTGCGTGTGTGTGTGTGTGTGTGTGTGTGTGTGTTTTCTTTTACTACACCAGAGAATGATGTGCTCAGGAGAAAAGTTAAGTTGCTTTTAGGAAATGCAGACTCAATGCAGTGTGAGGTTTTCAACTCTTCTCTAAATTTAGAACTACCTAAGACTATACAGCTAATAAGAGGTGTGGTTACGAAGTTAAAGCCTATATTTAATTTCTGAGTACTGCAGCCAGTAAAGTTTCATAGAAGGGCAACTAAAATGAGAAGAGAGATGTAATGTGTGGAAGAATTAAAAAGACTGCTTTTCCCCCCATGGGGAGTTGAAGATTTGAAGGAGACATGATTGAAATTTATAAAGTCTGGAAAGGGAGGCACAAGATAAAAAATGGACTTGTTTATTAAATCTCAAAACAGTCAAAAATAAGCAGGTAAGAACCAGAATTACTACTCAGAGCAGAAACCAGTCTTTTCCCTATGTGAAACACCAAGAGATGGTAAAGGGCAGAGACATCCATGAACTCCAACAGGTTGTGCATGCTTTTCTCGATGACTGAGGCTCCCTGGAGAAGCTGGGACTGCTATGTCCTTATAGGGTGACCTTAAACAGCACATCCAAGCTCTTGCAGGTACATCCCTGGGGGTCACTATCAAACACAGAATACTAGACTGCATGAACCAGAGTGCCATCCTTTGGGGCATTTGTTCTCAACTAAAGATATGAAAGCATGACCCAATTATTGAAGCTGTTCATTTTCTTCTAGATACTGATTTTGTCTTCTAACATCATTTTGAATCTCTTTTAAATAAACTTGCCAGAAACTGCTTCATGCATAGCAGTTGGAAGTGTTTTTACTCTAATCAAAGGGCAATTGCTGAAACAGACATTCTAAAGTTACTTTCTAAATATTCCTTTCACCTTCTTGTCTCCAACTTCCACTCTTCCGACAGAATTCTGCAAAAGCTTTCTCTTTGTTTGCTTTGGTGGTTTTGTTAGTACCATTTAAAACAATTGAGCTGAAGGAGTGACGCAGCCTCCCTCCCTCTCTCAAGTCTTTGAATTCTGGGAGTCCTTATAGGTATCCATTCTTCGCCTGGGGCTAATGGAGTGGCAGGAGCATCACCTGCTAAGCAGGTGGAACGCCCCGACTGCCAATGTTTGGAGGGAGTATTGGTCCTCAATAGGGACTACAATGAAAACTTTAAAATTACTTTCCACCAATGGCTACAGTGAAGGCCTCTGGGATTTGAGCTTCTCTTTGAGAGAGTAGTGTTTCAACAGAAGAGCTACCTGGTGGACTGATGAAGGTAGGGACAGGCCAGGTCTTTTCAACAGTACTTCAAAGCCTGTCCAGGTTCATTCGCTTTATGTAGTCCAAAATGAATTCCATTCGCAGCTGGAATGTTTAGTATCAGCAGGGCCAATAGATTTTTTTCCACTACGCACAGCCCTAGTGTCCATGTTCCCATTAAACACATCTAATTCAAAAGCTGAGGGAGGCGCATACATCTCTAGCCTAACTCTCGGCTTAATTCCCTCTGTCTTTTTAAAAGCTGCTCTTCCAGAATGAATTATAAATCAACAACAGCAAATTTTCACATTGAACTGTTTATGTGTTTTTAAAGAGGAGCTTCTGGGAAGAAGCTGAAAGAACACTTAATAAATGGTGAAGCTGTGAAGCTTCCAAAACACATAAGTAAAATTAAGAGACAACATGTGACTCAAGATATTAGGAAAATAGATAGAGCACATGATAGGTACCTTCCTGGGTAGATGTGATGCACAGATTCCTCTTTTCAGCCTCCAGGCAGGCATTGAGGGTGGCTTCCTCATTTCTGCTGAGCCTTGAGCAACGCTACCCTGCTCTGAATCCTGGAGGCTCAGACTATGGCTTAGGGGCAGGATCTAGGCAGAATTACCACCTAGGCATTTCGATGGCCACCTGCCTCCTTCCCCTGAAATTGCTCTTATGGCTACTTTTCTCTCTACTCACCTATAATTTATGCTTCTTGCCTGCTCTGCCTACCACCTCTCAGGGCATCTTGGGTCATTTGATTGTTTTTCATGGTATCCTTTCTATTTTAACAAATTTCTAATTGTCTTATTTTCTGCACCACCACTTTCCCCATATTTAAAGCTTTACCTCTATTTTCAGTGCCCAGGCTTTTCTGGAGAAGCTGGGACTCCAAAGTTCTTGCTTTAAAGGGGTCATGCCATGGAAGCTTACATCTGCCAAGTTGAAGGATGAAGTGAATGTATAGTCAGTCCCTGTGATTAGAGTCCCTGAGGAGCAAGCCAGTATTGGTCAAAGCCTGGTCCACAAACCAGTGCCCACATTTCAACTATGTGTTACTCCTCTGAAATGAGATAGTAAAGAAATCAAGAGTAAGAATATCACAGTCTTATAGCAATCTGGAATTGCCACAGCATCTAAGTATGCAGTTATTTTCCTAATAATTTATTTTTAATTTATTTTATAAAAGGATCAGCCTGTGTCTGGGCACGGTGGCTGACACTTGTAATCCCAGCACTTTGGGAGGCCGAGTTGTGCAGATCACCTGAGGTCAGGCGTTTGACAACTCCTGGACAACATGGTGAAACCCAATCTCTACTAAAAATACTATAAATTAGCCAGGTGTGGTGGCACACACCTGTAATCCCACCTGCTTGGAGGGCTGACACAGGAGAATTGCCTGAACCCAGGAGGCAGAGGTTGCAGTAAGCTGAGATTGTGCCACTGCACTCCAGCCTGGGTGACATTAAAAAAAAAGTACCAGCTTGTGATGGAAAGGACATTTTATAGAAGTTTTCACTGGTGTGGACCACTTCTAGCTCAGCTCTTCCAATTCAGCACATGAGGGCACACTGGATGGAAACCCTCCAAGCTTGCCTCTCACACTTCAGTCCCTCATTACTGGTCATGCACAATGGAATTTTTTCTTGCTCTTCTTCCATAAATGCATTGGATCTTCTAAACTTCATGTCTCAATGTAGCATGGAAAATCTTTGGCATGTTAGCTGAAGTTACATAGGGTCTCTGATATGGTTTGGCTCTGTGTCCCCACCCAAATCTCATCTTGAGTTGTAACCTGAGTTGTAATCCCCAAGAGTCGAGGGAGGGACTTGGTGGGAGGTGACTGGATTGTGGGGGCAGTTTCCCCCACGCTGTTCTCGTCATAGTGAGTGAATTCTCAAGAGATCCGACGGTTTCTTAAAATGTTTGGCAGTTCCCCGCTGCACTCCTCTCTCTCTCCTGCCACCTTGAGAAAACATGCCTCACCTTTTTGCCTTCTGCCATGATTGTAAGTTACCTAAGGCCTCCTCAGCCACGTGGAACTGTGAATCAACTAAACTTCTTTTGTTTATAAATTACCTGGTCTCTGGTAGTATCTTTATAGCAGTGTGAAAACAGACTAATATAGTCTCCAATTCTGCAGTGTTTTTCTTCTCTGTGGCCTTTTTTTTCATTCTTTTAATGTGTATAGTCAACTTCATGCCTTTCAACTCCATCATAGTATTTGTTTCTCCGTCATCCACCCACCGACTTTCAACAGTGGTTATGGGGACACCCTGAGTTCGTCTTTTTACCCCTAGCCTTTCTGCTCCCTGAGGATCATTATGTATCTAAACAGGTGTGAAAAGGACTGGCTAGCACCTTTTCAGTCACTAGGCTACTTCCAGGGAAGTTTATTCCTTCCAGACAACAGCTCTCTATGAGTTTTACTAAAAAGTTAAAATCCACTTACTTGAAAACAACTCGATATTGCAAATGCAGAATGACTTGAGGGAAAAAATAAAAGCCCCATTCAGAGCCTCTCTACCCCAACTATTTAGTGAAAGCTGTCACAAGAGGGATGAGTGACATATTTGAATGAGTTCTTGGGGTTTTCTCTGCACGAGGCAAACCCAGGACCCAGCAGGAGGCAAACCAGCTGCAGCTTGTCATATATTAGTCAATTATCCTAATGATTTTTTCCCCACTAAAAAGCACGAATCCAGGTTGCTCTTATATTTTATGAAGATTTGACTTTGTCTACTCACAAATATTAATTGGATTTTCTCCATGTTGATATCAGCATCTGGGGTTTGGGGGTCACTGCAGGTGCATGAGGACCAGTGGAGGGGGAGTGAAGACTGGCAGGAAGTGCCTTCCTTCCCCGCATTTCCATCCCTTGCTCTTGTGAGGACAGCATTTGATTAGTCCTTTACAACCTGTTTCTCCCCAGATACAAGGAAAATACCGCAAACCACTGTGCCAATTCTGGCTGTCACTCCTTTGAACACTGTGGGATCTGCTAGAGGAATGTGAAGTAAATCCAAAAAAGGCTGCTTTATGGATCTTTGAATGTGGTGTCACAGAAGGAAACTGTCTTAGAAATCATAGCTAAAATTGGATAGTTTGTTAATTCTGTGGAAAGTTTTTTGAATTAGAATTAATCTTTAACTTAGTAGTCATTTCTAGTCAATGCCCTCCACTCAGCATACATGACAGTATTACTGAGATATAACTGCAATTTAAGACCTTGATTCAGTCCTCTATCAGTGGCCTTTCTGTGGTTCAAGCAGCCATCATTCTAGTAGTCACGTAGCAATTGCATCACCGTTCTGAACAAATGTTAATATGGGTAACTTTTTCTTTTCTTATTCTTTTACTCCCTAGACTTAAATAAATATATATTTTCCCCATTCTAACTCATCTTTGCTCAAAAATTTATTCAATGCTACATTGGTAACTGATCAATTTAGTCCATTCAATCATTATGTTAATGGAGCTAGTATTGTGGCTTTGCACCTGAAACTTCTCTTAAACTCTGGCATGCCATTGCCTCTGAATCAGGCGGAATAAAGTGGCTAAGTCAAGACAAATTTGATAGTACCAATAAAAATGTAACTTAAAGCACTTGTTCCCATAAAATGTTCTAGGAGCATTATTTTCATATATTAAGGATGGCACATCCATATACCTCAGTGTTTTATTACAGCATCAGGAACATTTAGAAAGAAGGCAAGCTTTTATCACTCTTTCCTTAAAAAATAATGAATTGTATATTTCAAAATAGCTAAGAGAGAAGATTTAGAATGATTCTAACACAGCAAAATGACACATGTTGGAGGTGATAAATATCCCAATTACCCTGATTTGATTATTACACATTATATGCATATATCAAAATATTACATATACCTCACACATAAGTACAATTATTGCATATCAATAAAAATCGCAGAATTTCATGTTCTTTTCCCTTGAATGTCACTACTCGAATACAAAGCCACAATGGCAGTACAGGAGTTCCATTAAAAAGGGAGGTGGAATGAGTGAACATGGCATGCGTCAGTGGAAAGAACAATGGAATAGAATTCTGCAGAACTCAGTTCCACCAAGGCCTTTCTTGCTACAACATGAGATCATGGGTGAGTCAATTGACGGCTCTGTCCCTAAGTTGATTTTGCAAGGGGATAATGGTAACTGGCTTCGACTGCTACAGAATTTCATGTCGAGATTCAATAGAATAAGAAATGTGAAAGCTATAGCTTGAGCCCCCAGGAAGAGGAGAAATCCAATTTTCCAGCTTAAGGATGGTACCCTTACAAAGATGAAACCTGTCTATTTAAGGTTTAAGAAAGGAAAACTGTATGGAAAATTGGGAAGGACCTACTTTATTCCTTCAATGTATTGTATATTTTTGTTTTATCTTTTTGGATTCTTTCTCTGCTTCTTCTTGTCAATGGTGCTAATTTCAATTCTAGGATCTGTTTTGATCTGGGGAAGGAAACTGTAACCCTAGCACTAGTACTTGGGCACAACCAGTGTGAATAGGCACATGTTTCTGATTGAGGCTGGGATGGGTTTCTCCTCATCACAGCTCTAGAGTGACATTTTGGTGCAGCTTCTTCTCCAATGCTTATCCTCATGGAAGCTCATTCAACCTATTTTCTTAATGTATCAGTAAGTATTCTTGTGATAGCATTAGGAGAAACACCTAGTGTAGATGACGGGGTGATGGATGCAGCAAACCACCATGGCATGGGTATACCTATATAACAAACCTGCACATTTAACACACGTACCCCATAACTTAAAGTATAATAATAATAATAAGGGAGTCCTTATGCTGCAAAGACTCAATCAATGAGGTAAAAGGAGAGAAAAGGAGGTCGGGATAACTGTGATAGTGGCAACACTGACCAAATGTGGTAGACGCTCTGGCAGTATAAGCAAACGTCTTTCAAAATCACAGAGTTGTAGTAGTGACTCCAGACTCCCAGCAGCCTCAGGACCAGGGTCACAAACACAAATGCTACAGGGGTTAAAAGGAAAATGTAAATGAGGACTTACTGAGAGGTAACAGGGATTGGAGGGGAGTGTAGGAAAATGGAGCTTGCATGCTCACTGTAGCCATTGTTACCATGTGGGATTATGGATTCAATTACAAATGAGCTTTCAGTTTTTAAAGAGAAACCAGAAATCCAGATTTTTATGTGAAATTTGCTCAATAGTAATGATAATTTTAATAATACACTGTGCATGTGAAGCAAGTCATGTCTGTGGGCTGAATTTGTTTATGAACGGCCAGTTTGTGGCTTCTGTTAGATCTTCCCAGAGCAGAAGAGTGTCTATGGTGCTTGTGAGTCATAAGCCCCTAAAGCTCATTCTGTGTCTGAACAGGAATAAGTGACTTGAGTTTGGAGGTCTCATTGCATTATATCAAGGATGCTGCTGGTAGCTCTGTATTTGTTGGTTGGTTTGTTTTGCCATGAAACAGTTTCTCTGCTAGCTTGATTGTCCTTTCTCAGGTTAATAGCCAGGGAAACAATGGTTGTATCTATTAAAATGAAGGCTCTCAGTCTGTGGATTCTATTTTGATGGATCTGGTGCTCACATACCTAAAGCGATCACCTAAATTCATTCCTTGGATGATAAGAGTTTGGACAATAAAATTGTGTTAGCACTCTTGCTCCCAATATTTTTTTGGACATGCTGTAGTAAGCACTTCTTTCAAGCCTGATTTTCTCCACTAACTGAAAAAATTTATAAATTAAATGTATCATTTAAAAGTTATGTGAATTAATGCATACTATGTGTGGATATTTTAGCCATGTGATTTGATTGAGACTGACCCCTTTCCAGTTCCAGAAGTGGCCCCTGATGAGACTAAACCATTAGAATGAGCTATCCCTTTTGCCTCTATGGTTCTGAGTCAGGTACTAGATAGTCAGAATACTTTGAGGTGCAAGAAACTGAAACCATAATTCAAACCAGTTTAAAATAGGGCAATTTGTTAGCTTACATAGCTGAAAATCCAGAGAAAAGTGTGGGCTCAAGGCCAATGACATGATCAGGACTCCAGTTCTATTTCTGTATTATTCTCCAGGGCCACTTATCTTTGGCTGGCTTCTTTGGGTCACAAGGTGGCTACCAGTAGAAGCAGGAGCACATTTGTTTGTTCTTGTTGAGAAAGAGAGAGACCATTTTGCATAGCCATCAAATAGATGATCACAATCCCATTTTCTTTTGGAATCACGGCACATGTCTGAAATGAGAATATCTGAATGGGGATATTCAGAATAATGAGATATTCAGGACAAGAATGAGGCAAGAAGATGTGGGGCTAAAAGTGACTAATCCTGGGAACGGCAACTGACCTAGGTTCACCCGGACATCGTGAGGGCTGAGGAGGTCAATAACTCAGCACTCAAAGTGCCCATTTCTGTAAAGTATTAGTGGGAAATTTTGTCTGGGGAAGACTTGGATCTACCCCAGACTGAGAGATGGGGTCCATTTTTTTTTTTTTTTTTGAGATTTGTGGGCTGCCTTCCAAAGGGGCAGATCACTTGATGGTTAGTGGGAAAAGAACCTCTCTCTTCTCCTGAAAGAGAGTAGAATAAGACATCTTATTAGTTCTAGGAAACTATCCATTTTCAGCCTCACCCTCAAACTGTACACCCCATCAGCCATATCTCATCATCTGCATTATTCCCATCCTTGTCTGAGCCACTAGCATTTCTTGCCTGGATACTGTGGTAGCTTCTGTACTGGTCTCCTAGGGATGCTACCCAAACTGTTACAAATTTGGTGGCTTAAAACAACAGAAATGGATTCTTTCACAGTTCTGGAGGCCAGAAATTAGAAATCAAGGTGTCAGCAGGGCCGTGTTTTCTCCCAAAGCTTGAGGGGAGAATTTGTCCTTGCGTTTTGCAGCTTTGCATGGCCTAGATGTTTCTTGGCTTGTGGTAGCATAACTCCTGTCTCTGCCTCTGTCTTCACATGGCTTGCTTCTCTCTGTTCCTATTTACCAAATATCTCTCTGCCTTTCTCTCAGAAGATATGTGGCATAGGGTGCACCCTAAATCCAGGATAATCTCATTGTGAGATTTTTAGTTATATTTGTAAAGATTCTTTTTCCAAATAAAGTCAGATTCACAGGTGCCAGCAGTTAAGACTGGAACATATCTTTTCGGGGGACTCTATCCAACCGTGACACCTGCTGTTTGTGCTCTCTGTTTCTGCCCTTTCACCCCTATGGATTATTCTGCCCAGATTATAGTGGCCTTTTTAAAACATGTCAGATAATCCCTGCTCACATCCTCCAGTGGCTTCCTGGCAGCCCTAAACTAATATCCCATGTTTGTAGCATGGTCTCCCAAATCCCTGCTAGTGTTTCTTAGCTTCTACTCTTGCTTCATCTCACACTGCTATCCCTCTTGCTCAGAGGACTTCTGTACTGGCCTCTCACTCTTCCTCCAGCATGCCACACATACTCCTTCCCTAAAGTCCTCGCAATTGATGTTTCTACTGCTTGGGAGCTCTTTTTCTCTAAGTATTATCGTGGCCCGCTCCCTCACTATAATTAGTACTCAGATGCAATGTTTCTTCCTCAAAGAGGGCTCCTTGATCATCTTGGATAAAGTAGCATTCCCATTACTCTCTTTTGCTCTGTTTTATTTTTTCAGAGTGCTTGTTGAACTAATGCCATATTTTATATCTGTTTTTTCTGTATATATGGCATGTCATTTCTACTAGAATATATGCTTTATCTCACTACTTCACTTCTGTACTACCAAAACAGAACAATGCCTGATATGTTAGAGTGTCCTGGTCCTTTACGCCATCATAACAAAATACTGAGACAGAGTAATTCATTAAGAGCAAAACTTTGTTTCTTATCATTTTGGAAGCTGAGAAGCTTAAGATCAAGATGCCAGTAGGGTCAGTGTCTGGTGACAGCTGCTGTCTGTTTCAAGGTGCTTCCTCAGTTCCTTTTTGCTGGGTCCCTGAAGTGGACAACGCGTACATTCTTATGTGGTGGAAGAAATAGAAGAAATGGACTTTTCCTCCCAAGTCCTCTTATATGGCACTCATCCCATCCCTGAGGGCTCCAGCCTCCTGACTTAAACACCTCCAAAGGACCCTGACTCCTAGTACTATCACCCTGAGGATTAGATTTCAACATGTGAATGTTGGGGTGGGGGGAACACATTCAGAATATAGCAAAGATATTTAATATATATTTGCTGAATAAATGAACATAGCCCTGGTGGCAATTTGAAGGATGAAGCTGACATAAGGAGGAGGGCAGAGGGAAAAGACCCTCAGAGAAAGCAAGGCCTCAGCTATGTTGACATCGTGGTTTTAGGATCAAATGACCCTGAAGACTGCCCTGGGCCTACATGCTTCGGTCACATGAAAAATAAATGTTCCTAGGATTTCAGCCAACTTGAGGTAGAGTTCTGCTGGTCGCACAGTAATGAGTCCTAAGCAGCACACTCTATCTTGAGTCTGTACACTTTTGTCAACTTGGAACTGGGCTAAGTACCAGACTTCTTCCTATTTCTGTCCCACTGATAATACGTTAGGTAGAAATTTTAGTGTAATCCCTTCATCTGTGGAGTTTGAAAAGCAGCAACCTCATTTTGGATATGGACAGCTGAATCGAGTGCTAGCAGGTATACATTTCAAAATGTAAATTAACTGCCAGTGATGTGGTTTGGAATGCAAGGGATTCCATGCCTAATCCTTATCAAATCACTGACTTAAATTCGATATCCTGTGACATGCCTGCTCTTCCTTTTGATCATTATTGTCTATTAAGTGCTTATTTAAGCACACTGCTATTTTGGACATGAAATATAGTGAATTATCTAGAGAGAAGAGGTAATAATGTGTGGAATAAAATTTTTGGCATGGAAGTTTATATTTATTTTCCTGGAAATTCACCTTTTTTCCTCTTCCCTTTTCTCTAGCTAACCTTTTCCCTGCTCCCTTCGAGCAAGATCTTCTGTGCTAACTTAGGGAAAGTTTATGACAGAATGGAAAACAGAACAAAAAGGTTCTTACTGATTTCCCCTTCTCAGAATAGTGGAGGTCTGGGCATAAAATATTGACAAGAAACACCTTGAGGGAGAGCAGCCTCCCCTGACCCTCAAGCAGAAGACATTCTTTTAGGTTGTTAGAGGAGAAGTGAGCAGAATGGAGTTATGCAGTGTCTCAAAGACAGGAGCCCTGTGGCCTGTTGCTAGATTCGCATTCTGGGGAGGAGGAGAAGTTCCTAGAATAGATGCCATAACAGTTAGCAGCACTGAGGTCCCTGGGCTCCTGCAGAATGATTCTGTGCCTTCTAGAGTAACATGGAAATAGCAGTGAGCACATCTGGACCTAATGGAGCCATATGGTTCAGTATAAGGGACTGCATGTGCTGATAACTCAGTGCATCCCATCAACCTGATGGGCCCATGGTGGCTCCGAAGATGCATGTGAGAGGAAGCAACAACAAGAATTACCCACCCCCTTCTCAATGCCTAACCCTTGCATCAGCCCCTAGGATGTGGACACAACTGCCACTGAACTTTGAAGAATTGGGAGCCCAAACTGGAAATTAAATCATTACACAATAATAAAGTTGCATTTTTCACACCTGTGTTTGTGCTCTGCATTTTATACCTTGTATAAAATATTTATTTTCTTTTCCTCATGACTGAATTCCCATGGAGTTACAAGAGGACGTAACTTCTAGGCAGATAAAGACTCTTTATAGTTCTAATGGCAGCCCACAAATGTTTATTGTTGGAGAAGCAGGCTTCAGCCCACCTGGTCATTAAGTAAATGCACAAATCTTGGCCAAGACTAGGTTTTTCATGTTGAGACGTAGAGAGGCCATTTTGCTATCATGAAAGCAGCTTGACTAAAAAAAAAAAAAAAAAAAAAAAAAAAAAAACTGCTCTAACAGCATTAGACTAGCTAATATTTGCTATTTCTGTATTCCATTAAAAAGCATGCAGATAGAACAGTGTGCTAGTGAACTTTCTGGTCAGAAGAAAATCCTGTCCAATTCAGTGCAAACTAATTTGGAGAGCACATTGTACTTAATGAGTAACTCCTATGCCTCTTTTTGCTGCCAAAAAAAGGGGGGGGGGTGGCTTGGGGGGGAGGAATTAGAATTGTAAACCAAAAATAAAATTCTAAGCCTCCTAACTGTCTGATGGGCCCTTCCCTTGGCCAAGGGCATTCCAAAGTAAACCTGCAAAAGCTAGCTCAGACCATGATAAAAAGTGAAGGTTGAACAGGCCTCATTATACCCACCTCCCTTAGGAATTCAAGCACATTTGAACAGTTTTAACATTAAAATAGAGATCTTAAGACCAACAAAACAGACTTTATATCAAGGAGACACCACATTCCAGCCTAACTCTACTACAGCATCGCATGACTGATAGTGGGCCCTGAAAGAAATCAAAGTATATTACCCCCAAATATATTTCTTTGACATATTTTGAGATGGCCCTCCAAAACTGAATAAATAAATATAGTTCTAGTGGCAGTTTGAAGAATGAAGCTGACTTGGCAATTTGAAGGATGTAGCTAACTTGTTCTTTGTGGAGGAAAATCTACCTTCTGTAGAGAATTGCCTTTCATTTCTAGGTCTTTTCCCAGGTTCAGGAGAGAATTAAGTGAGTCTGGCGCCTTTTTAGGTCTGATAAGAGCTCTGAAATCTGCAACCTGGAGGCTTCATCTGCATGATAAAACCTTGGCCACCACAACCCCTTATCTTAACCTAGACATTCCTTTCTGTTGATTCCAGGTCTTTAGATAAAACTCTTTCAACCAACTGCCAATCAGAAAATCTTTGACTCCTTCTGTGACCTGGAAGCCCTGCTTCCAGTTGTCCTGCCTTTCTGGACTGAACCAATGTACACTTTACATGTATGAATTGATGTCTTTGATCACTCTACAATGTATAATACCAAGCTGTAGCCCAACAACCTTGGGTACATGTTCTCATGTATATCTCCTGGGGCTGTGTCACAGGCCATTGGTCATTTATATTTGGCTCAGAATAAATCTCTTCTAATATTTTACTAAGATTGACTCTTTTGGTTGATAGAGTTTTAGGATTATTTTACTTTGCTGTGCTATATCTTAACACAAATTTAGGACTGGTAGAGATCTTCTACACACATTATCTCTTCAAACCTAGAGTTTCATCAAATATTTGATCAAGATAAATTGAATCGATGGAACTTTTTTACTTGGTGATGATTACATGAAATTGGCAAATCCTTCCATTAGCCAAGCCATTACTGATCTGGCTGGTTCTGACACCACATCTCTAATACGCTGACACCAACTGGGCGTCAAACAGCTCAATTCTGATATCATCTACTGGGAGTTAGTGTCAGAGCCCTCCGTCCCAAACAACGGTTCCCTCTTTAGACGCCAGTTGCAAGTCTCTGGTCACTGGTACTTCTAACCAAGTGGCTATAAATAGGATATTCAATAAGTTACTAGAACAACTCACAGAACTCAGGGAAAAATTTTATGTATGTTTACTGGTTTATTATAAAGGATACAACCCAGGAACAGCCAAACAGAAGTGATGCATAGGGCAAGGTATGGGGTGGGTTGGGTGGCCCAGTGCTTCCACGCTCTCTTCAGGCGTACCATCTTCCCAGCATGTCAGTGTGTTCACCAGCTTGGAAGGTCTTCAAACTTTTTGCTTGAAGGTTTTCCTGGAGGTCTCCTTACTTATGTGTGAGTGATTAAATAATTGCCATTGTGATTGAACTTATTCTCTGGCCTCTTTCCCCACCCCAGAGGTGGGAAGAAGGGTGCAAGTTCTAACTCTGTAATGATGACTGGATTGTTCTGGTGATTGGCCCCCATCCTGAAGCTATCCAGGGGCCCAGCCAGGGGTCACCTCATTAGCATACAAAAAACACTCTAATCTCTCAGGAGATTCAAAGGGTTTTATGGCCTCTGTGTCAGGAACTGGGGATAAAGACCAAATATTTATTTTTTATTATACCATACCAGTTTTTTCATCTAGTTTAAAATAGCCAGTATTCATCCTTCATCCCCAAGGTGTTTCCTTTATGATTTTTGCATTACTGTTCAATTTCTCAGGATTTGTAAACTGCTCGTGTCTCTGGCCGGAGTCTGCTTATCTTGCCTCATTTGAAACTCATGGATCACATGCAGAGCACAAGCAGGATTCATGCTGACCAGGAAACCTGATTGCCTTTGTATCCCATTGCCATCTCTCTCCACACACCTGCGCGTTTTCCAATGTACTGCTGCTCACCTCCATTTCCCTCACTCCCCACTTAAGGTAACCAGTGTTATGGGTTTGATATATACACTTAGATATGTATGTACCCTGAAAAATAATTGTTTTTGTGTGTGTGTGTGAATGTTTTCAAACGTAAAGGTGACCCTTGAACAACACAGATTTGAACTACAGGTTCGCTTATATGTTGATATTCTCCCAACTTTGCCACGCTTGAGAAAAGACCAACCCCTCCTGTACCTCCTCTTCCTTGGCCTACTCAGCCAGAAGAGAATGCGGATGAAGACTCTTATGATGACCCACTTCCACTTAATGAATATTAAATATATTTTCTCTTTCTTATGATTTTCTTAATAGTGCTTTCTTTTTTCTAGCTTACTTTACTATAAGAATACTGTATTTAACACATGTAACACACAAAATACGTGTTAATTGACTGTTATCAATAAGGCTTCTGGTCAATAGTAGGCTACTGGTAAAGTTTTCAGTGAGTCAAAAGTTACATGAAGATTTTCAATTGTGCTGGATCAGCACTTCCAACCCCTGCATCATTCAAGGGTCAACTGAACTTAAATGCTCTAATGCTATAGAGTTGGTTTTATTTCTTGCATGTTTCAGCAATGTATGTTTACTATCAGTCCATATTACTGTATGCGTTTCTAGTTTAATGATATTCATCCACCACGTTACTCATACACAGTGCTAAAGATGGCACCTGAGTGGTATCTAACAACCCACTTGCACAAAGAGGCTGCATTCTTGTACATATACCTTTGTGTAACTATGCCTGGGTTTTCTTGGACTATGTGTATTCAGTGATAAGATTGCTAGATCTTAGAATATGCATCCTTTCAGAAAATATTGCCAAACTCCTTTCTAGAATGACTTTACCTATCTATATTCTCAGTATTAGCACATGAAGGTTTCTATTTCCCCAAAAGTTCACCATTTACCAATTCCTGACCTCTTTTTTTCAGCAGTTGGAAAGGTATACAGTGTTATACAAGTAAAACATTGTTTTTATTTGTGTTATTTATGTAGGCTTTTTAACATTCTTGGAAAGATCAAGTATTATTAACTATTTAGTTTCTCTCCTGTGAATTACCAGCAATTCATTTCCTCTTGCCTATTTTTTCAACTGGGTTTCTTGTATTTTTCTTGTTGCTTGCTCAAGTTTCTTAGGTGTTCTAAATAGAATTTCCTCATTGATTTTGACATTGCAAATATCTTCTCTTAATCTGTCACCTTTTTTTAGCTTTGTCAAAAGTAAGCTCCTTTTAACTTAAATCCAATTTTAAAAATATATTTCTAGTGTGATTTTTGGCATTTTATACATTCCCAGAAATTCCCTTTTGTCAAAGTTTTCTGAACTCGTTATTTTTTTTGTTGTATTTTTAAAAAATCTATTGTGTCTGTGTTATTTCCCCCTTTCATTCTGTATTTTGCTTATTTTTTCCAGTTTTATCAGAAATTTATCTTCTTAATCCTGTCAAAAAATCAGCTTTTGATTTTATTAAACTTCACTTTTTAAAATTTTTGTGAGTACATACTAGGTATATATATTTATGGGCAACTTCACTATTTTTTTAAAATGATGTATTTCATTGATTTTTATCTTTGTCTTTATTATTTTCTTTCTATATGAGTCTTTGTGTTTACTTGTTATTCTTTTTCTGGTTTAATTTTGAGTGAATGCTTTGCTAATTTGTTTTCATATTTTCTTGGTTACTGATAAATGCATTTAAAACTGTAACTTTTCTTTGAAGTATTACTTTAATTGCAAACCAAATGTTTGTTTTATTACTATTTCATTCAAAATATTTTATAATTCTTCTTGTAATTAATTTTTTAATAAATATAATGATTGTTCAGTAGTATGATATTTTGTTTTTGGATATATGAGATTTAAAAATCTGCCATTTGGGGTTGATTTTAAATTTTACTGCATCGTGATCAGAGAGCAGATCCTCCATGATGCTGATCCTGTGCAGTTTATTGAGACTTCCTTTGTGACCTGATACATTTAATTTTGTAAATATTCGGGTGTGTTTTAAAAGACTGGCATTATTTTGGGGTTATACAATTTTATATATATCAATAAATTATGAATTAACAATGTTTTGTTTGGCTTTTCCACATAACTGCTTATTGTGGAGTCACCTTGATCTACCAGCTTCCAAAAGGGGCATCTTAAAATCATTGAGTGCAAAGTTCGATATTTACTTATTAGATTCCTGAGTGGTTTATACATTTTGTCAACATATTGCTGAGTGGATATATGTTTATGGTGATTTTTCTCAGCAATATGTTACTTTGTGTTCATTCTGCTATTAAGCTAATTTTTTTTTTTTTGGAGACAGGATCTTGCTGTGTTTACCCAGGCTGGAGTGCAGTGGTGAGACCGTGGCTCACTGCAACCTCCACCTCCCAGGCTCAAATGATTCTCCTGCCTCAGCCTCGAGAGTAGCTGGGATTATAGGCATGTGCCACCATGCCTGGATAATTTTTGTATTTTTAGTAGAGATGAGGTTCACCATGTTGGCCAGCTGGTCTCAAACTCCTGACCTCAGGTGATCTACCTGCTTCAGCTTTCCAAAGTGCTGGGATTATAGGCATGAGCCACCACGTCTGGCCTCATTTTATCTTAATTGTTTTATTTTGTGTAGTATATATCCAGCTACTTCTTCTTCACATCTTCCAGTTTTAGCTTTGGTTTGCAATATCTTTCCTTATCTCCTCCAGACTAATTTTATTAAGATTACTTAAAATTCTTCTTCAGTCTGGTTCATTCCGTTTGCTGTCTCTTGCATGGGTTGTCTATTTTGTCTCCTGGCTTTCTTAGCTGTTATTGCTCTAAGACAGACCCACAATTTTCTCTGGAGCCTGTACTCCTTAGGGTTGTTCACCTCTCCTTCTGGCTAAAGCCTAGCCTGAGATTATGTCCCTTCTGTGGATTGGGGCAGAATTTCTTCAGGATCGAGAGCCTAAACCCTGAAACTTTTCTTTCTTAAGAGTTACCTTGCTCAGTTGCAATCACCTTTCCCTTTGGTTTAGGAGAATAAATCCCAGGGCCTAGTGAATCTGTTGATCGCTGCTCCCACTTGGTTGCTTACCTGTCCAATGCTGCTGGGCTGGCTGGTATTCTTGATCCTTTCAAAATTCAGTTGTGACTGGACAGGCAATGGCCCAGTCATGACATGCGGTTTCAAACAGTGGGTACATCTAGAAGCCTCTTCCCTCCTGCGCTCCCGGTTAGCAGTGCCAAACTCTTCTAGGATTGTTATTTCCTCCTAGGTTGTTTTTTCTTCCCCAGCCTCAAGCTGGTCACTTTCTAATGGCATCTCCAGGATTGGATTGGAGAAAGGGGCAGATGGGAAGAGATCCAGTTACTTGTGCTAGTGTCATTTTCACTGTGAAGAAAGATATTTTCAATCTCCTCAACAACTTTACACCTTTCCCGCCAAGGTGCCTCTCAAAATGTCACAACTCATTGTAGTGTTTCTTGTCGCAAGTGATTAGTGAATATCTGGCCTGGTGGCACATGCAGTAAGAAGAATTTTTCAAGACAGTTCTTGGAAAAGAACTTTTTGTTATTTCTCTAATAAATCTGCCTTTCTGCATTTACTGTCTTGGAACTCTTACCATTCTTTCTTTCCTTACTGTTCCAAAACAGTAAGGAAAGAAAGGCAGATTTATTAGAGAAAGTAGGAAAATACATTGCAAGGAAGCCACGGGAAAGTTAGCAAGAGAGGCGCTAACTGCAAAGAGACAATGCTTGCTGGGGATTTTACAGGATGGTGCTTGTGCTGTGTGCTGAAGAGGTCTTTGTGCAGTACTGATCTTGCCAAGGCTGCAGTGAGCTAACCCGCATTTTTCTGTTACCTGAGGTCTGGTAATAGCTGGGTGCAGGAATATTGTGAGTTTCATGCACAGGAGGGCTGTGTGTTCTGGATCATGAAGAAAAGCAGACTTATAGCTTATGCTTTCTCTTTTTGCTGTCCCTTAGTCCTGCCAGCCCAACTGCCCCTCCCTAATTAAGACTCCACATTTCTCCTTACAGTTTTCCTGCAAATATATAAATAGCCTAGTTCAGTTCCTGATGTAAGAGTAGGTATATAACACAATTAGTCCATTATTATTATTTTAATGTTACGATTTCTTTACAGTCACTCAAGATAAATATAAATAGTTATAGCAACACTTGCACTTGGTTATGTGATTGGGAGATAAAAAGTTATGTATAGACAAACTTGCTTCTAAATTTGGCGTGTAACTGTTTTGTGTATAGGAAAATAAGTCATCAGGACTTTCAATCTCATTTATTTTGTAACATTAATGATTCACTTATTGTTTCCATATATATTTTTAATCAATTTTTATTATATTTATTTATTTATTTATTTTTGAGACAGAGTTTCCCTCTGTCGCCCAGGCCGGAGTGCAGTGGCACAATCTCGGCTCACTGCAACCTCCAGGCTCAAGCAGTTCTCGTGTCTGAGCCTCTTGAGTAGCTGGGATTATAGGCATGTGCCACTGTGTTTGGCTAATTCATATATATATATATTGCAACCTGAAATATATTCCATGGTGGCTGTGTAAGATTATAAACTCCAGGCTGTTTTAATGGAATTAGACAAAGACATTTAGCTTAGATGTGCGTTGAAGTCTTAAGTTAGTTGTCAATAATATTGTAGGGGATTTAAGAATGTCTAAACTTTACAATGTTTACAATTTTTGTATGGCTCCTCTATTGTTTCTTAGGAAATATTTTTTCTTTTAAAATGGGAAGCGGTGTAGAGGAAAAGAGTTGATACTCAAGGAACACCTACTCGGTGCCTAGTACTCTATTTGATGTTTTTTATATGTGCTCCCATTTAGCTGTCATTAACACATACAGGCCAGCTATTATAATTTCCATTTTTAAAATGAGGGAGTTGGAGCTTCAGGAGGTTCCATAATTTGCTCATTTACAAAGCTAAGAGCTGGAGCTGATTTCAATGCAGATCTCTCTGCCTTTTGTGTTCACACTCTATACCAGTGCTTCTCAAATTTTAATATGTATGTGAATCACAAGCTAGAGATCTTGTTGAAATGCAGATTCTAACTTAGTAGTCTGAGGGTGGACTAGGATTCTACATTTCTAACATCCTACCAAGTGATACTGGTACTGCCGGTCTATGGACTTTGCTTTGAATACAAAGGATCTATAACCTGTAGTGACACAACACATATTTAGTTAAAACATTTTTTAATCTGATTTTCTACTAGCCATTTGGATAGTTGGGTAGGGCTGCAATACCAGTGTTGGGGACCACCACAGTTCCCATTTCTCTGCTAACTACACGTACAATTCTACCAAGACACCTGTGAAGTGGTTTTATCTTTTCATTACTCTTTTTAGTTCCGAGTAGCTTTTAATACAATGCTCAAGAGTCATTTTGTAATAGGCTTTGTGTACTGGTTTCCTGTCCCACTTAGTACCCTTTAATATTTTGTTTAAAGAATATTTAGTCTGTGTATGGGAGCAAAATATGATCAGGTCTCGATTTGGTTCTGTTTCATTTATTTCTACATTAACAGAAGCTGAAGCATCTTTAACTTCTGTTTATACCTTGCTATGGTCTGAATGTGTCCCCCCAAAATTCATATGTGAAACCTAATCACTAATGTGATAGTGTGAGGAGGTGGGGGTCTTTGGGAGGTAATTAGGTTGTAAGGATAGAGCCTTCATGAATAGAATTGGTGCCCTTATAAAAGAGGTCCCAGAGAGCTGCCTTGCTTTTCTCCTCATGTGAGGACACAGCAAGAAGGTGCCATCAATGAACAGAAAACAGCCCCTCACCAGATGTTGAATCCGCTGGCCCCTAGATCTTGAACTTCCCAGCCTTCAGAACTGTGATAAATAAGTATCTGTTGTTCTTAAGCCACCCCGTTTATAGTATTTTGTTACAGCAGCCCTTGTGAACTAGGACGTACTTCCTCCATGGAACTCAGCTAGCATAGTGGTGTCACTGGCCACTAACTCAGTTTTTGTTCTATCAGGTTCATTTCTAATGGGAAACTTCTTATGTTTCATGTACATTATAATCACATATCGAAAAACACCTATTTATTGATTTAGTAGCCGTGTAGTTTATTCAGACTTTCCTGGAAGTGTTAGAAATGTCACTTCATAAAGGATAGCGTCTTGAAGATATGCTACTTACGACTTGGTACAGCTGTTGTGCTCTTCAATTAATATTTGGAAACATTTAAAGAATTAAAAAGCTTTCTAGAGCCATGTTCCCAAATGACAGAAAATGTAGAAATTTCTGTAATGCATTTTCTAAGAAGGGGAATGAGCAGAACATGGCTGGGGTGACCAAATTTTAGAACACTGCCATGTACAAATGAAAGCCACAAATGGGAGCATTGAAGCCTCTAGTCACATCTCAAGTTTGGATCTAAGCATCACTATTTTGCTACAGAAGTATTGAGCTGGGGTTTAAGTTACTCTAGGGGGGTGAAAAAAGCAAAACAACCCTTCTAAATCTTTACCAAACGGGAAATAAGGAAAATCAATTCTTAAGGGAAAAAGAAATATCGTTGGTTCAGCTTTTTTGAAAATGTAGGGGCACAATAGTCTATGTTTTCTTTTATTTTTATTTTTGTTTTGTTTTTTGTTTTTTTATTGTACTTTAGGTTCTGGGGTACATGTGCAGATCATGCAGGATTGTTGCATAGGTACACACATGGCAATGTGGTTTGCTGCCTCCATTCCCCTGTCACCTATGTCTGGTATTTCTCCCCATCTCTTCCCCCCCCCACCCCCCCACCCCCCTCCGTCCCCCCCCTAGTCCCCCCCAACAAACTCCTGTGTGTGATGCTCCCCTCCCAGTGTCCATGTATTCTCATTGTTCAACACCTGCCTATGAGTGAGAACTTGTGGTGTCTGATTTTCTGTTCTTGTGTCAGTTTGCTGAGAATGATGGTTTCCAGATTCATCCATGTCCCTACAAAGGACATGAACTCATCATTTTTTATGGCTGCATACTATTCCATGGTTGTATATGTGCCACATTTTCCTTGTCCAGTCTATCGTCGATGGGCATTTGGGTTGGTTCCAGGTCTTTGCTATTGTAAACAGTGCAACTATGAATGTACGTGTGCATGTGTCTTTATAATAGAATGATTTATAATCCTTTGGGTATATACCCAGTACTGAGATTGCTGAGTCAAATGGAATTTCTATTTCTAGGTCCTGGAGGAAGCACCACACTGTCTTCCACAATGGTTGAACTAGTTTACACTCCCACTGACAGTTTAAAAGTGTTCCTATTTCTCCACATCCTCTCCAGCATCTGTTGTCTCCAGATTTTTTAATGATTACCATTCTAACTGGCATGAAATGGTATCTCAATGTGGTTTTGATTTGCATTTCTCAGTGACCAGTGATGATGAGCATTTTTTCCTGTGTTTGTTGGCTTCATGTATGTCTTCTTTTGAAATGTGCTCATATCCTTCGCCACTTTTGGATGTGTTTGTTTGTTTCTTGTAAATCTGTTTTAGTTCTTTGTAGATTCTGGATATTAGCCCTTTGTCAGATGGGTAGATTGCAAAATTTTTTTCCCATTCTGTTGGTTGATGGTTCACTCTAATGATTGTTCCTTTTGCTGTACAGAAGCTCTTAAGTTTAATTAGATCCCATTTGTCTATTTTGGCTTTTGTTGTCAATGCTTTTGGTGTTTTAGTCATGAAGTCCTTGCCTATGCTTATGTCCTGAATGGTTTTGCCTAGGTTTTCTTCTAGGGTTTTTATGGTGTTAGTTCTTATGTTTAAGTCTTTAATCCATCTGGAGTTAATTTTAGTATAAGGTGTCAGGAAGGGGTCCAGTTTCAGCTTTCTGCACATGGCTAGCCAGTTTTCCCTACACCATTTGTTAAACAGGGGATCCTTTCCCCATTGCTTGTTTTTGTCAGGTTTGTCAAAGATCAAATGGTTGTAGATGTGTGGCATTGCCTCCAAGGCCTCTGTTCTGTTCCATTGGTCTATACCTCTGTTTTGGTACCAGTACCAAGATGTTTTGATTACTGTAGCCTTGTAGTATAGTTTGAAATCAAATAGCGTGATGCCTCCAGCTTTGTTCTTTTTGCTTAGGAATGTCTTGCTTATGCAGGCTCTTTTTTGGTTCCATGTGAAGTTTAAGGTGTTTTTTTCCAGTTCTGTGAATAAGGTCATTTGTAGCTTGATGGGGATAGTGTTGAATCTATAAATTACTTTGGGCAGTATGGCCATTTTCATGATATTGATTCTTCCTAACCATGAGCATGGAATGTTTCTCCATCTGTTTGTGTCCTCTCTTATTTCCTTCAGCAGTGGTTTGTAGTTCTCCTTGAAGATGTCCCTTACATCCTTTGTTAGTTGTATTCCTAGGTATTTTATTCTCTTTGTAGCAATTGTGAATGGGAGTTTACTCGTGATTTGGCTCTCTGTTAGTCTGTTATTGGTGTATAGAAATGCTTGTGATTTCTGTACATTGATTTTGTATCCTGAGACTTTGCTGAAGTTGCTTTTCAGTTTCAGGAGATTTTGGGCTGAGACGACAGGGTCTTCTAAATATACACTCATGTTGTCTGCAAATAGAGACAATTTGACTTCCTCTTTTCCTAATTGAATACCTTTTTTTTTTTTTTTTTTTTTCCTGCCTAACTGCTTGGCTAGAACTTCCAATACTATGTTGAATAGGAGTGGTGAGAGAGGGCATCCTTGTCTAGTGCCGGATTTCAAAGGGAATGCATCCAGTTTTTGCCCATTCAGTATGATATTGGCTGTAGGTTTGTTATAAATAGCCTTATTTGTTTTGATATATGTTCCTTCAATACCTAGTTTATTGAGCGATTTTAGCATAAAGGCTGTTGAATTTTGTCAAAGACCTCCTCTTCATTTATTGAGATAATCGTGTGGTTTTTGTCTTTGGTTCTATTTGTGTGACGGATTATGTTTATAGACTTGCATATGTTGAATCAGCCTTGCATCCCAGGAATGAAGCCTACTTGATCGTGATGGATAAGCTTTTTGATATTTTGTTGCAGTCGGTTTGCCAGTATTTTATTGAAGATTTTTGCATCTATGTTCATCATGGATATTGGCCTGAAGTTTTCTTTTTTGGTTGAGTCTCTACCGGGTTTTGGTATCAGGATGATGTTGGTCTCATAAAATGATTTGGGAAGGATTCCCTCTTTTTGTATTATTTGGAATAGTTTCAGAAGGAATTGTACCGCCTCCTCTTTGTATGTCTGGTAGAATTCGGCTGTGAACCCATCTGGACCTGGGCTTTTTTTGCGTGGTAAGCTCTTAATTGCTGCCTCAACTTTAGACCTTGTTATTGGTCTGTTCAAAGTTTCAACTTCTTCCTAGTTTAGGCTTGGGAGGGTGCAAGTATCCAGGAATTTATCCATTTCTTCCAGGTTTACTGGTTTATGTGCATAGAGTTATTTGTAGTAATCTCTGATTGTACTTTGCATTTCTGTGTAATCGGTGATATCCCCTTTATCATTTTTTATTGCATCTGTTTGATTATTCTCCCTTCTCTTTTTTATTAATCTGGCTAGCGGTCTGTCTATTTTGTTGATCTTTTCAAAAAAACAGGTCCTGGATTTATTGATTTTTTGAAGGGTTTTTTTGTGTTTCTGTCTCCTTCAGTTCTGCTCTGATCTTAGTTATTTCTTGTCTTCTGCTAGCTTTTGAGGTTTTTTTTTTTGATCTTGCTCCTCTAGTTCTTTCAATTTTGATGATAGGGTGTCGATTTTAGATCTTTCGTCACTTCTCATGTGGGCATTTAGTACTATAAATTTCCCTCTAGACACTGCTTTAAATGTGTCCCAGAGATTCTGGTATGTTGTATCTTCATTCTCATTGGTTTCAAAGAACATCTTTATTTCTGCCTTCATTTCTTTGTTTATCCAGTTGACATTCAGGAGCCAGTTGTACAGTTTTCATGTAGTTGTGCGGTTCTGAGTTAGTTTCTTAATTCTGAGTTCTAATTTGATTGCCCTGTGGTTTGAGAGACTATTTGTTATGATTTCCATTCTTTTGCATTTGCTGAGGAGTGATTTACTTCCAATTATGTGGTCAATTTTAGAGTAGGTATAATGCAGTGCTGAGAAGAATGTATATTCTGTGGATTTGGGGTGGAGATTTCTGTAGATGTCTATTAGGTCTGTTTGGTCGAGATCTGAGTTCAAGTCCTGGATATACTTGTTAATTTTCTGTCTCATTGATCTGTCTAATATTGACAGTGGACTGTTAAAGTCTCCCACTATTATTGTGTGGGAATCTAAGTCTCTTTCTAGGTCATTAAGAACTTGCTTTATGTTTCTGAGTGTTCCTGTATTGGGTGCGTTAGGATCATTAGCTCTTCTTGATGCATTGATCCTTCTACTATTATGTAATGCCCTTCTTTGTCTCTTTTGATCTTTGTTGGTTTAAAGTCTATTTTATCAGAGATTAGGATTGCAATTCCTGCTTTTTTTTTTTTTTTCTCTCCATTTGCTTGATAAATCTTCCTCCATCCCTTTATTTTGAGCCTATGTGTGTCCTGGCACGTGAGATGAGTTTCCTGAATACAGCACACAGATGGGTCTTGACTTTGTATCCAATTTGCCAGTCTGTGTCTTTTGAGTAGGGCGTTTAGCCCATTTACATGTAAGTTTAATATCGTTATATGTGAGTTTGATCCTGCCATTTTGATGCTAGCTGGATGTTTTGCCTTTTAGTTGATGCAGTTTCTTCATTGTGTCGATGGTCTTTACCATTTGGTATGTTTTAGGAGTGGCTGGTACTGGTTGTTCCTTTCCTTGGTTAGTTCTTCTTTCAGGAGCTCTTGTAAAGCAGGCCTGGTGGTGATGAAATCTCTCAGCAATTGCTTGTCCACAGAGTATTTTCTTTCTCCTTCATTTATGAAGCTTAGTTTGGCTGGATATGAAATTCTAGGTTGAAAGTTCTTTTCTTTAAGGATGTTGAATATCGGCCCCCACTCTCTTCTGGCTTGTAGGGTTTCTGCCGAGAGATCTGCTGTGAGTCTGATGGGCTTCCCTTTGTGGGTAATCTGAACTTTCTCTCTGACTGCCCTTAGCATTTTTTCCTTCAGTTCAACCCTGGTGAATCTGATGATTATGTGCCTTGGGGTTGCTCTTCTTGAGGAATACCTTTGTGGTGTTCTGTGTATTTCCTGGACTTGAATGGTGGCCTGGCTTGCTAGGTTGGGAAAGTTCTCCTGGATAATATCCTGAAGAGTGTTTTCCAGCTTGGATTCATTCTCTCCTTCACATTCAGGTACATCTATCAGATGTAGATTAGGTCTTTTCATATAATCCCATATTTCTTGGAGGCTTTGTTCATTTCTTTTCACTCTTTTTCCTGTATTCTTGCCTTCTCGTTTTATTTCATTGAGTTGATCTTCAATCTCTGATATCCTTTCTTCTGCTTGGTCAATTCAGCTATTGAAACTTGTATATGATTCATGAAGTTCTCATGTTGGGTTTTTCAGCTCCATCAAGTCATTCTTCTGCTTGGTCAATTCAGCTATTGAAACTTGTATATGATTCATGAAGTTCTCATGTTGGGTTTTTCAGCTCCATCAAGTCTTCTCTAAGCTGTTCATTCTAGTTAGCATCTCATCTAACCTTTTTTCTAGGTTCTTAGTTTCTTTGTATTGGGTTAGCACATGTTCTTTTAGCTCTGAAAGTTTGTTATCACCCACCTTCTGAAGCCTATTTCTGTTAATTCATCAGATTCATTCTCCATCCATCTTTGATACCTAGCTGGTGAGGAGTTGGCAGAGGAGAGGCATTCTGGTTTTTGGTGTTTCCATCCTTTTTGCAGTGGTCTCTTCCCATCTTAGTGGCTTTATCTACCTGCAATCTTTGTAGTTTTTGTTGATGTTGAAGCTATTTCTTTCTGTTTCTTAGTTTTCCTTCTAACAGTCAGGGCCCTCTGCTGCAGGACTGCTGGAGATCCACTCCAGACCCTGCTTACCTGGGGATCACCCGCGGGGGCTGCAGAGCAGTAAGTGTTGCTGCTGGTTTCTTTTTCCGTTATCTTCATCCCAGAAGGGTACCCACCAGATGTCAGCCAGAGCTCTCCTTTATGAGGTGTCTCTTTGGGTATATGGGGGTTGGGGAGCTGCTTGAGGAGAGAGTCTGTCCCTTATAGGAGTCCAAGTGCTGTACTGGGAGCTCCGCTGTTCCATGCAGAGCTGCTGGGCAGGTACTTTTAAGTCTGCTGCAGCTGAACTCATAACCGCCTCTTTTCCCAGGTGCTCTGTCCTAGGCAGGTCGGCTTTATTTATAAGTTTCTGAGGTGCTGCTGCCTTTTTTTGTAGATGCCCTGCCCCACATGGAGTAGTCTGGTCACAGTCTACCAGAAGAAGTGTTGCTGAGCTGCTGCAGGCTCTTCCCAGCTGCTGTGTGAACTGCCTCGGCAGTGGTGGTCACCCTTCGCCTGACTGAGCTGGACCGTCCTGGGTCCAGCTGCATTTGCTGCGAAACTCTCAGTCCAGAGCATTTCGAATTGCTTGTTTTGTGGGGGTGGTACCCACCGAGCCAGATCACCTGACTCCCTGTCTCTGCCCCATCCCTTTCAGTTGAATGGGCGGCTCTGTCTCCCAGGCATTCCCGGCACCAGTTGAAATGGCCTCCAGATTTGTGTGAGTTTCTGTGCACCAACCTGGCCCTGGCTGAAACTGCTGTGCTGAAAACTCATGATGTTTATTTGAGCAAGGAATCTCCTGGTCTGTGGGCAGTGAAAACTTGTTTGGAAATGTAGTAAGCACTCACCCTCTGCATTGTTCTTGCTAGGGACTGCACTCTGGAGCTGTTCCTATTTGGCCATCTTGGATCTCTACCCTGTTTTCTTTTAATAGTCAAAAAAATTCTGCTGGGAATTATGAAAAAAATGGCTTCCTAATCTTTATTGGAATTATAAAAATTGAAAAGTTTAAATGTCTATAATAAACAACTGAGAAACGTATCAAGAAACTTATCTTTTCCTACTGTTTGTTCATTCTGCACCTTACCCACTGTGGGGAAAGCAAGTTTAAAATAATCATTTATTTTAATTTAATTTAACTTATTAATGTTTGGAATAGGAGATATAATCACATGGTTAAAAATTTTAAAGGTAAAGTGTATGAATATCAAAACACCAAGTTGTATACCTTAGATATATCCAATTTTTATTTGTCAATTATACCTCAATAAAGCTGGAAAAACAATTCAAAAAGCACAGGGCATACATGAATTTCCCTCCCACCTCTGTTACCCAAATAACAGCTTCCTTTCCCTAAGGCAAATGCATGTTTGCACTTTCATTTTCGAGATGAAGGCTCACTCTGTTGCCCAAGCTGGAGTGCAGTGGCACAATCTCGGCTCACTGAAACCTTCACCTCCCAGATTCAAGCAATTCTTCCGACTCAGCCTCCTCAGTAGCTGGGACTACAGGCACATACCACTATACCTAGCTAATTTTTTTTGTATTTATTAGTAAAGACGGCATTTCACTATGTTGGCCAGGCTGGTCTTGAACTCCTGACCTCGTGATCCACCTGCCTCAGCCTCCCAAAGGGCTGGGATTACAGGTGTGAGCCACCACACCTGGATGGCACTTTCTTGTGTATCTTTCCAATGTTTTCATATGTAAGTGAATATTTTATTATCCCCCAACCTTTTATACATATTGTGTTATAGAATACAGCATTCACTGTCTTGTACCTTGCATTTTTACTTAATAATAGATATCAGAGTCCATACATTCTCTATATGTAAAAAGTTTCTCATTCCTTCTGTGGAGTGCCGTGTTCCAATGCACAATTGAACCATAATTTGTGAACAGTTCCTTACTGATGGACATTTCCATTGATTCACATATTTTGCTATTAAAACCAGTGTTGCAATAAATAACTTTGTAAACAGGTTATTTTGTACCTGTGTAAGTAAATCTGTAGGATAAATTCTTAAGAGTGGATGGCTGGATCAAACGGTACATGTATTTTGTATTTGATAGATGCTGCAAAATTGCCCTCTCCAGGAGTCATATGAATCATATACTCCTACCATCGATTCATGAGAGTGATTCCCCCCCACAGCTTTGCCACTGCTTTATGGTTAAAGTTAATCTTATGTGCTTTTAATTTGCCCTTTTCTTTTTATGATTGAGGAGGAGCATTTGTTCAGATATTTAAGAGCCATATTTATTAATATTTCCTTTTTGTTGAATTGTTTAGACATGAAATATGTAAACACTAATTGAGCAGAAGTCTATGGGGTCATAGAACTGAATCTTTATTAGGATCATCTTTATTAGGATAATTTCTATAATTTTCCAGAAGGATAAATTCTTTCAGGTTCTTGCTTTGTGTATCTTCTATATTTTATAAGATATTTGGGTTAGATCAAGATCCTGTAAGAAAGAATGAATGCCTTTATTCTAAGAGTGCTGATGATTACACAAGTGTCTGCTGTTGTCACTTAGGATGGTGAGGGTTGTGGAGAGAGGTGGTTTGACATTTAGAGTAAAAATGGCTAAATAAAACTCACGCTTCTCTTGTTTCAGTACCTTAGGCCCTGGGTTGCAGGCAGCTTATCAGAGTCACTGGGATTTAGTTATGAGTAATACATCAAATGGACAAATTCCACTAAAATTTTATTCTAGTAGCCAGGTGTGTTAACTTTTTGTAGCAGTTATTTCCATGCTTATGATTGGCTTCAAAATAAAACCAGTTGGAGGTGGAATTTTGCCCTGCTACTCATTCACCGTGTGACCTTCAACAACTAGTTTCCCTGAGCTTTATTTACCTCGCCTACAAAATGAAAGACTAATACACGCTTATCAGGGCTTCTGTGAGGAGTACTCCAAGCACTTACTGCAGCCTTAAATATGAAATGCCTGCCATTATGATTATGTGCTAAGGTACGCAGACTTAACCTTACAAGCTGTGTGTCCTTGGGCAGCTTCCTCAGCCTTGCCACGCCTCAGTTTCCTCCTCATAAGATGGGGATCATAACTGTACGTCATCAGGTTGATATGTAAAGTGTGTAGCACAGCGTCAGACACGTAAGTGCTCAATAAATGGGAGCTATTTGTTTTTATTATTGTCATTATCATTCTCTTCAGCAATTTTCTTAAGCTTCCTTATCCCGAGCCCTTCTGTTGAAAATTGGCCGGGATGCTTCCACTATTATTCTTTCTCTATAGTCATGCTGTGACATTTGAGTCACTGTATGATTGAATCTGCCAGGCACTTCTCTCAATTCCGCATGTGGAGATGCGGGGATTCCTGCCGACATCAGCCCCCAGGGACCCTTCTTGGGCCTGGGCCAGCGCCCCTTTCTTTTCTCTGAAGAGTTGCAGGGACTGTTCCACCCACTCTCTTCTGACTGCCACCGCCTGTTCTTCCCTCACGTTTCTCTTCTCTTCAGATCTGGACTAGGACAAAATAAACATTTATTGGGTTAGAGGAAGAAAGGAAAAAAATACAGATCATGGGTTTGGGAGAGATGTGCTGCTTTGGAGCTGGCTCTTGCTGTGTAGCTTTGCTTCAGTACTCACACATGCAAAATGAGAGATTTCTACTCCATTTTGAAATTGCCCACCAGCTCTAATGTTCTTTGCTGCTCCGTTATGTTCAGAGCAGTACGTAGTGTGATTGGGGGCCGCACAGGGACGCATAGGGCATGGGGCTTGCTACACACCGCTGAGTGGAAATGTAGTCTAGTGGAAAGAGCACAGGCTGAGTCCAAATGTACTGGTGGTTTGCCCCAGCAAGTTACTTAAGTCTCCCAGTGTCACAGTCTGTGAAATGGGTGTTGGATTTAACAGATTTTAGAGTCAGGTGGTGTATGACTTGGGGTTCTCCAGAAAGACAGAACTAATAAGATTAGTAGGGAGAATTGCTGTGTAGTATTTCATTGGATTATTGTGCTATAACTTATTTATCCATTCTACTACAGTAATTTATTTGTCTGCAGGGGATACATTCCAGATCCCCAGTGAATGCCCAAAACTGGGGATAGTATCAAACCCTATATATTCTGTGCTTTTTTCCCTATACAAAATAATAATGTTCAGTTTGTAAATTAGGCACACTAAGTGATCAACAACAATAAAATAAAACAAGTAAAATAAGCATTACCTGAACACAAACCTGTGCCGTCACACCATTCAATCTGATAATGAGACTGCAACTAAATGAAATAGTTGAACTCATAGAAGAAGAGTGTCGAATGGTGATTTCCAAGGTTTGGGGATGTTTAGAGGAATAGCAGGTAGTGTATACAGTGTAGAGATGCTGGACAAAGAGATGATTCATGTCCCAGGCAGGACATAGCAGGATGGCCTAAGAGTTCATCGTACTATGCAAAATGGTGTGCGACTTAAAACTTAGGAGTTGCTTATATCTGCAATTTTCCATTTAATATTTTCAGACTGCAGTTGACTAAGGATAACTGAAACCATGAAATGTGAAATGTTGGGTAAGGGGAGACTACTATATTCTTTGTTCAAAGAAAGTTAGATCTTCAGTTTAGTTTTTTCAACTTGGTTGGGTATAATTTACAAACAGAAATTATATATATTTGGGGCTGGGTGCAGTGGCTCACGCCTGTAATCCCAGCACTTTGGGAGGCCAAGATGCACGGATCACCTGAGGTTGAAAGTTCAAGACCAGCCTGACCAACATGGAGAAACCCCGTCTTTACTAAAAATCCAAAAATATTAGCTGGGCATGGGGGTGCATGCCTTTAATCCCAGCTACTCAGGAGGCTGAGATGGGAGAATCACTTGAAACCAGGAGGTGGAGGTTGCAGTGAGCTTAGATGGCACCATTGCACTCCAGCCTCATGACAGCAAGATTCCATCTCAAAAGAAAAAAAAAAGAAATAATATACATTTAAGGTATACAACTTGAGCTTTTGCTATTCATACACACTTTGAAGTGATCACCACAATCAAACTAGTTAACATATAATAATTGCACAAACTCACCTTAATCTTTTTTGTGTGTTGAAAAGATTTATGATCTATGCTTTTGTCAAATTTCTAGTATATAATACTGTTACAGGAAAAACCATAGAAAAACATCCCTCCAAACTGGGAAGGGCCAAGAGACCAAAGAATGACTTGGACAAATCCAGCTTGGGGAGTACATGAGTTTATTGGGACTTGAACAGGGCACCCTTGGGTGGCAGCAGGACAGCTTTGCATATCTGCCCCACCACCCATCTCTAAGTTGCTTATAAGCCAATTTTCTTGCTCTTTGCATACTGTATGCAATGAGACTGTTTTTCCTGTTATGTTCCCAAGTGTGCTCCCCGATGTTTGGGTGCTCCCCGATGTTTGGGTGCTCAGGGACACCTGCTTCTCAGCTGGGCACCATGGCTTTGCCTCACCATCCAGTCTTCAGGGTCCAAGCAGTGGACTTACACCCTTAGGTAACCTGGGTGGAGGATCCAGGTTTATTTATGACTCTAAAATACAGTAGTGTATTTTACTATATTTATGACTCTAAAATACAGTAGTGATTACTGTAGTGATCATGACGTACATGGCGATCTCTAGAACTTACTCTTCTCACGTAACTGAAACTTTGGATCTTTTGATCAGGTTCATTTTCTCTAAGCAATCCCATGCCTCAGAAATCACCATTCCACTCTATCCTTCTCTAAGTTCAACTATGTTAGATTTCCTATATTCTTTGGTTTGAATGTGTCCTCCAAATATCATATGTTAGAAACTTAATCCTCAAATTCACCTGTTGAGAGTATTTGGAAATGGGGCCTTAGGGAGAGAATTAGGCTTAGATAATGTAGTCAACATTGAGCCCCTATTACGGTACTGGTGGTTTTGTAAGAAGAGAGACCTGAGCTGGCATGCTTTTCCTATCTTGCTATGTGCTTCCCTCTGCCATGTTGTGATGCAGTAAGACGGCTCTTACCAGATGCAGCTCCTCAACTTTGGAGTTCTCAGCCTTCCAAACTATAAGAAATATTTTTTTTCTTTAAAAATTACCCAGTTTGCAGTATTCTGTTAGAGCAGCAGAAAATGGACTAAGAAACAAAATTGGCATCAAGAAGCGGGGCTGTTGCTAATAACACATACCTGAAAATGTGGACACAGCTTTGAAATTGGTGACAGGTAGAGGCTGGAAAAATTTGGAGGAGCAGGCTAGAAAAAGCCTGTATTATTGTAAAAGGAGCATTAGGATGATTGTGATGGGGGCTTAAAAGAAGATAAGAACACTAGGGAAAGTCTAGACTTTTTTAGTGATTATGTAAGCAGTTATGACTAGAATGCTGATAGAAATGTGGACAGTAAAGGCTATTCTGATGAGGTCTTGGGTGGAAATGAAGACCAAAGTATTAGAACCTGGAAAAAAGGCCATCTTTGCTATAAAGTGACTAAGAACTTGGCTACATTGTGTTCATGCCCAGGGGTTTTATGATAGGCTTGAGAATGAACTAGGATATCTGGTGGAAGAAGTTTCTAAGCGGCAAAGCATTCAAGATGCTGAATGGTTATTTCTGGCCTCTTACAGTGAGGTTCGGGAGCAAAGGGATGGCTGAAATGGAGAATTTATAAATAAAAGAGAAGCAGAAGGTAAATTTGGAAAATTTACAGCCTAGCCACATAAATAACGAAAAAGTGTTTGAGTGTGGCAATGCAACCATTTGTTAAAGAGACTAGTACTAATAGAAAGGAGTCAGAGGCTATTCATCAGGACAAGAGAAAGATCCTGAATGCATTTCAGATTTCATTTTAAAGCAGCTCTTCCCATCATAGGCTTAGAAGGGCAGAATGGTTTCACAGGATGGGCCTGGGCACCCTCTATAAGCTTGCTGCTCAGGGCTGACTCAGGACTCTGTATCCTGGATCCTGATGCAGTGCTCCTTGGTTGCTCTAGCTGTGGCTCAAGTGGCCCCAGGTATAGCTTGACCTGTTGCTCCAAAAGCTACAAGCTGCATGTTGTAGTGCTACCATGTCATAGTTCAAGCAGGCCCAGATGTGGTTCATGCTGCTGCTCCAGAGGGCACAAGCAGTAAGCCTTAGAGGGGTTCATATGGTGCTAATTCGGCAGGGGAGAAGAATGAAAGAGCTATGGAGCCATGGTGACTTCCACCTGGATTTCAGAGTGAATATCAAAAAGCCTGGGAACCTAGGCAGGGACTTGCCACAGGGGCAGAGTCACTGCTGATAGCCTCCACCAGGCCAATGACAGGCAGAAATATGGAGTCAGAGATGGAGCTGCCTTGGGACCTCAAAACTGTAGAGCCATCTGCATACAATGTCTACTTGGGAAAGCTTTAGACACCAGTGTACAACTCTAACCTTTGAGGGCAGCCACATGGGCTAAGCCCAGAAAAGCTTAGTAGAAAAGAAAAGTAGGGCTGCCTGATGTCTTTGGTCCCCAGCCCTCCCAGATGGCAACACATGGAGTAAAAGATTTTTCTGGAGTCTTAAGATTTAATTTCTCTTCTGCTGGATTTTGAACTTACTTGAGGCCTGTTACTCCTTTCTTTGTTCCTATTTATCTATTTTAGAATGGGAACGTCTGTTATAAGTCTGACTTGCCATTGTATTTTGGAAGCATTTTGGAAGTAGATAACTTATTTTAATTTCAAAGGATCACAGATGGAGAAAATTTGCCATGGGATAAATTGTGCTGTAAGTCTCTTCCATGTCAGATTTAGATGGACTTTGTACTTTTTAGTTGGTGCTGGAGCAAGTTTTAACTTGCTTTATAATGTTTCAATGAACATGGGAGTGGAGATATCTCTTCCAGATACTGATTTAACTGTCCTTGCGTATATACTCAGTAGTGGGATTGCTGGTTCATATGATATCTCTGTCTTTAATCTTTGGAGGAACCTCCATACTGTTTTCTATTTCGAGTTACTTTTTGTATATGGTGTTTATTTTAGTCTTCTGCATGTGGATATCCAGTTTTCCTAACGCCACTTAGTTAAGAACCGATTTTGGCCCCATTGTGTGTTCTTTGCACTTTTATCAAAAAAAAAAAAAAAAAGACAACTGTAATAGCATGCTGTTTTAAGCTGATAACAACTTAACATCAACTGCATACGAATACTATGCACGTTACTATGTACCCCCATTACGTAATTGACGTCAGATTTTACTTCCATTGTTTTGTTTTCTTCAACAAATTTCTGTAGTTGGAATTAATCTTACTGCTTTTATCTTCAAATTTATATACTACTGTTTAAAGTGATTTACATGTCACCATTACAGTACTACAATATTCTTTTTTTAATTCACCTTCAGGGTGAGATTTATACTTTCATATGCTTTCATGTTGTTGTTTAACATCTTTTTCTTTCTATTTGAAGGCTCCCTTTAGCACTTCTTGTAACATGGTTCTAGTGGTGACGACTTTCTCAGTTTTTGTTGTCTGAGAAAGTCTCTATTTTTCTTTCATTCTTAAAGGGTATTTTACAAGTAAATTATTCTTGGTTGGAAGTTTTCTCCCAGTACTTTGAATACATCATCCTACTCTCTCCTTGCTTGCAAGATTTCTACTAAAAGAATCTGCTTATAGTCTATAGTGGCTTCCTTGGGGCAAGTTGCTTTGCTTTTTGGCTTTCAAAATACACTTTGGTTTTGACCTTGGACAATTTAATTACAATTTGTCTCCTTGTAGACCTCTTTGAGCTTAATCTATTTGAGGACTTTTAATCAAGATACCTATTTTCCTCTTTTCTTTTTTTTTTTGAGATGGAATCTCACTCTGTTGCCCAGGCTGGAGTACAGTGGTGTGATCTTAGCTCACTGCAACCTCTGTCTCCTGGGTTCAAGTGATTTTCCTGCCTCAGCCTCCCAAGTAACTAGGACTGCAGGGGTGTGCCACCACGCCTGGCTAATTTTTTGTATTTTTAGTAGAGATGGGGTTTCACCATGTTAGCCAGGTTGATCTTGATCTCCTGACCTAATGATCCACCCACCTTGGCCTCCCAAAGTGCTAGGATTATAGGTGTGAGCCACCACGCCCAGCCTATTCTCCTCTTTAGAGTTAGAAAGTTTTGACCATTATTTCTATAAGTAGGTTTTATGCCCCTTCTCTCTCTTGGCTTCTTCTGGAACTCCTATAATTTATATATTGGTTTGCTTTCTTGGATCCTATAAGTCCCATGAGTTCACTTTTTTACTCTTTTTTCTTCTGTTGCTTTGGTTGATTTCAAGTGGCCTGTCTTTGAATTCACTGATTCTTTCTTCGACACTACTGATTTGTTGTTGAAACTCTGTTGAATTTTTCAGTTTAGTCATTCTATTCTTTGGCTCCAGAATTTCCATTTAGTTCTTTTTTATGACTTCTATTTATTTATTAAACTTCTAATTTTGTTCATGTATTTTTTTCCCTGACATATTAACTTGTCTGTGTTCTCTTCTAAGCTCATTGAGCCTCTTTAAGATGATTATTTTAAATTATTTGTCTAGTAGTTTATGAATCTCAATTTCTTTTGGGTAGGTCACTAGAGAGATTTGGTTTGGATCTGTTTCCCTACCATATCTCATGTCGAATTATAAAACCCAAGGTTGGAGCTGGGGCCTGGTGGAACGTGATTGGATCATGTTTTCTCATGGTTAACACCATCCCTCTTGGTGTTGTCATGGTAATAGTGAGTTCTCATAAGATCTGGTTGTTTAAATGTGTGTGGCACCTCCCCAATCCTTCCTCCTACCCTGGCCATGTGAGATGTATCACTCTCTTTTTGCCTTCTGCCATGATTGTACATTTCCTGAGGCCTCCAGAAGCAGAAGCTGCCATGCTTCCTATACAGCCTACAGACCCATGAGCCAATTAAACCTATTTGCTTTATAAATTACCCAGTCTTAGATATGTCTTTATAGCAATGTGAGAACAAACACATACATAGAGCTTTATGAGTTTCTTTTGGTGATGTCATATTTGCCTGATGCTTTATGATCCATGTAGCCTTGTATTGGTGTCTGTGCATATGAAGGTGAAAAAACTCCTCTTCCAGTATTTATAGACTGGTTTAAGCATTAAGTCCTTCTCCTACCAGGTCCCTTGATAAATGGTACTGTCTCTGGGATCACAGTTGAGCAGGACTGGAGCTGGGCCATGTAGCTGCTGCCAGGTCCACAGCAGGGTCTCTGATGGGCCTATCATAGGGGTCATAATTGGGTGTGATTCTCATCAGGGTACCGGGTAGATGAGATGGGCTCTGAGACTGATTGAGCAGGGCTGGAGCGGGGTCATGGGGCTGTTGCTGGGTCTGCAATCAGGTTTATGGATGGCAAGGTGTAAACCTGTGTGATTTCCCATGGGTCCCTGGGTGGGTTCCTACTAGGTCCTTGGGCAATTTACTAGATAGGCAGGAATACCTGTAGGACGGTTATAGAGTGGAGCTGGGACACTGGTATGTTTCAGGTACACAGTCAGGTCTAAGGTCAGTGGGCCTGTTATCAGGGGCACGAAGGGCATGTCTCTTGCTGGATTCCTGGGCAGGCAGAATTGAATGAGGTAGATCAGGGTTGGGGTAAGGTCAAAAGGCAGCTTCACAGTCTGCAGTTGGAACTGAGATCAGTGGGTCTGTTACTGTAGTCACAGATACACATGTCCCCACCTGGTTCTTGGGTGTATCCATTCTACTATTGAGGACCATTCGGTTGTTTCTAGTTTGGGGATATTAAGTAGAGAGCTGCTATAAACCTGTCTGTGTATGTCCTTTTCTAAACATGCACTCATTTCTGTTACGAATAAACCTAGGAGTAAAATTGCTGTTTCACAGTGTGGCATATATTACCTTTAGTGAAAAATATTGAGTAGTTTATTGCAGTGGTTGTAATATTTTATATTCCTACTAGCAGTATACGAATACATCAATTCTTTATCTTCGTCAATATTTGGTATTCCAATCCTTATGGTTTTAGCCATTCTGATGTACACATAAGTAACTTGAAGAAAAGTTGCCTTTCATCTTCTGGTAAGTGGCATGCTTAGTCACAAATTTAACTAGCTTAAGCATATTAGAAATATAATAAATGTCATCAAAATCAATACACTCCTCTTAAAATTCTTAGAAAACACAAACAGGAAATGCCTAATAGACAAGTTTAAACAGATCTCTAGTTGCTCAAACAGGAAAGGTGATTGATAAGGTTATTAGGCTCCATTTCAGAGTGATATGAACCATTTAAATCTTTATACTGGTACATGTAGCACAGATCTGTTGAGTTACATGAAAATGTACTCCCTGATACAGGAAATCCACACAAAGGGATAAATAGTTATGTTTGACCTATCTTTATTGTTGACTTAGAGATATCAAATAAATCTTATGTGTATAATGGGATTACAGATTTTAGACTTGTAGAATCAGCTTCCATGACTGTATTTACACATGGCTGCCCAATAACTGTTGATTTTTAAAGGACCACACTAAAATCATAATGTAAAATTCTTTTTAACCCAAACTAATTTGAGATGTGAATAAAATCAAAATGAGAAACCATAGAGTTGTTTGTATTTTGTTTTGTTTTGTTTTTTTGAGATGGAGTCTTGTTCTGTGACATGAGTTGGAGTGCAGTGGCTCAATCTTGGCTCACTGCAACCTTTTCCTCCTGGGTTCAAGCAATTCTTGTGCCTCAGCCTTCCAAGTAGCTGGGATTACAGGCATGTGCCACCACGCCTAGCTAATATTTTTTGTATTTTTAGTAGAGATGAGGTTTCACCATGTTGGCCAGGCTGGTCTCAAACTCCTGACCTCAGCGGATCTATCTGAGTTGGCCTCCCAAACTGCTGGGATTACAGGCGTGAGCCATCACACCCAGCCTAGAGTTACTTTTTTTATATTGATCATTGAGCCTGCCTCATCCAATTGATTTTAGAAATAAGTGGGATACATTTTATAGAGATCAATAACTATACAGTTTGCTAAAAACTGTTAAAACCTGCGTGTTTGGTAGATGTAATGTGCACTATGATTAGCCTGCTATTCTGTTCTGTAAACCATAGTTTTTTTTAACTTGTTTGTTTGCTTGTTTGTTTAAACATTGTTTCCCCTGTGAAATGAAAGTTACTTTTACTTTGAGTCAGTGTTTAGAAACTGGGTGGGGATAAATGACCTTCAAAAGTAAAACATTGGAAAAATGTATAATGTTTTTACAATGCTTTTAATATTGTATATGTGCTGTCAACTAATGGAAATAATGACATCAGGGATGTATTTATCTTGGTTTTAGCTCACTTAAAACACATTTAGCCTTTAGCTTTTCCTTAGGCCCAAACCACATCAAATGGGCCACACACAGAATCCTGAGGTCATTACCACTATATGATCATTTTAGGAAGAAAAGGAAAGCAAATTGTCTCTTTATATTACTTTTTAGGCGAGGAAGTCTCAGAGGAAGAGTGAATATATATTTTTTCATTTCTTTATTTTGCTACACTAGGTGACCTGCCAGTCCCACTTTTCCTATAGGTAGATTTTTAAGCCTACCAAATGAATCTTTAAAGCCAGTTACAAGTGTACTTCATTGTGAGTAAGAGAAGCTTCAGAATCCAATGTTATCCTACCAGAAAGCCATGTCCTCAGAAAATGCAGACAATTTCATTGGCTGTCATTCTTTTGTCTTTAAAGCCTCAAGTTAACTCATGGACTTACTTATTTCTGAGAACACTTTACAAGTCACAGTATTCTGTAATCATCTCACAAACTAAGTACAGTGTCTATGCATCACTTCACATTTCCAACCTGAAATACTAAATACTGCATAGCACTTGTGTCATATAGAAGCCCAAGAATAAGAAATAAGTAATACGGTATTGATGGATAAGACAGTAGGATAATTTCCATTTGGAAAGCTTAGGTGATTAAAGGCTATTTTTTTTTTTTTTTTTTTTTTTAACCAGGAGAATGTTTGAGTGTTTGTAGACACTGTATGCTGAAATACTCAACTTCTTACCTAGGAAAATGTGTGCTACCACTCTTTAAAGGCACTTGAACTCCTGGGCCAGCCTGCTAATTCTTCTAGACAGTTCCTATCGAAAATCAACCATTCCCTGCCTCTTTTCAAATTTGATAAATGCACAGCCTGGGATTATAAGCTGCAGGCCAGAATCATTTAAATACTGTCAATTCTACACCAGGCATTACAATAGAATCTTAAGAATACTTAACAAAGTTTTAATATATGCATGGCATAGAGGCTGCCTCATTGACCAATACAATTTAGAATTTGACGATTAATTAAATATTATAAGTTTTATCAGAAAGGGCTTTAAAAATCACTAATAACTACTGCTAAGCTCTATGTTTTAAGTTTTTAAAATAAAATATGCCTTTCTTTTTGAAAAATTTTTTATTTGTATCCACTTTTGTTCATATCAAGAATCCCAGTTCTTAATTACATCAACATAATTATTTAAACTCATAATACACATAAAATAGCCTCAGAATAACAATACCAACACTATCATCAATAATATGATTACTGACAACAGCTTAATATGCTTTTGCAGTTCTTATTATCTTGAGGAACTGCCCACTAGTTTTTAATTTTTGTATTTTAAAATCACATGAAATAGTTACCCTGTGTGATTATGTCACAAAATCAATAGGCAGTTAAGATCATTTGCTTCATTTAGCTTTCTATTTTTGGAGACTGCTTCCAAAAATTGTTTTATAATTATGTAAAACGTGTAAGCTTCCTAAGTCAAATGTACAAAAAAACGTATATTTAGAAAAGTCTAATTTTTATTTCAGATCTCTCCACTCTGTTACCTTCCTGTGTCTATAGGTAAATATTAGAAAGAGTTTTATGGCTTCTCCTTCCATTTCTTAAATGTAAGAAAGATGCATTTATATTCATAACTTTACTTCCTTTTGCTAACATGCTTTATATACTTTTTCTTCTCACCTTACTTAGTTAACAACATATACTGTACTGAAGACTGTCCTACAGGAGGACATAAAGATATCCCTCACACCTGTGAAAGCCACATATGACTCCTTAGGGTGGATGTACCTTTTGTCGATCTCCAGGGCACCACAGAAAACTCTCAGGGGTACTGTGGGGTATTTCAAGCTCTTTAGAGAAACACAGTAATTTTTGATATTTGTCAGGAACTGCACAAACAACTAGCTTTAAGTAAATCCCTGTTTCAACATTAGTTTGTGCTTTATTCCTTCTGATGGTATCTTATCTTTGCAAAGCTGGGTTTTTGGTTGTTACTGTGATAGAAAGCAAATACCACATGAAAATCAATGTGGCATAAAAATCAGCTGAGACTTAATCTGAGTTCAAGGTTTAAGAAATTGTGTAGTATACAAATGGTACACATACTGTCTTGCTAAGTAATTCTGGTTATTTAACAATGAAACAGAAATATTGTCTTTTAATTTATGTATTTTTTTTTCAAATAGCTACTAAGATGTTAAGAGAGAAATATTTATTAAGTTGTTTGGGTCCAGCTACTTAATAAACAAAACTGTTAAGTATTTCTTTTGGTCTAAGTGTGCCACTTAAAAGAAAAAAAAATACTGACTCATTAAGAATCCTGAGAATCAAGAAAGTTTAGGAACCCAAGAGTCGACTACATTCCCTATTCATGGCCATTCAGCTTGTTTCTAGTTTTTTTTTTTTTTGCTGTGATAAATAATGCTTACATGAGCCACCTTGGGCATCTGACATTTTTGGTAGATATTTAAAAATCCTCCTATATAGGAGTTGTGGCATTTTTACATCCCTGCTGGCATCGTGTGGACTACCATTTTCCACGTGACTTCAACAACAAAAGTATAGTGTCAAACTGTTAGACCTTCACCAATTTAACAGCAGAGAAGTATCATAGCATAATTCAAAACATTATTGTTATAAAATATATAGAACATAAAATATGCATTTTAACTATTTTTAAGTGTAAAATTCAGTGGCATAAATACATTCACAGTATTGTGTGGCCATCACCACTATCAGTTTCCAAATCTTTTCTATCACTGCAAACAGAGACTCTGTATCTATTAAATAACAATTTATAAATCTTCCCTCTGCTATACCTATTAATCTCCACTTTATTTTCTGGCTCTATGAATTTTTCTACTCTAGATATTTTGTATAAGTGCAATCAGTATTTGTCCTTTTGTGACTGGCTTGTTTCACTTAGCTTAATGTTTTTAAGGTCCATCCATGTTGTGTCAGACCTTCTTTCCTTTCAGAACTGAATAATATTCTATTGTATGTATTCTATGTGTCCCATTTTGTTTATTTATTCATCTGTTCATGAAAACTTGGGTTGTTTCCACCTTTTGGCTATTGTAAATAATGCAGCTATGAACATAGGCGTACAAATGTCGAGTTTGCGTTTTCAATTCTTATGGGTATATATCATACCCAAAAGGAGAAGAATTTCTGGACCATATGGTAATTCTATGTTTAACTTTTGAGGAACTGCCAAATGGTTTTCCGCAGCTGCTGTACCATTTTACATTCCCAACAGCACTTTCAACTTCTCCACATCTTTGTCAACACTTGTGATTTTCTGTTGTGTGTGTATATGTGAATATAGCCATTCTAGTAGGTCTCAATGGTGAAATTTTAATGTGCATTTTTATTATTAATGAAGTTGCGTGTGATTTTATATGGCTAAGGACCATTTGCATTTCCTTTTTTAAAACTATCTTCTCATCTGTCAGCCCCTCCAATGAACAAACTTAGAGATGACCTTATGTAGCTAGACTGGGCTGGACTTGGTACCCAGCTAAACGCAAAGAATGACAAAAGAACTGGTGCTTCATCCTAGTTTCTAGGCTGGTCTGTGTAACTGGGAAGATGACATACTGTTGACTCTTGGGGTGTTGCTTTTTGGCTGGAAACCTCTGTGGCCAGTGGCATTTTTGCCCAAGTTTTGCTTGGGCATCCAGGAGCCGGCATAGGTGTCAGCTCCCTGCAAGGCTACTGCTGGAGCAGGTGTACCGCAAGCAGGCAGCTTCCACGGCTGGCACTGGGGAACACGGTGGTGCCCAGAAGCTTGAAGACACCAGGAACTCTAGAGCCCCAAAGAGGGTGTCACAGCCCTGGATCGGGAATCTCCTTGGTCTGGGCTCCCTGAAGGGCCACAGCTCTTCTCTCTTTCTTGCCTCCTGCAACGTGGCAAGCAAGGGGTGTGTTTCAGCCCTGTTTATGTTACAGCTCCCTTAGCCCTACCACTTGGCAGGTCCTGAGTTCTTGTCCTGTATCCAGGAAGAATGAGGTATGTGGACATGTTGAAGGTGGGCAAGGTGAAGAGGAGCTTTATCGAACAACAGAACAGCTCTGAGGAGACCCACAGTGGGTAGCTCCTCTTTGCAAGCAAGGTGTCCCAACAAGTGTTCAGCTCTCAGCAGAGGGGAGATTCTGGAGTGCGTAGCTCCTCTCTGCAGGCAGGTCTTCCCATTGAGTATTCAGCTCTCAGCAGAAAGGAGACCCTTTAGGAGTGAGCAGCTCCTTTTTGCAGCTGGTTGTACCATCAAGTGCTTGAGGCTGGCTGAGTCCGGGGTTTTATTGGCTTCAGAGGGAAGGTAGTGGGTGCTGATTGGTCCGTGGGAGGCCATGGGTGGGCCCAGAAAAAGCACCGTGTGTTCTCATTCTGATCCATAGGACTGGCAGCCTGGCCCCCAGGTTTCAGGCCTTCCCCAGCGTGAAGTTGGGGTTTCACTAGGTACCTGTCTCTTTCTGCCCTGGAGCTTGTCTGCCTCATGCTGCTGCTCATGGTGCCCGGGCTGTTCTTGCTGAGGGGTGCCTGCAGGTCAGCGTTGAGCTGCCCTCAGCACCCCCTGGGCCTCCTTCCGGTGTTTGTTGGCACCCAAAGCTGGAGGCATCCAAGCCGTCAGGAAGGTAGTGTGTCAGGGCTGTCCTGAGTGTGCACACACCCAACTGGGTTGCAACAGCACCTGGGTTCAGCTTCAACTTTTCACTAAGATTGGAGTGGGCTCCGGGAGATTGGGAGAGGCCAGGCAGCAGGAGCAGGCACTTCCAAGCCTGCAGGGGCAGGGGAAAACTTCCCAAGCCCCTGAGAATGCAGAGATGCCTGGGTCCACGGCCATGGCTTGAATGGCTGCAGCTGTGCACAAGAGGGCAGGGCTTCCGCCTGCTCTGTGGGGCACACAGCCCTGGCTGTGCCTCCCGGCTGCAGGCAGCATCTTGGCAGTGGCCACTCCAGATGGGCCACCTTTGCCATTAATATGATTGAGAATTATTATTTTGATGATAGGATAGATAAGAAGGAGGCAAGGTGGGGAAATTAACTGTAAGAGTAAATTATCTAGGTCTTAAATGTTAAGAATTTGAATGAGATAAAAAGGCAAATTTAAAAGATAAAGCAAATGAACTTTTAAAAATTACGACTTGATATTTGATTGTTGAAGATGAAGAAGATAACGGAGCAAACTGTGACCTGAGATTTATAGCCCTAGGGATTAGGTATTGGTGTCACAGAAATAAAATACAATCACATGCAATGCCCTAATATGACTTTTGCTGTATAACTGGAGATGCATCTTAATGCGCAAATACTCCTAAGAGGATTGTTAGTGAATATGTTAACATTGAAACATGAATGATTTCTATCAGAGTTCCATTTATGAGGAGGTTCTGATTAGGATAAGAGGAGACTGGTGCACAGAGAACTGTGGAAGGGCATTGGTATGGGGCCAAGAGGAAGCTCAGAGTAGGGAAGAGGAAGCCCAAAGGGGCAGTGGGAGCCAAAAAGAAAAAAATCACAGTATCATTTTCAGTCACTTTCTGTGAAGGTGGCATAGAATGAAAGGCAATGCTTAACCTTTTTGGCTATCTATAACATTTGCCTGAGACATCTTGTTTGCAAGTGAAAGAATCCAGACCACACAAAAAAGGAACTCAAAGTCCACATCCAGCTTCAAGCAAAGCTGGATCCATTAATAGAAGGTGAAATGCTATCATTAGGGCACTGCTCTTTCCAACTCTGCCTTTGTTTTTTTCCAAGTTAGCTTCCTTCTTAGGCAGATTCTCTTCGGGCATTGGTAGAGATGGTATTCGTAAGGTCTAGGACCACTTTTATCTCAGATAAAAAAGAAAGAGTGCCCCTTTCCTAACCATCCTAGCAAAAGTTCCGCAGAGCCAAAATCCCTCAGATTGGCCTCGCTGTGTCACATGCCCAACTTTGAACCCATCAGCGTTCACAGGGCAGTGCTACAGTCCCTTCTGAAACAGACTGGGAGGCTACCCTGAAGCACATGGAGTAGAAATAAAAACTCTTTGAGGTTTCCATGTGGTATAACAGTTTTCATGGTGGGAACTTAGTTATTGAAAGTGGAATGCAGGCCAGCTGAGGAGGCTCACATCTGTAATCCCAGCATTTTGGGAGGTCGAGGTGGTTGGATTACCTGAGCCCAGGAGTTCGAGACCAGCTTAGGCAACATGGTGAAATCCCCTCTGTACAAAAAATACAAAAATTAAGCAGATGTGTGGCACACATCTGTGGTCTCAGCTACTTGGGAGGCTGAGGCAGGAGGATTGCTTCAGCCCAAGAGGTCAAGGCTGCAGTGAGAAAAGATTGTGCCATTGTACTCCAGCCTTGGTGAGAAAGTAGGACCCTGTCAAAAAAAGAAAAAGGAAGGAAGGAAAGAAGGAAGCAAAGGAGAGAGGGAAGGAGGGAGGGAAGAAAAAGGGGAGTCTATGTAGAGGATTTCCTAATTTTATAAAGTGGCTTGTATATCTTAATAGTATCATGGATATTTATGTCACTTTCTTAACCTTAATAAAATACATTTAAAACCGGCATACTCACGTTATCTTATGTTTCAAAACTTTCAGATTTTTAAAAGGACATTTGAATTCACTTGCAAAATAAATGAGTTGACATCTATAATGAAAAAATAAAATCAGTTTGCGTATTTTAAGCAAGACATGTTGCCAACATCTGTGTTGAGATGTGATGTGATCTTCTCAATGAACAATGTAAGAGCCACCGAGTAAGCTAAAATAATAGTCTTCTTGTCTGTAGTCAGTGTGTTGACAAGAAAACAAAAGGAAACTGTAGAGTAAACACAGGACAAGATTATACAAAGAGAGTAGTTAAAAATAATAGAAACACTACATAACAAAAGAACCACTATAATGTAGCAGACAATGTTCAGTTCTTTTCCAATTAAATCTTTGGTTTCCCATATGGAGGCACCAAACCTGCTTTTCATTTTCTAAAATCAATTCCAAAGGGCTGTCCTTATGTCACCTTGAAAGTGTTTCCTAAAATTGCAAATTCAAGATTCTTTCAATGTAGTTTCCAAGTTCTGACCCAACTACTGGCTTCCAAAGAGCATTCTTAAAACCTTCCTTGAGACAACCTTTTGATCAGTATTACTGCATTTCCAGAGTAGTTCGTTCTTTCCAGAAGCAGCCTCACTTTATGCTTGATAAATCTTAAAGAGAAGTTGCTTTACCAAGGTTGGCAACACGAAGAACTCCTAAAATGTATTCCTGTTGTGTGTGAGCTTTCTAGCAACATCAGACAATGTTGTGAGGAAAACACATGTGCTTCCTTTTGTTCTTTATCTGGAACCAGTGCTTGTTCATATTCTGTGATTCTTCAGTCCAAGTTGGGGCTTATTTTGTTATCACCGTCTATTTTACCTAGGATCTGAAAGGTGTCTTCAAAACAGTTAAGCCTTTGTCTTTTTAATCTTAACACTTCTGTAATTGTAACAGGCTAGTAAGATAAGCATTCAATGGCGGATGGTTTTTAATTTCCTGAGGGAGTATTTCTCAGGATGCCAAGGAAAATGAAGACGTGATTTCCAAAAAAAATAGATTGGCAAGATTTTTTTGAATAGCTCATTTCCCTTTCATGTTTTATTGCTGAAAACCTCTATTAACTTTATATTTAGTACAAAGAGATTCATTTGAAGTCTGAATGTTAGTCCCACATAAGTTAGGCAACAAGAAAGGGTAAGCACTTCCTGGTTTAAATGATCTTGGTAATAAACTATCTACCTTGTATGTATTCATATACATATACATTCAGATATCCCTTCGTCTATAGTGCATTGCATCTACTTGGCCTCCCAGATACCTTAGGGCAGGCCTCTCTCGACTCCCTTGACTTTTAGCCAAGTTCCTTTCTGAATTTGTGTTACCTACTTTTTACTTCATCCAGAAACCTGGTAGAATTCAGTGCTCCTTACATTCCAATTTGGGTTTCAGTGATACAGACACAGTTAAAGGAGTACTGGTTTGGAGGCAGAACAGTCAGTTACCAGTTACAGGTCTGCCGCTAACTGACTGTGTGACTATGGTTAAGCTACTTAGCATCTTTGAACTTTCTATTCCTAAGCTATAAAATATGGATAATGCATTTCTCTGCCGGAATCACAGGGGTGATTTAGGGGTGTTGCACAGAAAAGAAAGTGGGAATCAGGATTCAGAAAATGACGAAGTATTTTACAAATGTAGATTGACTGCATCATCATGATGAGTATGAGCTAGCCTATAGTCTGTAAAAACCTGTTGAGCCCACTCGTTCGACTTGGAAAGCAGAAGGGAAGAATGGCATGGACTTAAATAAATCATTCTACATAGTATTTTTGAAATGTTAGATTGCCACCTGCTAGGGTTATGAAATTAATCTGTTGGTTGCTTCTACCATTTTTAAAAGAATGGAATGAAACAGAAATAATAGAATAGGACAGAAAATATCAGAGTTGATCTCTCATAAGTAAGGGTTAGTAGCCGAAAGTCAGGGTAAGTATTGATTCAGAAAACTTTTTTCAGTGTGTATGTGTGTATGCAAAGGCTTGTGCTAGGTTGTGATGTAATATGTATATGCAGTCAGTGGATCACAGTTTGAAAGTTTTGAAAGCCACCACTCTATGAGGCAGCTGTATCAGATCATCTGCTGTGTTTTCCCCTTCAAGTCTACCCCAGTCCCTCAGATACCTCGTATTTTAGCTGGACAGTGTAAGAAGTACATCGGGATAACGTAGGAGGGTAAGCTGTTTCTTTAGGACCATGCTCCACCTTTCTCTCAGTCTTGTATAATCCAAGAGTAACATCAGCAAGTGGAAAGGGAGCTGGTCTAAGAGTCATAAGACTAAGTCCTAGAGTGGCTTTATTTTTGTCTCTTGGACCTTGGAAAAGTTCTATAACCATTCTGGCTTCCATCTCTTATTCTATGCATTCGGGATTAATTAATACATTGAATACATACTAATGAAGCATGTACTGTGGGCCAGGAACTTGACTAAGAGCCAAAAATACGGCGGTGAGCAAGATAACCAATGGTTCCTGCCCACCAGGGATTTTAACTCTAATTCATTAAGGTTCTGAAAATCTAATTTGATAACATATATAATGTGGCTTAAAACCTTCCATTTTAAATGCTAGGTGTGATACCTTTGCTTCTTGAAATATGGTGAAAATAAACGAGGATACCTATTTCCATGACCTCAAGAGAGGAAAAAAATCTCCTAAGGCTTCTGAAATGGACTGGTGGACTTTCACATTCAGATCACATTTGACCCAAGTGTCATCACACTACTGATCTCCTTTCTTGTGTCTTACCTTCCTTTTATCCAGTTCAGACTCCTCATCTTTGTGATCCCTTCTGTCCTCTCTCTTGCTGGTTTATTCCTCCTCCTTCCTCTCTTGACAAAATCCCATCCTTTGGGCATATGTCCAGGTCACTGCACACTTCGTAATGCAGCAGAACAGTTTATTACAGCTAGAGAGAAAAAAAAAAAACAAAACCAGACTGGCTGGCTGACTGGATTCCCTTTAAATTTATGAGTAATACAATCAAGAGGGTTCTTAGAGTTGCCTCACTGTATTTCCCTTGCCAATTTCTTATCCCACTCTCCAAGACAAAGATCACACACGTTGTCCTTTCCCCTCAGTCTCTAATATCCCTTCTCTACTGTTCATTACAAGCTGATTGCCTTACTGTTATTTTACTGAGAAAATATTTTTGAAAATCAGAGGATCACTTCTAATCTGTTCCCTGCTAAATGTCCCCTTCTACCCACATATTTTCCCACAACCTCTGCCTTCTTCTGTTTAAATGGATGGACACTAAGGGAAATCTCTCTATCTGCAGGCTGAATTCTATTTCATTTCACTTTGCCTTAAAATGAAGTCTTCCTATGTCCTTATGGGTTTTTTTAATCCCAACAATACTTTAAGGGTTCTGCCTTTCTCATTACCCTACCAGTATCATTTCTCGCTGCATCCTGAGGATGCTTCCTCATCATTACACAAACACATTGTTATTTGTCCCATTTTAAAACAACAGTGAACACCTTCATGACTTCCATTTTCTTTCTTAACAACCACACCATTCTCTGGTCTGATTGACAGCAAAAGTCTCGAATTTGATTCTCTTATTTCCATCATTAGTAGTAGTATTGATGCATCAGTACTTTAGAAATGTGTTTCTTAAGATTTCTTAACTGCTAAAGTCTTGATGATTGACTTTTAATGTAATTGTGTTGCAATCAGTGAAACTGGTTGAGGCTTGTTACAATTATGGCCTGACACAGTCAGTTGTTATATATGTACTCTTTGTACCTGAAAAAAAAAGTGCTTCTCTGATATGGTTAGGCTTTGCTCCCCACCCAAAGGATGGATTGTAATCCCTATAATCCCCACGTGTCATGAGAGAGACCAGGTGAAGGTAATTGAATCATGGGGCGGTTTTCCTCATGCTGTTCATGGGATAGTGAGTGAGTTCTCACACGATCTGATGGCTTTGTAAGGGGCTCTTCCCTGTTCACTCAGCATTTCTCCTTCCTGCCACCTTGTGGTGAAGATGCCTTGTTTTCTCTTCGTCTTCTGCCATGAGGGCAAGTTTCTTGAGGCCATGCTAAACTGTGAGTCAATTAAACCTCCTACCTTTATAAATTACCCAGTATCAGGCAGTTCTTTTTAGCAGTATGCAAATGCACTAATACAATTTCTAATTGTTGTGTTGAACAGTCTACGTATGTGCATTAGATCAAAGTTATTAATTTTATTGTTTACATCTTATACAACTTACCATAATTGCTTCTGTTGATCTATCAGTCCTGGAGAAAGATATGTTGAAGTATCTTATTTAGGGGTAGATTTTTCTGTTTTTATTTCATAGTTCTGTTTATTCTTGCTTTATATTGTGAGGTTACATTTTAAAATCTTCTTGGTGCATTAAATATTTTATTATTACATAACATCTTTCTTAGCTATAATAATTTTTCCTTAAATACCATGTAGACTAATATTAACACAGCCACACTGCTTTCTTTTATTATATATTTCTGTTATATATTTTTTTAATCACTGAACTTTAAATCTTTCCGTGTCCTTGTGGTCTTTTATTCTTATAATACTTTACTGAAGAATAATTACATGCAGTAAATGAGGTATATGATGAATAAATTTGATGAATTTTTAACTTATGTATACACTCTATAATCCTACCTAGATGAAGATATAAAACATTTGCATCACTGTGCCTCTACATAAGATGCCACTGCTCTCTAACCACTTTTATCACCATAGTTTTGTTTAAAAAAATTCAATTGTCATTTAAGAAAACTTCAAGAAGAAAATAGTCTCTACACACTTAATTACCATTTTTGTTGCTCTTCATTCTTTTCTATAGATTTTACTTTATATCTACTCTTATTTTCCTTTGGTTTAAAGAACTTCTTTTTTTTTTGAGACAGAGTCTTGCTCTGTCACCAGGTGCCAGGCTGGAGTGCAGTGGCACAATCCTGGCTCACTGCAATCTCTGCCTTCTGGGTTAAAGCAATTCTCCCGCCTCAACCTCCTGAGTAGCTGGGACTACAGGCGCACACCACCACGCCCAGCTAATTTTTGTATTTTTTAGTAGAGACGGGGTTTCACCATGTTGGCCAGGATGGTCTCGATCTCTTGACCTCGTGATCCGCCAGCCTCGGCCATCCAAAGTGCTGGGATTACAGGCATGAGCCACCGCGCTTGGCCAGAACTTCTTTTAATGTAGATCTCCCAGCAGTGAATTTGTTCAGCTTTTTCTAAATCTGAAAAAGTTTATATTTTACTCTTATTTTTGCAAGATAGTTTTGTGATATAAAATTCTGAAGTGACAATTACTCTTTTATAGCACTTTTGAGGTACTGTTCCTTTGCCTCTGAATTTATCTTTTGCAGACGAGAAGTCAGTGGAAATACTCATTGTTCCTTGATATGTAACATATCATTTTTTATCTAGTTGCTTTAAAAATTGTTTTCTTAGTATTTCCTGGCATTATTTTATATTTTGAATTACTTTTATTTCTCCACTTACTAGAATCTAAGCCCTATGAGGAACGGAAACTTGTGTTGCTGTCTACTTCTCCATCCTCCTTGCCTAGAATAGTGGGTATTCAATTACTATTTTCTGATTAAATGAAGGAATGAGTGCAAACTGTGGCCTCTGCTTTTCTGTCTCCTTTATCCTACTCTTAGAAAATAAAAATGAGAAGCTCAACTCAATGATTTCACCAAAATCCCTTTCATAGAAAACATTTGTAAAGATAGATTTTAACTCTCATGTAACACACACATACACACACATATATACACAGTCATGCATACACATATTGGAATGGGGAAAGAGAATGGGAAGCTTTAAATTAAGAAGCAATTTAAACGATAACAATTAACATTAGAAAATTTCATTCTTAAAATGCTCTTCAGTAACTTCACCATAGTAAAATTTTCACTGGCCACTTCCTTTTAGAATTCCCTCTTGCTGATTCTCCTTCTGTTTTCAGCATTCTCATCCATGTTTTCTTTCCCTCAAGTTTTTTACTAATGGAAATTGTAGCACTCTGTTAAAGTAACACATTCTTCACCTCCTTACAAATATAAGTGGTTAACATTTCCTTGTGTGATTCACTGGATCCCCTGGGGTCCAGATTCATACTAATTATATTGCATTTGTTTATTTGGGTGATAAAATAATTTTCTTATTTTTTTATCAAAACAAATCATTTTGTACCATTATTCCAAGAAAACTTTGGGTACAACTAATTTTTTCATTTCATTATGGAAACCAGAATGAGAATATCAGCATCTAATTCAAGGAAATGGGCAAGGTAATCCTAATCTGGAGAAAAATAGCTCCTTTGGTTACTACCAGCATGGACTATTTTCTCATTAGATTAGAGCTGAAGAGAAACTCTGGATAAAATCAGAATGGATTTCCTCAATACCAAAGAGCAGAACTTGCTCTCATCTAGCTTTAAAACAGAATCTTCCTATAGAACATCAACCCCTTGTGTGCTTATGTAATCATGTCAATTTTTATTCAATACTGTAAAATGGAATTCCCTTTTCTCCACACTTCCTAAACACAAATGTGGATGATTATTGTGTGGCTGCATGTGAATGTTGCGGGTAAGGAGTGGTTGAGAGAAGGGAGTAGGCTCTCAGTGGTTCTAAGTTCAGAGGAAATGATCCCTGAGGATATATCTCTGTGTTTTTCTTCTATTCCTCCCTTTCTTTATTCTTCCTCTTTTTCTTCTTTTCCCTTGATATGTTTTGCAAGGTTTTTAAGGGTAAACATAAAAAATATTTCAGCTGTGGTGAGTGTCACTGTAAGTCTTTTCAGATAACTGACGTTCCAAATATTGCCAGATTACTGGGATTTTATTTTATTTTTCCCCCTAGAATCTTTAAAATCACCCACAACTTTTATATTGTCTTTGTTAATTCATAAATCCTTTTCTCCTCCAAAAGATGGATGGATCTTAAAGTGGATTACCACAACTGGCTTTGCTTTTCCTCCCTTCGTCTTGCCATTTTTTTAATACCCTACAATCTCCCAAATGAAGGTACATTGTTTCTATGTCAGTTGCCTTCTTCTGATCCTTTGGCAGAAGTGCTAAACTGGGAATGAGATAATCGGGTTTTAATCCTGTTCTGCCCTTAATGAGCTGTGTGCCCTTGAACAAGCAGCTTAAACTCCAGGTCATCTTCTCTTCATCTACAATTGAGAATGCTCCTATCTGTCCCCATTACTTAATAAGAGTCAGATAATGTAATGTATTTGAATACATTTTATAGAATTATTAGGATTATAAAATCATAATTGATCACAGACGATGATATCAAGCTCCCATACATATGTTTTGGGGTAGGATTTGGCTCTACTAACTTGGTTTAATCCTCACATACACAAAAAATCTATTAACATGTATTAGGGTTATAGAAGATAAATATTAAAGGGATATAGAGCAAATCAAGCAAGCAAAAAGATGTACATGCTCTATGTTTTTCTACAGAATATTTTGAATGTCCAGAGAGTTGCACAGATTTTCTTTCTATTTCTTCCATTAATCCAGTGTTGAAGTTCTCATAATTTAGCATGAATAAAAATTACTGTATAATGTTGTATATACAAAAATACATATACTCTACGGATAATTTGAGGTATTTTCAAGGGTAATTTTGACTATGTAATTTTCACCTTACATGCTGAATTTAGAACTTAACTCCACATAAGATTTGACTCGTCTGCGTTTTCATCATCCCTGTGTTCAAAAAGGTGGCAAAAAAGAGAACTTTTATATTATGCAGGAAGATTCCTTGAAGAGAGCAAATACATTTTTTAAAACCTAGGCTAGCAGTGGTTTTGTATGGCTGTTATATTCAAGGAATGTAACACATTATTATCACTTACATTTTCGTTTTCTGAGAATAGAAGCGTAGTTTTTAGGACCCCAGAGAGAATCAGTTTTGCATAAGTCGTGAATTTCTTTATCTAATACCTGTATTTTAACTACACATCCTAACTCTGCTTTCTAGTTGGGCTTTCAGAGAGTAGGTCACAAAAGCCTAAGCCGTGCCTCCGAAGGCCAAACTAAGCATTCTTGTATCAGAAACAAAAAACTCTGTTTTAATTCTTTCATTTTTTAACAGCCCAGCAGGCTTTCTTTGTTTTGTGAGAGTGGGTAGTTCACTTTTCTCATGCTTGAAAATTATGCCACCCATTTATGTGCTCTCAAAGCAGGTTTCGAAATGGGTAGGAAAAGACAAGCCGTGGCTATTTTGGTAGAAAATCAAAAGTACTCAGGTGGAAGGGAATCAAGAAACAAGGCTGTTAAGTACTGCATTAGGATTGCAGGCCCATCTGAAGTCGAGAGTACCTGTACTTGAATTTCTCATCCTTTGCCAAACCTTCCCTCTTGGTGACCCCCATTTATCTTTAACAAGAAGTCTCAAACAAGTGTAGTTCATAGGTAACAAGACAAAGCCTCTGCTATCTACTGTTGGGGTTCCCGCTTTTTACAGATATGCCCTAAATGGGTGAATTTAAAAAGCAATTATTAGAATTAGAGAGAGAATGAGAGAGAGAGAGAGAGAGAGAGAGGCGCAAAATATACATTTTGTAAATGATATTTACTTCCAAAGTTCCTGGCTTGTTTTTTTTTTTCTATGCAATTGTGTTTTCTTACACAAAAGGTATGTGAGTCTGGTTCTTGCTTCACTCAGTAAAGTTGAAAATATTTATTTCTGGCCATGAAAAAAGCAATCTATCTACCTAAATCAGAATGTTCATTTGAGGGAAAACTGCCCTACATAGAAAAATCAGATGTTCCTTGAAGTAGCCCAGAGGGTGGAGTCCATATGCTGCATCGAGAGTTCCAAACTTAGGAGTCTTTGAATTCTGCATCTGGACTCCTACGGACCAGGATGATCAACTCTGACGAAAAAAGGTAGTAGCCTTGTACCACAGGACTTAGCTGACTGATTCTGAGAGCCACAGTCTAACAGCTTGCAAAATTTGAGAAGAAAATCCCCGGAGTGAGATCTGAGGGTTGTAAATGGAAGGGGTTAAAAACAGATAATTTCTGGATTCTTGCTGTGATCTTTGTCATAGCAAGCCTGAACACACTGAAGCTTTCATGCTCTGCTAGTGGGATAAAAATAAACTGTTTAACCTTTTAAATGCTGGTAATTTGGAGAGGTTTGCCATTTTTAGTTCTAACACATGAGCTTCTGAAAAGCTAGGAGGATAGAAATGGCTAACTAACTAAATTTGGAACCTTAAAAAGGTCAGAGTAAATCTGGTGCAATCCTGTCTTTTTTTTTCTTCTACAGAACGCATGTTACATTCTTTAAAATTGTGAAAAAGATTGTAAAAAGGACAAGTGATGACAAAACTTGAACTGTGAAATATTGTTATAGGAGGAGATAAAAAGAGAATAAGATGTCTCAGGCTGATGATTTTAGTAGATCTTGAAATTCGATTTTCATAATCTATTGTTTCTAGCTTGTTTGAATAGGCAGTAAGAGGTTTTTTTTTGTGTTTTTTTTTTTAGCATTCTATGATTTTTTCCCATCTTATAATAATCACAGAATCAAGAATATTATACACTTACAGGCCTGCTTCTAGATAGCAAAAATTATATTCCTCTCCCTTGTCCCCACGTTGGTAACTCATGATACTTCCTAAGGATGTTTTCTTCTCTACTGAAGTCTTCACTTGTGGAGAAAATTGCCTTAAAAACCCTGGGCTCTGGAGGAATATGCCAAGTATCTTCAGTAGAATCTCCAAGGAGTGAGGCAGGCTTTTTATGCACAATGCTGGCTTTTGTTTGGACTACATGGAAAGAGACATGATTTCTTTCCTTAAGGATTTATAATGTAATCAGGCAGATCAAACATGAAGAGAGGAACGGACTGAAAAATCTTCTCTTGGCAACATGAATAGGAACAAATTTGTTAAAAGAACATAGGGTAAGGAAGGATCACATTTGTTATGATCTGTATTCTGACGGACAGAGGGCATGGATTAGCTCTCCAGCCTCTTCTCTCACCAAATTTCACCAGGCGCGCCATGTACAGAGCGCTTTCGTTTCCTTGAATATACTCACTAGTCTCTCACGCTGTGCTTGTGCTCATGTTGTCACAGTTGCTTCAAATGCTTTCCCTCACATTCTGCCTGTTGAAACTCTACTCCTCAGTCATTTCATTCTGCATGTCTACGCTAGAGCTGATCCTAGTCCAACTCGTGTTGTAGTCACTTGCGTATGTGTCTTTCTTTCACACCACACTGAGTCTCTGGAAGGTAGGATTGTTCTTTTATTTAGCTGTATATCTCAGGCACTTAATAGGGTTCAATACATATTTAGTGAAGTAAATGGGATTGAATTATTTGTGAAGGAGAGTAGCAATAGTTCCAAATGATCCCGGAGGTAGGACTGTGAGAATCTGGGAATGTGTGTGTGCCATAAGGAGAAATCTGAAGAGGAAGTTATGGGTTCAGTATAAATGCTGGTTTTAAGGAGATCACAGTGGAGTATCCCATACCGTTCACATGGAACTCAATAAACTTAAGACTGGGGCTGGGATACAACATAGGTGTTAATGATTAGGGAATATGATCTTGGTTTTCCACAGCAAGGTTTTAACTTTAAGAAAAATGCTTTTCTTATATTTGATTTCATGATCCCAGAGGTAAATGGAATACCACTATGCTATTTCCTTTAAATAGCTTTTCCTAGTCTATGGCGATGGTATTTTAATAAAATTACTGAGAGACATGAAAGTTAGCTTTCTCTGGTGAGATCTGGGCTGTAATTTTTTGGAAGAGGTAAACATGGAAGAACAAGAGGAAAGAAAGAAAAGCAGAGGAGCTAGAGCAAGTATGAAACTGAAGTATTGGCTTGTGTCTGGTTGTTTCCCAGAGTTCCTTTCTTGTTTTTTGTACTTCATCCCTTTTCATATTCAATACAGCCTCTATCCTTAGTCACTAATGGCCCAATGTAGGAACTGAAGGAGCGGCCAAAACTTAGCCTTAAATAACTTTCTTCTAGAGATCCTTCCTTGATATCCCTTCAGTGTTATTACCAGATGATTGAACACGAGCAACTGAAATCTTGCTTTCTCTGAAAATAGTGAGTTTCAACAGCACGATTTCTTAAGTTTCTTTTCCTTCTAATAAGAAAACCAGCCCCTCCCTGCCATCACCTGCATCTACCTCCTGGAGTCAAAGACTTGCTCTCAAAAACATTTTCTTATCTAGTTGAAAGACTTGGGAAATGGGTCATTCGTCTAGTGGAGATGCTGTTCTCTCTGGGTAAGAGGACACATACCTGACCAATCTTTCTATATTGGTTGGTCCATTCCCTGAAGTTCTGTGAGCTTCCAGGGAGCTAAGATGATTTTGGCTGCCTTTCTGTACTTTATCTAATGAGCTGGCAAACTGGTTTTTATCTTAGTGGGTATTCTTTGGACTGACTAAAAAAGGATGATTTAATTACCTTTATTCTTTTTCGAATGAGAGATCTACATGCTGACTCTTCCACATGAGTGTTTTAAAATTTTCAATACAGGTCATTCAAATTGCTTTGGTTTCTTATGCATTTGGTGGAAAATCCACTCAGATTCACCTTTTTTAAGAAATGCAATCTTTGGCAGTGCTGAGTTTTTCCACATTTCAAATCAAAGTAAGAAAATGCCTTTGGGACTCCTGGCTTCAGAGAAGAATTAGGACACATTCGTACAAGAGCCAACATTTCAGTAATGCTAATGAATTTCTCTGACTAAAAATTATTTTGTGGCAGTAAATACCACTCTCTTGTACCTTATTCCAAAGCACATACCTATTACCAATTTTGAAGACTCATTATCAAAGAAAAAGATTTATTTTGCAACAAAATTGAGTAGGGATGTAATTGAAGTGATCAGATGGCTCCTGGATTATAGTAAGCCATCATCTGACTGTCTCTTATAATTCTCCACAATATACGCCACTGGAAACATTGTTTAACAGAACATTAACTGCAGTCTTGCTACTGCCAAGTGTTCTAGATGCATCCAGGTAGTCTATAATTAATATACCTGCAGAGTTGCACAAAGAACATCATACATTGTCCATTTCAGTGGAGAGCGGCTGGAATGGCACCTGCACAACAGGTGCAGCGTGGGACAAGCACAAAAAGGCCAAGTTCTAACTAGAAAGCTTAATCCCTTTCAGCATGGACTGACTAGCTTGAGGTTTCTTTAGAAACGGCAGTATTTTATTCTATGAAAGAGACAGAGTAGGATGTGGTGAGGGTTAAAAAGAGGATAGGGAACCTAATGTCTGAGCCCTGGTTATATTAGTGGGAGAATTAATAGTATGTGTAAAGAACACTGAGACAAGGGGATTAGGAAACAGGAAAAGGGCACCAGGCTTAGGGTGCAAGAGGAGTTTCCCACAAGTGATAACCAGCTTACTCGAATTTGTATGCTGCTCATCTGCATTCAGAATGACCACATACAGAAGTTTTCAATATCCATCAAGAAAAATGTAAAAATATCACCCCAAAATCCTTAGAGATGATATAAGTTATAATTTTTACCTAGTCCTTGGATTAGTGGGTTACAAATACCACCCTTTATGAATTATTTCACGAGCATTCATTGGGGATACTTAAGATAATTTTGAAACTTCGGCATTCTTCATTTGTATGACATCTACACTGTGTAGGAGCCTTCAAATACGTTTCTTTTGTTTCATCCTCATATTAATTCTAAAAAGTAGGCTTGGAGGGTGTAATTGGTAATACCACAAGAATATGGAGGTCTAACCTAGGTCTATGTGACCTCAAAGCCAGCGTTCTCCGATCACAATTGTGCCTCTCCCCTTGGTTTCCTGGGTTCTGGTCACATAAGCTCCGCTTTCCTCAGTGCACTGCCCAGCTCATCCTTGCTTAGGCCTGTGTATTTTCTGCTTTCTCTGTTTTGGGCACTGTCCTCTGCCCTTCAAATGTCTAGATCCTTTGCTCATTCAGATGTCAGCTGAAATGCTTCCCTTCTATAGACTGTCTTTTCTAAAACCTGCATCACTGACTACCAAATCTTCCTGTTTTATTATCTTTAAAAAATGGAGAATCTGAGATCATTATCTTTATATGTATATTGTCTGTCTTCCTTTACATGAACGTAGGTTCTCTGAAGACAGGGATCTTGCTTGTCTTGGCCATTGCTGCCCCCTCCAGCTAAGACAGAGCTTGCTGTGTCATAGGTGCTAAGAAATTATATATGGCATTAATAAAATGTCACTCTACTGTGAGGAAGCTTGGCATTCATAGTAGTGAAAATATATTAATGAAAGGGCCAACTTGCTGTTAGATGTGGGATCAACTTTGACTTCTGACTTTGGAAATAAAGATGAACTTGGATGAGAGAGTGAAGGAAGGATGGGATAAGAAAGAATGACAAGAAATTTACGATGAAGAAGATGCAAAAATAAAAATAAGTAATACAAATAATTTTTTTTTTGAGATGGTGTCTCACTCTGTCACCCAGGCTGGAATGCAATAGCGCGATCTCAGCTCACTGTAACCTCCATTTCCCAGGTTCAAGCAATTCTCCTGCCTCAGCCTCCCAAGTAGCTGGGATTACAGGCGCCCACCACCATGCCTGGCTAATTTTTGTATTTTTAGTAGAGACAGGGTTTTGCCATGTTGGTCAGGCTGGTCTAGAACTCCTGACCTCAGGTGATCTGCCTACCTTGGCCTCCCAAAGCTCTGGGATTACAGGCATGAGCCAACGTGCCTGGCACAAATAATATTTATATTCAACGAATGTTATTTTGTGTCCACTAGGATACGATTCCATACATCTGTTTTATATCTTCTGTTCTATAGCACAATTATTAAAAATGTCCTCTTCACCTTTAAACGTATTCCTACGTCGATGATAAAGTATATGGTCTCCTTAACTATGGGCTCTTCCCTGTTCTAGGCAATGAGGACACTGCACAAGAGAGTCCCTGATATCCCAGAGCTTACTGCCTAAGAGAGGACACATCCATCAACCAATAATCCACCAATAGCAAGATCCAATAGTAAGTTCTTTGCTTTGTTGTTTACAAATCACTTTTATGTACATAATCTCATTTGATTCTCCCATCAATTCCACGATGGAAAATACTTATAATTGGCTTTTAAAGGAAGAGGAAACTGTTGCTGGGAAGTTAAGTGACTTGGTCAAGGCTAATTAGCAGCAGAGCCAGGACAAGAACTCAATAGGAAAATGCCTGCATTCTAAGGAGACTTTAAACTTTGTTCCAAAGAGTGAAGGAGTTAGAAAAAAAATGCTAATTTTTATCTTACCTAATGAGGCTTAGAGTGTTTCCAGACATTTTTGCAATTCCTCTTGCTGTTATCATCTTGAGGCTAACTCAGTGCCACCTCTGCAGATTTTTCTAGTAGAAAAAGATTATTATTTTGGAAAGGATTTCCTACGTACTTATTTTCAGTAGCATTGTTTTGCCTCGTTCAAACTAAAATCAGAACTCCAGCTCTCCAGTTTGCAGAATAAGCAGCAAATAAATATAACTAAGAGCTATGGTACTGGTCTCCAAAGATGAGCCCCCAGTGAATCATGCTTCCCAGTATTTACACTGTTGTTGTGAAATCCTCTCTTCTTGAATCTGGGCTGATTCTATGACTTGTTTTCGACTAATAGAATGCAGTGGAAGTGATGCTGCCTCCTTCTAAACCCATGTGAATAGAAACTTTGTTACAGCTTCTTGGGTCCTTTGGGTTGCTCAGATGGGGAAAACCACAGGCTGTGTAAGATATCTGAGTAACCTGAGACTGCTATACTATGAGGAAGTTTAAGCCACCTTCACTGAGAGCCCGAGTGGGTAGAGAGGGAGAGGGTCAGCTAACTCCCAACAGTTCCAGCCATCCCTCAGGTGCAGGTGTGTAAGTGAAAAGGCATTTTAGACATCCAGCCTGTTTTTGTCTTCATTTGATTCTAGCCATTGCTGCCATATGATTATAATTTCTTGAGAGACCCCAGTGAGACCACTCACTGAGCCAAGTTATTCTACAGAACTGATAAAAAAAAACAATAATAAAGTGTTGGATTTAGCCACTAAGTTTTGTCGGGGGTAGCAATAGATATCAGAACAACAGACTAGACCCTATAGTCAGTTGCCTTGGGTGAATTCCTGCCTTTTGCTAGCTTTGTGTTCTTGGGGAGATTACCTAATACTTTGTGACTTAGTTTCCTCATTTATAAATGGGAGTCATAACAGAATTAACCTTACAGGTTAGTTACAGGATTAATTTAATTTATTATATGAAAAGGAGAGTTTGGCACTGGAAAACATTCAATAAATAGCTGTTATTACGCTGGATAAATCTTATTAATCTATTCAAATCTGTGTTTTTCTTAAAGGCTTCATAAATACTGAAAGAAACTAAGAATCACATTAGCATACTTCTGAGTCACTTGGAAACAAAAAAAAAAACAAGTACAGTCTTGGATTCTGAGGGAACAAAATTTAAAATCACATTAGGAAGAGAATTCCTAATGTAGAAACTCATCCGGGAAGATTCTTCAGCAAAAGTACTGACAATAATAATAGTACTCCATGAAATTACTGTGGGTATTGAATGAATTAATGAATGTAAAAACATCAAAACCCTGCCTGGCCCAGAGTAAATACTCGGTGTATGTTTTACCTATTAGTAGTGTACTATTATTAACCTCTATCTCACAATCTTCTTCTCAAGAGCCTTCTCAGGATTTTCCCACCATTCATTAGAGACCAAATGGTCTCTGCAAACACTCAGGCTCCTGATTCTTAGTTTTATATGGACTGCAAAGCGGCTCCTCTTGCTGTTTTTAAGTTCCTTGACCTCCATAAGCTCTTTTTAGTGATGCTCAGAAGCTGGAACGGTTGAGTTTCAGATATAGATTGGAGAGCTTCCTTACTAACTCCAATAAAATAGCTCAGAGTTTGGCTCTCACTTTTAAATACTATGCAGATGGCGCTGAACCACAGCCAAACTGGCGGCAACTTGATTTCCTCTGGTGAGTGCTGGTGGGGTGTCTACAGGATGGCATTCATTCCCATCTCCCGTCCCTTCTTTCTCCTCTCTCTTCCCTCTCTCTCACACACACACACACTCACACTAACATTCTGTATTTTTCCTTCTAGCCTGAGTATTTTTTATAATGACATGACCAGCAATAATTAATAAAATCATTGGTTTCCTGCCTGAACTTGTGCTTACGTTAACTATCTCATCGTGTGGAAATTTTCCCTTCAGCGCCAGATCAATAGCGTCCCCTTTGTGATTCCCCACTGCCAGGAGAGAAAATGTTCGCAAAAGGAGATCTAAGGAGCTTCCTACCGATTTAGAAGAGACAGAAGAAAGGACACTCTGTGCCAGCTGTGAAAGAAGCTCTTATATGCTGATAGGAATGTTATGAAATATCTGTAAATTTGGAGCATGTTTTCATGAGCTGTAAAACGTAACTGCATGGAGTGGATTTTTGAACACTCTTAAAATAAACATAAACTAGACTTTGATAAAGGACCCCTTTTTTGTTTGATTTACTGTTTTCCTATAACAGTGTAATATTTTTGCACGCAGAAATGTTTTAGGCTCAAGAAAACATTAATCAAATAAAGTATGTGTAAGTATGACGCAGGCACACCAGATGTAGGAAGGGCTGCGAGTGAACGTTCCGGTGCTTATGCTAGCTCGTAAACCTTTTGGCCCTTACAGACAACCCTTGAAAATGAAACTGTCTAGTTACCCACATAATATTGGGTTTCTGTGCTGATTTTTAGGTTAACGCGAAAAATTGAGCAGAATGTTATTTTATTTTGCTTTGGAATCAGGCAATGTCAGACTTGAAATATGCTTTGAGGGACCATTTAATGTAACCTCTATCATTTGGTTTTAAAACATTTTTTAGGCTCTAAAATAGGTTTGGATCTACCACTCAACTGCTTTGTTACTTCAGACCAGTTATTTAAATTCCCAGAAGCTCAGTTTCCACATCTTGGAAATAAGCATTATAATTCCTACCTTGTGATCTTCAGTATAGAAAGTAGTCGGCATCCTGCCCCGTGTAAAATAGGTGCTCAGGAGATGGCAGCTACAATCATTTTCTCCAATAGATGAACTAGTTCAGAATTATGTTGTCTAGACTGTTCTTTTTCATGTCTAAGCAAGACTTGATGATTTTAAATTATTTATTTATTTTCAAAAGGAGTGGTTTGATCAAAGTAACAAATGTACATTTAACAGATAGCTCATGGTATTTGTCAGAGGACATACAATTCAAAACAACAGTCACAGCCTACCCCACACTGCTTGCACAAAGGCAAAGTCAACCATTTTCATTTTTAAGTTCTTTATTGATTATCTTATCTCTAGATAATTGTTTTTTACTCTTTAAAATTTCTAGATTCATCAAACTTATGCCACGTTCATTGAACAACTTCTGTGAAAGGTGCACATTTAGCTCACTGCATGTTGACTTCTCTCAACCCTGTTCTCAATATTTGTTAATTAACATTTTCATTATATATCATTATATACTTACATTCTTTTGTTTGTTGTATTTATAACTTTAAAAGTACACTTAAATTTCTATTTATTGTTTCACTAAATGCTGACAATATTTCCTCACTCTGCAAACTGAATGATGAGAGTAATTTTGCCCTGACCTGCTACATCCCATATTCTGTCAACTGCACTTTTACTTTTATATTCTCAGGGTTGGTAATGTTCATGGTTTATCCTGTAATCACAGCCATGAATTATTATTCTAAGCTATTCCTATTCTATGTTGACCTAAAAATTTACAAATGAATAGTTAAATATATATATGCATAAAATAATTATATATATAATATATATATTTTATAATATTTATATACAATATATAAATATATATATAATATATATATATATGTTCTGTAAGTTTGTAAATATTATTCCCTCTTGGGCCAGGTTGCTAAGGTTACTCTTATATGTCTTTAGGTCCAATGTCCCAAGCCAGTAGAAGAAGAATATTGCTAGCATCAAGATCAAGTGGATTTTCTTTTTGTTGTAATCAATCAGACCAGCCATCCCCAACCTTTTTGGTACTAGGGGACAAGTTTCATGGAAGATCATTTTTCCACAGATGAAGGTGGGTGTGGGGTGGTGGAGGAGTGGTTTTGGGATGAAACTATTCCACCTTAGATCGTGAGGCATTAGATTCTCATAAGAAGTCTGCAACCTAGATCCCTCATGTGCACAGTTTGCAACAGGGTTTGTTCCCCTGTAAGAATGTAATGCCACTGCTGATCTACAGGAGGTGGTGCTCAGGCAGTAATACTTGCCCACCGCTGTGCAGGCAGGGGGCCTGGGGGCCCCTACATTAATTGGGTTGCTAAATATTTAGTCTGAAAGTTTCTTATAAAAATGACATTTCATAAAGTTTTGATTTATCATTTCTACATAATTTACTTTTATTGAATCCTGAAGTTTATCCATGGTCTTATTAATTATTTTTATCTGAGAGCTGCTCTTTACATTTTATAAAGCCTATCCCTTCTCCTCCTACTCCCCTCTGGCAGAGTTTCTCTCTATGAAAAGCTGTACTGCCATTCCTCAGGACTTGTCTGCAATTCTGGGATGAATCTATGGTTTACTTCTTAGGTATACTGGAGTATATGTTCAGCTAACTTTCTGAGTAAAATGAAAGGGTTTAAATTTTGTAAGCCCATGCATATATGTAAATGTCTACAATTTCCCCTCATACTTGATTGATACTTTAGCTGGGTACAGAATTCTAGGTTGGAAATAATTTTCTTTTGGAACTTTAAAGGCATTGCTAAATTGCCTTCTAGGCTCCATGTTATGGCTGAAAAGTCTAATGCTTATCATATTTTTCTTCATTTGTAGTTACTTATTGTCTCTGAAAGCTTTTAGAATTTTGTTTTTTCATTTGGATGGCTTTTAGGATTTTCTGGTTTTTTTTCATGTGGATGTTCACATTTCTCAAAAGTATGTTTAGGTTGTGAGCCTTTTATCATTTAATGTGCTGGATACTTAGTAAGCAAACTTCAATTGCAGACGTATGACTGTATTTAGTCTGAGAAAGTCTCTTTTATTAGTTCCTTGATAATTTTTCCTTCTGCTTTGTCCATCGTTTCTCTCTAGGATGCCTGTATTGCAGGTACTGAACTAAATATATATAGAGATAGCTATGTGTGTGTGTGTGTGTGTGTGTGGTTTTTTTTCAGTAATTTGTTTTCTGTTTTTTTCTTTGTTCTACATTCTGTACTGTTTTCTTAACTTTATTTTCCTTTTAAAATTTTAAATTTCTCCAATTAGTTTTAATATCTGAGACCTCTTCCTTGGTCTCTGATGGAGCTTTTTAAATTGCATACCATTCTTGCTTCATGGATGTAACATCTCTTTAGATCTCCTTGAATATTTGCTAAATTCTATATGTTTTCTTCTGTTCCCTGAATTATCTCTGTTCATCTTAGTCTTTTTCTTCCATGCTACTGATTATTCTCAAATATCTTGTTTTGCCTACTTATATTTTAAGAAGACTATATATAGAATGGTGTGGTTTCCTCTACCGTTGTATGTGTAAGACAGTGTTCCCATTAAGTGGGGTGAGTCGTGTCCTTTAGAAGACTTCACTTTATAATGAGTGGACAAAAACTTTTATTGACCAGTTAAGGGCTCTCCAAATTCCAGAACTACAGCTACTCCAAGAACCAATATCTTCACTTGAATTCTCAGCTTTTTTCTGGCATTTTCTACCAGTTATTTACAGAACCCCTTACCCACCCTGCCCTCCCCTCCAATAACCTTTTTTATTTTTGGCCTAGGATTAAATGCTGACTTCCTGATGCAATAAAGATGCCTTGAATTAATTCTCAATGTTTTGCCTCATTTATAACTCCTTCCCTCCATAGAATTTTTGCAATTCTGAACCTAGAGTCTGCCTGTTACTTCAACGGGCAGCTCAACATCCGCCTTCTCTGCAGCTTTGAAGATAGGACACTCTTGGCTATAGCGTTTCTCCATTGTTTCATTTTTTTAAAAATTCAAGGTTATATGGCAATATATTCTCAGTGAATTTAGTTGGCCACAGTGTGTGCCCAATTTACCTTCTTGAACTAGAATTAGACTTAGTGATTGAAAGTTTTAACACCCAGTTTTTTAAAGGATGGCTCAACTTAGTCACCTAAATTATAAACTTGTTACCAGGTTAAATAACTCTAATTTTTTCATCTTATATTTACAAAACATATGATCGAAACAATTTTTTTTATTTTCTTCAGCTTTTTGAAGCATTATTTAAAAACTATAATGCATCAATACGGATCTATAAACAAGTTGAAATCTTTGCAGAGAAAAAAAATGTTAATTAGATTGTCAAGCCCTATATATCAATAAGCATAACCTGAACTTATCTAAATCTATATGTAGTTTATTTATTTATTTATTTTTAAATTTATTTTATTGCATTTTAGGTTTTGGGGTACATGTGAAGAACATGCAAGATTGTTGCATAGGTACACACTTGGCAGTGTGATTTGCTGCCTTCCTCCCCGTCACCTACATCTGGCATTTCTCCCCATGCTCTCTCTCCCCAACTCCCCGCCCCCCACTGATCCTCCCCTATTTCCCCTCAACAGACCCAAGTGTGTAGTGCTCCCCTCCCTGTGTCCATGTGTTCTCATTGTTCAACACCCGCCTATGAGTGAGAACATGCGGTGTTTGATCTTCTGCTCTTGTGTCAGTTTGCTGAGAATGATGCTTTCCAGGTTCATCCATGTCCCTACAAAGGACACAAACTCATCATTTTTGATGGCTGCATAATATTCCATGGTGTATATGTGCCACATTTTCCCTGTCCAGTCTATCATCGATGGGCATTTGAAAAAATGCTTATCATCACTGGTCATCAGAGAAATGCAAATCAAAACTACATTGAGATACCATCTCATGCCAGTTAGAATGGCGATCATTAAAAAATCTAGAGACAACAGATGCTGGAGAGGATGTGGAGAAATAGGAACACTTTTACACTGCTGGTGGGAGTGTAAATTAGTTCAACCATTGTGGAAGACAGTGTGGCGATTCCTCAAGGACCTAGAAATGTAGTTTATTTTTATCAGAATTCTCACATAAGAATTGTAATGCTTGACAAAATTACCATCAACCAGTGAAATCATAATGACAGGTTGTATTGAATTTGAAACTGCATAAATACTAAAAGAAAAAAAGTTCCATTGGCCAAATCTACATATCTGAGTCAGGTAAAATACCTATTAAGTACATGTATGAATGAATGCATATAAAAAGCAACATGAATTTGTGATTTTCCACCCCCTTGTTCCAGTTGAGAGACAAGCACATTTTCAAATTGACTTATGGCTTTATTAGAAAATGTAAGCATTTATTTGGAAGTCTCAGTATTATACAAGAAAAACTTTTATGTGACATCTGAGTTGAACTTTTCTAGCAATAATGGTTTTCAAAAATATCTGGCCAAAGTTAACTTACTTCTTTATGATAATGGGACCTGAAAAATAAAATAACATATGATATTTAAACTTTTAAATTAACATACTATTTTCTCTTCTTATTCAGATGTTAACCACTTTGTTAATTAAAACTCCCAAAACCTGAATTGTTGGGTGACTCGATTTTCCATAGAAAAGTTTCCACAATTGAATTTTCTGAAAATGGCATCTAAGATTACCTGGATCTAGTTCATGTTGTTCATTTTACAGATAGCCAAGGGAGAGATTAGGTGAAAGTTATTGCCCCTTGGTTACACAATAATTCAGCAAGACTGGAAATCTGTTATTTAGGAAATAATTTTAGCTTGCCGCTGAGGTTACAGAGCAATAAATGGCTCCTTTCTGGATCCTTAAAGTTTACCCAGCACATTTATGTGGCCATTTTTTTTTTGCCTGGTGTACTTATGTATGAGTTAAATCAACATGACTGTATCACATTTACATTAAACTTCTTTCCTTATTTCTCCATCTTTTAAAAGTATTCTTTTATGATCTCTGTTTTCGTTTTCATTTCTTTTCTCTGCTGTTTTCATTAGCTGTCACTTCTGCTGAAGGCAGTTCAAATGTTTCTGTAAGTTTATTTAAATAAGAAAAAGTAATAATTTAGAATTAAATATTGGTTTTGATTTTAAATTAAAAAACAATATTTTTTAAAAATTAGTACTTTGTAAGTGATAAAGTACTATGAGAATGTCACATACTAGTATTAATTAAATAGGGCTTAAATGGCATAATCCAATTCAAGTTTGTATATGAAAATACATGTTACCATTTAGAGTCTTGAAAAATGTGTAGGTTTTAAGTAGTTTACTCAAGGAAAAACGTGACAAGCAAATCCTAATATCTTTAGCTTGATTTTGCAATTTAAATATTAGTGTACATGCTAAATCTCACTAAAGGATAACAAAGAGTATATGGAGAATGCTTAATAGTTATATTAGATATTACAATTATACTATAACACATATAATTGTATGTTAGATAAGAAATATATACTTTAATTCCATATTATGAATAGGTAAGCCAAAATGTACTTATAGGAATTTTTTTTGTTTTCAGTGCAGAAAAATTGTTTTGCTCTTTTAATCTAGATTCTTTGAGAATTTATACTTTTACTATTGCCCGGCTATTTTTATTTACTGTTGTGATGATGTGTAAAAACCACTGGTTTTATGGGAAAAAAATGTATTTTTAAATATAAAGGGAACTTTATAGAAATTCTTTTCTTTTTCATATGTTAATTTCTTTTAAAATAGGACATTTTAAAAAAGTAATTCAAATATGTAATCCCAAACTATGTTTTAAGGTATTTTTCAAGTTTCCATTCTGGGAATTTGGGGTACAGTTATAATGATAAAAAGCACATTCTCTTCACATACTTCTTTTAGACACTGGAATTGCTGATTTATTCAATTTCCAGAGAAACTGTAACATACTAAAGTGAAAAGATAGTCCACAATGGATTACATTGCACATTTGACATAAGCCACAAAGGTCTTTCTCTTACAAAGGTCCCCATACCTGAGCATTTAAAATACAGCTTATTTATAAGATGGAGAAACAGATTTTAATAAGCACAAATAGCAGAAACAGCAAAAATAGAACTTGGGCAAATGAAAAGATAGCCTCTGAAGACAATACCTGTGGGCAAACATCGTCTGCTTCTGTTACATGAAGCAGTCCTATCACCAGGCTGGGGAAAAACCTGGTGATTTTTCCAGGCAGAGGCATAGTGAAGGGCAGACGCATGGTGCAGAAGGAAGAGCAGGAATCTAGCCTGTATAGGGGCCCATGCACACTGTTTTCCCCATGGGCCTGGCCAATTAACTGAAATAGACCAAATCTCAGCTTCCTTCTCTGAAAAATGCATTGAATATCTAACAGGTCCTAACAGGTCCGTGTATATGAAATAAGAAAATACTTCAGAAATTGTCTGCATACCTATAACAGACAAAATGTATGCAGAGTGTTACCAGAAAAGCTTAACTATAACAATGGAGCTAAAGAGAAAGGTGAAGGAAAGAATAGCAAATAAAAAATGAAATTAGAGAAGGTAAACCATTTTTAAATTAAAGTGACTTTTGACATAATTTTAGTTCACAAACACATGTGGGTTTAGTTTTCTTTTGGACACAGCATAGTAGTAGAGTTCATTATAGATGTTGATTTATCATTTGAGTCAATAAATTTTCTTGAGTAAAATTACTTCTTGTTTATTCTTGCATAAAGAAAGAACTACTTGGGAATATTTTCATACTTTTCTCTCAAAAGCTACTCAGGAGGCTGAGGTGGGAGGATCACTTGAGCCTGGAAGGTTGAGGCTGCAGTGAGTCATGATCCCACCAGTGTGTTCCAGCTCGGATAATGGAGGGATACCCTGTCTCAAAAAAAAAAAAAAAAAAAAAAAGAGAGAAAGAAACAAGAGAACAAGAGAAAAGAAATGTGATTAAGATGCTGTGTTTTGAATTGTAACTTTGTTTTCATTTCACTTGAGAATCTCTAAACCAAATGTCCTTCATTTGCTGTGCTGAGACCATCTAACCATGTCCTGCATTGATTTTGGCTATTGTAGCTCTCCATGCTTAGATAAATAGAAGTCCCACCAAATTTGATGGCATGTTTCTGTTGCCCATCTCCAAAACAGCAATGCCCTCCTACATGCTAAATGATTGTGCTGCGGTCCAGGGCCCAATGTAAGTTAGGTTCTATCTAGAAGCAGCATCCTTCTTCATAGCTACTTGGTAGACATGGCTAGTCAAGCAAAGAGATAGGCATAAAATATAAGAAACGTGTTTAAATTTTCATTCCTAAGGCAGAATAGAGCTGCCACACAGCAAAGTTCCAGATGAGTCACCTGGAATTGAGTACTGCGGCGGTGCAGACTAAATAGAAGGGTGTGTGTTTGGGGGCAGCCTGTACATGGGGAGAGGACTGGCTCTTTCTCTTCTCTTTACTACATGGCCCCTTCCTACCACACTACTCTGTGCCATGTGGACCGCATTTGTTGACATGGCTGGCCAGATGCCTGCTACTGAAAGCATGTCCAGCCATGTGTCTGATCCTCACCCACCAGTTTATTTTTGTTACACTTTCAACCAGATTTTGTGGCTAATGATGATATAAACACTATGGTAAGGAAGATGCCAGTGGACTACTGTGCTTTTTCCTGTGAGCATTTCAAAAAAAAATTAATATATTTTACAAACTTTTCTATGTATGCCAAAGCTGCATGATATCTAGAATGGGCTTTGAAGAAGAAGGAGGCGTAAAGAGGTCAGGAAGGAAGACTTGTGGAGACATAAAGCAAAGGCATGACATTTGTTGCTACTGATTGATTCGCATGACTTTTTTGCAGATTCTTCTTTTTCCTTCAACCATCCTTCTCTCAGTCCCACCACCCATAGTTATGCGTTCCTGCACTTACTGTGTATCCTGTTCTCCAACACTCACTTGCACATTAAGCTCCCTTGATAGGCTATGACTCTTGTAAAATTCAACTGTTTTTCAAATAACCTAACTCTGTAATACTTGTTTTATCTAACATATATTTACACAAAGAGGCTATCCCAGAATAGATGCTCATTTAGTGAATGTGAAACTGATATTATTTTTAGTAACTTAATAGAAGGCCGACGAAAGAATGGGTGCTCAATAAAGTCTTGTTGAATTGGATTGAATTGAATGATAGCAGCTTAGAGACTAAGGGCAGAACGATAGAGGATGGATGGGCCAGTCTAGGAAGCTGAAGAAACTGGCAGGATATGAGCAAAGGCATGGTCAGACCTCAAGAGAACAAAGGGAGGACATGACACTTTGCTGCTGTATCAGTTCTCTCTCCTATGTTACAAACCACACCAAAATATAGTCACTTAAACAATAACCATTGTATTTGCTCACATTTCTATACATTAATCACATCGGCTGAGTACAGCTGGGCAGTTCTTTTGCAACTCTGGTTAGGGTCACTCATGTGACTACAGTCATCTGGCAGCTCAGCTGGGGCTGGATGGTCTAAATGGCCTCACTGCATGCCTAGCAATTGTTGCTGCCTGTTTTCTTATCTGAGCGTCTTTAGCAGGCTAACTCCTCAGGCATTTTTTAATTTTTATTTTTATTTTGAGACAGAGTCTTGCTTTGTCACCCAGGCTGGAGTGCAGTGGCACAATCTCAGCTCACTGCAGCCTCTGCCTCCTGGGTTCAAGCGATTCTGGGCCTTGGCCTCATGAGTACCTGGGACTTCATGTGCGCACCACCACGCCCAGCTAATTTTTGTATTTTTAGTAGAGACGGGGGCTTCACCATGTTGGCCAGGATGGTCTCGATCTCTTGACCTCATGATCTACCCACCTTGGCCTTCCAAAGTGCTGGGATTACAGGTGTGAGCCACTGCGCCTGACCAACTCAGGCATTTTCATGTGATGCCTGCATTACCAGGGAACAAGCCCTAATGCACAAGCACTTTTCAGGTCTTTGGTTATGTCATTTGGCTAATGTCCCATTGGCCAAAGCAAGACCCATAGCCAAGCTCAAAATTAGTGTTGGAGGAAATGATACAAGGGTCTCGATAAGGAGTTATCATTCATTAAGGATCATTACTATACCAATCTTCCACAGCTGATGTATTGTGTGACAAAGCTTTTGTTGATTGTTGCTTCTACTTCCCAGACAGAGACTTCCTAGGACTTGGAATTAATATAGCTAAAATTTGAGTCCAACAAATTATCTTTTATGTAGTAGCTCCTCTCAAACTATCTTCTCAGTAATGTTTCTGACAGTTCATTTCACCAGCCATAATTTGCATATAAACCTGGAATAAGTGGCAGCTGTCCTCTATGTTATATACTTTATTAAATTGCACTAGAATGGATTACATTTTAGTGGATTCTAGAAAGGGAAAATACAGTGGTGTCACTGTTTGAAAGATTTAAATTGGCTGCCCACGCTTGTTGGTGTACATTTTTCCAAGCATATTCTGGGATGATAACCACAAATAAAAACTTGGGCTCCTGGCCTTTTACATGTTCAACTTGGCCTTTTAATTGTTGATTACACAATTATGGTACCTTATCACCTAATCTGTCTAAATATCTAGTATACTTTTTGGCATTCTTTATATTTTTACTTAGCAACCAATCAAGCACATGTTGAAATCCAAGAGAGAAGTATTGAACAATGAGTCCATAAACCCTGCAACTGAAGGGAGTAAATAGTTTTACAGAAGCAAGTTCAATTGCTTTTCATTACATGTCTCTGGGTGGCCAAATGCTTGGGCAGAAAATTAAACTTGTTTAAGCTAGCTGCATTTACACTTCTCGGATTGAAACACAACCTTCCAATTTGTGTTAAATTACTATTGTGAAATAATTTTATTATTATTTGCCAAATATTTCAGTGACATGAAAGGACAGATCAGCAAAGATCATTTATAGTTTAGTTCCCTAGCCCTTCCCAATAGGTTATCAGGAAGTTTGTTGATTCACCATGGAATCAATGGACTGGGAATCTATATGTATATAGATTCTCCATTATCTTCCAAAACTTATATTTAAAAAAAAAAAACAGGACTATGACTGCTGGCCATGGTTGTGTTGCTTTTTTCTCCTTTATTTTTCCCTTGGCAAATATTATTCACTGACAGCTCAAACTTAGGGGCTATGAATAGTTAGCTCCATATGCATGCAGAGTTCTTCCTAAACCAACGTATTAGTTGTGCCAGATGTTATTATGCTTCTTGGAATGTAAGCTTAAAAAGTGATCTTAGTGTAAGTTAATAGACAATTCAGTGAGCAGGTGTTTCATTGATATGAGTGAGTGAGTATATTTAACATATGGGAAGAGTACGAAAAATTGTGGCCAGAGAGCAGACTGTGACAGATAGTGAAAAGAACTCCAATTCTTCCCCCTTCCCTGTTTCCACAGATTTTGCAATGTGACTTTGCAGTTGCTGCCATCAAGAGGCAGAGACTCTTTCTCACTCTTTAAATCTAGACTGACCTTGTGACTTGCTTTAGTAATAGAATGCAGTGGATGTATCCCTATGCCAGGATCAAGCCCAAGTTTCAAGAGGGCTTACACACATCTTTCTGTTTGGTACCTGTTCTCTGTGGGGTAGCCTGCTGAGTGAGGACAGACCACCTGAGACAAAATTGAGCCATTCCAGCCAATTCGCTGAGCTAGCCTAAACCAATCAGTCATTAGCTGACCTGTCAATTTGATAGCGACAGGAAGCAGAGAAATTCTAGACACACAGGGGTGGGTCCCTGGCAAAGCCCCACCCTCAAGCCGTAAAGCTCGAGATGCATCCCTGAGTGAGAACTTACATTCCTGTTTACTAGCTCAAATGTTGCCTTTTTCTAAACCACCCACAGCCCCCTCTTCCCATATCCTGTGCCTGTAAAGTCCCCAGACTAAGCTAGCAGAGAGAAGCAGCTGGACATTAGAGGGAAATGGCTTGGCTTTGGAGGGATAGCTTCATGGGTAACTTTGGAGAAGAATCGGCCAGAGATAGCAAGATTTGTGGGAAAGATTACGTTCCCACCCCATCCATCCCCTTTTCGGCTCTCCTTCCCACTGAGAGCCACTTTCACCAGCAATAGAATCTCCCACGTTTACCATCCTTCAATTTGTTCTTGTGACCTCCCTTTTCCTGGATGCCAGACAAGAGTTCAGGAGATACAAATGCAGATACAAAGGGCCCACTGAGCACTTAAGCCATCCGTGGACAGCAGAGCTAAAGGAGCACTGTAACACATCCTCTGGGGTTTCAGGGATTGTGGGCATCCCCCATATGCTGCCACAGGGTCCATACAAAGTTTGCTCCTGCTGGCGCCCCAAAGCACTAGCCCCAGCTTCTGTACCCGCTCACCTGCATACTCCTTCCCATAAAGGGTGGAGTGTAGCAGGTCTGAGTGAGTAGAGTGTTTGGTCCTGCCAGCGCCGAAACAGCCAGCTGGTTCCATTGTTCATGCACTCCTGTTCCTGCCTCGTTTGCTCACAATCTACCTCCCCTAAGAAGTTGAAATCTATGGCTAGGTAAATGAAGCACCTCTATTGAGAATCACTCAAAGGGGTCAGGGAAATATCCTGCTTCAAATTCAGACTTATAAACAAAGACAAAAATAAAATAAATGATGCAGGCACCTGATCAACACATGGACTTAGGAGAAATAATGAATGCTTGTTGTTTTAAGCCACTTGGATTTAATGTATTATAAAGCAAGAGCTGACTGATACACACTCGTTTCTCTCTAGCTCGTGTGGAAAGCACTTTCTTTAGGGCCTTTTATAAAAGATCAGCTTAAGAGTGTAGGCAGCATAGCATACCCTAAACTGACTGATGATTCTCTTTCCTTGATTATACATTTAAGTGTTGGTTTGCCCATGTAAAATTTGTTTCTGAGGGCAAGGCACTAAATATTTTTCTTTAAATCCTATGCAAATCCCAGCAAAATGTCTCTAATGTACTGGGGTTTTGATAAATATTTTGCAGGTTTTTAATTATATCCTTCTAAACGTCTGTATATTTAGAAACATCATTGTATAGCTCAGAGTAGGAGTCTATCTGTCATTTGGGTAAAGTCTGCTGATCTCAGACAGATCTGGCAAACCATTTTGCACATTCGCTGGGCCAATTACCCAGAGACAATGTAAAATGGGCTTGATAAAACATTTGGTTTCTACTCTTCCTCCAGACTTGTCGCAGCTAAGATCTGGATTATCCGGCCAAATCAATGTAAGGCAAAGCTTCATTCTACTCAGAGGTGCCATCAGTAATTTACTGGGAAAGTAAAGGGTTAATCCCTGGGTAGGTGCTGCTTCTGACAGCTTTTATGTGTCATAGTCAATCACAGTGAAGTCATAGCATTCTGCATACTGCCAGCTTCCTCTGGTAACTGATGAGGCACTTTTGGTAATAGCATTCTCATTTCCAGACATTGCCTATTTTATCATTTGCAACCGTAGGATATTTTTGACATCCTTGTTTCTTTATGTAAGATCACAGTGACTTTATGTCAGTAAATTTGTCGGTGCACACTGGTCTGCTGTGACAGGAAAAGCACTAAATGGGTGTAATTCAGTTTTAAATATAATTAATAAACTACTGGGAAATATTTCTATTGTGGATATCTTTACATTTTGTCAAATACTCTAATCCATGGGCTTAAAAAATAGCTAGTGTCAAGTGAATTTTTTTATAAGAAGCAAGAATAGGCACCAGAAGTATGAAGTTGGTTTAGTGACAAGCATTTATTTTAAATAATGTCACTTTCTTTCTAATTGATGAATATCAGATATATAAACACATATATTAGATCTGTCTAATTATTTGTTATACTTCATATAACAAAGCAGAAAGGTACAGGGAACTTGCTGCTTGCCTCATTTGAGTATCCCTGAAGCTTAGGTACTTTGATTTCTATTTTTTTAGCGGAGAATCTGAAATCAGAGAAATTAAGTTATTTTCTCTAAGTAACTCTGGGAGTAAGAGGCAGATACAGGATTTGAATGACGTATGGTGTCAAAGCTCTTTACCTTCTGCCTCTCTTCCTTCTGCCTAATTCCAGAAGTCTCTGAGATGATCCTTTCTGCATCTGTCATGACACTCAAGCCTGTCTGGCCTTCCCATTGCAATCCCTTAACCATACTTGCCAAGCTTGTGTTTTTCAAATTTGTGCTCCTGGAGGCTTCCAAGCTCAATTTTCCTCCTCCTGCACATTTATTTTCTGCCCTTCAAACACTCCTTAGTTTGGTCAATTCTGCTGTCAAACAAGTTTCAATTCAGACAATGTGGAGTATAAGGGTAGATTTTTCTGGATTATTACTGGCTTGAAAGAACTGCCTTAAATATACCCTAGTCCTTTTATGTCATAAGTGCCAAATCAAAGAAATTCAGAAGTATGGTTTCTTGCGGATGAATATATATGTGTGATGCATATATATACACACACAAACAACCCTACTATATGTATATAATCAATTTCTCATACATGCTATGTAATAAAAGTCATTCCTTTCTAGTACCTGATTGAATTAGGATAAACCCCCAGAGAAGCAAAATTAGAAGCAGCTTTTTCTTTTTTGAATTCCATCCCCAGGGCAGCCACGTACAGTCGTGCAAGTTGTGTATTACCTCTAGGGGACATTATTAACATTTATAGTATTACAGATTTCATGTATTGATTGGCAACAATTTTGAGGCAGATAACAGTAAAGAGTCTTGAGGAAGCTCCAGTTTTCCTTAAATCTCACAAAGGTATCATTTGGGCCAGTGCTGCCTGTCTGCTTTTGAAGAATCATGGCAATAAAAAAACATCTTTAGACTCATTTTTCATGCCTCCTCTTAGTACCTACATAATTTTGGTAGGAATTAGTATTTTTAAAAATATGTATCATGCAATAAGGCTTTGAGAAGTAGAATGCTTTTCTGTCAGGTGGACCAAGATATCCAGATTGATATACCCATTATTATGGGGGCCTGGTACGAAGTGTTGTGGGCATGTAAATGCATCAGGGTCTACCTAGAAGACAGCCACAAAGACCTATGTTTGGGCAACTTTTGGGGCATCTAGATTCTTCTATAGAAAAATGAAAATATGGTAAATAAAAGAACTATATTTTGAATGTGAGAGCAAAGTTGTCCACCAAATAACTGCTATTATAGTAACTGTTCTGGCTTCGTGTGTGTGTGTGTGTGTGTGTGTGTGTGTGTGTGTGTGTGATTACTACTGTTGTAAGATCTTTAACTTTAGATAAGACCCTCAGAAGATAAGAAGATCTGCATTCTAACTTTTTCCACTTTATTCACAGAACTGAAATAAAATTAGTGTTGCAAACCAAAGCTTTATTTTAGGAATAGTTTCTTTACATTCCATGTTAAATAGATTAAACAAAATGATCAGAAAACTTTAAACCTTTTTTTTCTTCCTTTGAGGTCAATACTAGGTTTGCCCAGTGGTCAGCTTTGCAAGCCATTTCACTCCTGTTTTAATGGGCACATAAAGATCATTACATTAAAATTAATTCCCATCAGGGTTTCCAAGTATTCTACCCCCAGTTGAGATTTTAGGAAAGCTGTGCCATTCAGAGGTTGAGAAGAAACCCAAAGAAATCATTATATCAGGTTACAGTTAAGAGATTTCCACACAGGAAAAGTAATTGAAAAGTATATATTTTGCATAATGAAATAGATGACAAACTGGGCAAGCTGGTCTATTAATGAGCCTCCTGTAAAGCCAAGAAGCCACTGAAGCCGGGAGTGAATGCATGAAGAGGAATCTCTGATCTCAACTTTTAACAATCAATTTTAATCAAACCATTTGAGGCACTGAGTTCTTAGGGCCCTATGAAGGTGAGGGCAATTTGACAGAAGAATAAAAGAAGACGTTTTATATGAATTGCAAAGTAACATAATCAACTTGGAGCTATGATCAGGGAAACTTAGTTTTACTTTGGATTCTACAGAATTCCACATTTATTAAGGCCATGGCCACCTAATCTATTATATCTTCCCTAAAAAATAGTTTTCAGCGATGAGGTAATATGACCTTTGACTTCTGAAGTGTCAGTTATAAACTTAAAGAAGGCAGTACTTTCTGGAAAGATCCATCCAGTATTAACGGAAATGAAAGCAAATAAATTATTAAGGAAACACAAGCATCAACTGCATATGTAGACATTTAGGAAATATTATACTTGTACTAGGTCATCAATAATATTTATTTGAAGATGTTCTCTTGCCAAACAAATATTTATGTAAATGGCTTCTTCAGATATTTAAGGATTAAAAATCTGTATTTCCTATTTTTTAAAGTGTTGACAAAAATATATATGTATATAGTCAGTAGATGTGTGATGTACTTTTATTCTGATTTATACCAATTTGGCTGTACAATTATCCGAAATTCCTGGAGAATTGCCAGCTCTCCACTTCTGCTTGTATTGCCCACATTGCCTTCTAGGAATGAACAGCTCACTAATGTAAAATGAAGTGCACCTTCAAAGAAAGAATGTGTCCAAACCTAACAGCCTGAAAAATTAATCATGTAGAGCTGTGGAATTATATAATGTGGTAGGTACGGGTGTGGGTCTCTCTTTTCCTCTCTGTGAAACTAAGAATTTATAGTCCAATTGGTGGTTCTCAACCGTGTGATGACCATTAGAATCACCTGAGAGAGATTTGAAAGGCCAACTCCCCACCCGCAAAGATTTCTGCTTTAATTGGTCTGGGGTGGGACCTGGTGCCTGTTTATTTCAAACTCCCCCGATGATCCTAATGAGTAGCCAATTGCAAACCGTTCATTTTAATCTAAATGATCTCATTTTCATGAATGAGTACAGAGGCTGTGAAGGCAAGACATAGAGCCGTAACTGACAAAAGCCAACATTCCTTAAAATGATTGAAGCTTCCTGCAGCAATAATATCTTATGTTCCTTAACTTACATTGTAAATATTAATGAGTATGTCTAATTTCCTTTCATGTGAAAATGAGAAATAAGGCCTTAATTTGACAACTCTATTTTTCAGCAACTTGCTTTTTAAAGGATTCAAAGTCTCCTTTGATAGAATGACAGAATCTGTGAAAGCAAGGATTTTTGATTTACTACAAGAGTGCCTGGCATATAGTAGACACTCAATTAATATTTGTTGAATAAATGAATGAATGTGTTTATAGTTGACCCATTATATTATTGCTTTGAATGAGTAATCTGAAAATTAAGTAGTTTAATGATGGATGCATAAAACTGCAAGAAATATAGTGATAAATCCTATAATTGACAAATTAAGTACAATTGATAAATTTTAAAAATGCCTATTTTTCCTCTCTTTATGACATCAAAGAATTGGGCTTTTTGAAACTACCACTTTACCTTTGACTAACTCTGACTGTTTTGGGAAATGAGCCTTCTCTGTCTGATTTATCTTTGTTTCACTATTTTCCTTTTCTTTCTGTCCTCCTCCTTTCTCTTTCTTTTTCTTCCTCGTTTTTTCTTCTTTTCTTTTTTCCTCAATGTCTAAGGCCAACCTTGGTGATTTCCCTTTTCCCAAATCTGCTCTTCCTTTTCAGTTTCCCTGGTAATGGCCACACTCAGGCTGGGATTCCTGAATCACTCCACACCTCAGCTTTCCCCAACCCACAGCCAACCAAATTGTTAAGAGTTCTTATTTTCTACTTACCAATGCATACCATATTTCTGAGCTTCACTGGTTTGTCTCTTTCTAGGTATTCACTCCTAACATTCCCTATTCTTCCAAGCTCTTTCCTCTCCAATCCAGCTCTGTGCTGAAGTGTTTTCTTTTGAAAACAGATTTCTTTCTACGACTCCTCTCTCAAACTTTTGATTACATTTACTCCTTCGATTCTTGTCTCCTTGGCATGGGGCCCAGCACCCTTTCTTATTAACCTAATGACCTGCTTCACTGACCCTGGCATCTATCCATTAAGGTTTTGTTGTCACCGTACCAAGTTGCTGGCTGTGACTGATGCCCCAGATCTTTGCTCATTGTAGAAATACCTTTCTTTGACTTTTAAAATTTTACTCACTATTGAAGCCCACATTTTGCCTCTTCTGTGAAAGCTTTTCTGAACTTTCTTTTATAATTCATCCCTCTACTCTATGTGACTCAATAGCATTTAGCTTATTCTTCTATTATAAACCATTTTATCCTGCCCGGTATAATGCATAGCAATTTCTATGTCTCTCTCTATCACTAGACTGTATAGTGCTTGAAGGCAGGAAGAAAACATGTCATTTATTATCAAATCTCTACTCCCTAAAATATTTTAGTTGTTTAACAAATCTTTTGTGTAATTGATGAATGGTTACAATTCTGGAAGTTTTAGTCATCCTAGTAAAATTATGTGGGAGAAGTTGCTTGATTAAGGTTCGGAAATGACCCTAGGTAGGCAGTTATCCCAAACAGTGAATGACAGACTTGAAGTGAGAAGTCATTATTGGGAAGATGTGTACCTGCTGTAATACCCTGTAGTTGATATTTTATGTCTTTGAAGTAGTACATAGCAAAAATACTCTTCCAAACATTGATAGGCAAAATGAAATCGTAGACAAGAATCACCTTGCTGTTTGTTTATATGGAGAACTAACTCAATGGCGCAACAAGAACGACAGACATGAAGCCTTGTATTGGCAGCATCTCCAGTGTATTCCCTTTTAAAATAAAATTGAAATCTATACCTATACCTCTAATTACTACTTATCGAATAAATCTTTAAAAACACTAGGAGGTATTATGCTTTCTATTTTAGCTTTGGGAGACTGTAACATGACCAAAGTCATATGGCTATGGTTTTAGGTTGAATAAACATCAAGGTCCATGACAAGATACACCAAATCCCTGTGGGATGTGTTTGTTGCCTTTGTATTTAATGTAGGACTTATCATTGTTAGAGGATATGTGCTTTAAAGGTGTTTTTCTCCTTTTAGTTATGAGCGGATAAAAAGAGTTAAAATCACATATTGATTTAAGGAAAAGTGTGGGAATAAATATTGTGCTGATTCACCCAGATCCTTCTTATTTGGCCAATAGGTCATACTTTGATCCTCTAGGGTAAGGGCACCTTCTGAGTCACGGGAGCTGAGGAAGCCGATAGACCTGCACATGACTTTGTTTTTCTCAGCCCTTTGTCTAAATGAACCCAGACAATGGATCTTTTATATTTACCGTATACAGCTTCTTCATAGAACAAAGAGATAGCGAGAGAGAGCGCTCTACTGTGCTTATTAAATCAGAACATTCCACTCTTGCACGTTTTCTTTTTGATTCATGTCAAGCTCTCTATAGGATTAATTCATTAAATATAGACACGTAGAGTCTTTTCTGAATTTTATTTTGTTACTATATAAGTAAATTTATTACCTGCCTTCATGAATCTGTATTTTGAAACAGCTCCTGTTTGAGTTGACATTTTCTGAGTCTAATGCCTTCAAATTACTATTAATCCTAGACAAAGGGCACTAGTTTTCTATTGTGCAGATCATAAATAAGCCTCGTGAATAGATTCTTTTTAAATCCTAAAAGGGGGCAAACATTTTCCCTGGCATTACACCACTTGAGTCAAATTTCATGTCAACCAGGCACTACTTTTTGGGCATCATCTTAGCCAGCATAAAATTATCACACATGTAAATATGAATTCACAGAACATGTGGGAATGTGAGTAAAGATGGATCAAAGGTAGGACTTTTGTCACAATATTCTAATTTAGTCTTTATTGTATTATCATTGTAATTAATCTTTATTTTGTGTCCAGATGGTTCTTACATATTGTTCAAGAGCCTAGGCTAGGAACAGAGAGAGAATAGAGACCTCAGAATCCAATCTCTTGTGAGTTCTCAAAAAGAATTAAAAACATGTATCTACAGATGGTAGGATGTGGAAATAATTATGCAACGGAATTCTTCCTTCAAGAGGGAGGAAAGTGCCTTTTCTGCTAGTCAGGAAAAGTCCAACACAGGATAAGATGAGTAACTGTGGTTGGATTTGAAGACAGCAAGGCAGAGCTAGATTAAGGATTGGGTTGCCCAACCAGCTGGTCAGAGCACCACTATTTAAGAGACTGTTAGAAAAAATCAATGCACTCAATCAGAAACACAGCACCCTTCAATTTGTGTTTCCACACACACTTCCTGATTGTAAAAAAAAAAAAAATAGATGGAATCAGTATTGTTTCTGCTATGTACTCAAGTGATACCTTTTTCCTAGCCTTGACCTAACTTTGTTGAATATCTTTTGTGAGGTTCATGTACGAGTTGCATAGACTTCACCACTAACTCTGAGACCGCAGGCTGCACATTATCTGAAGTCAGTGGAAAACCTGAAATAGATTTAACATACAGCACAATGCTTTTCCAAAGGAATAGCCTATTTCTTATTTATGTTCCAAGTCCTTGAATATGTCTTCCATGTGTGTAAATACAGGGCTATTTAAGTTTGCTAATAAAAGTATGTCTTGCCCAGTCCCATCGAACAAATATTTAAACAACACCATTTTGAGGATGTAAAAGAGCATCCTGTGGGGAGTCAAAGGAGGTACCCATATATTAGCATCCAGTCCTGTCTGTGGAGAGGTAAACAGTTCCATCAATCAGCAGAAAGTGGTTAAATAAATAGTTTGTGCAGAGTTAGTGGATCCCATAAATGCCACCAACTGAGGGAGCCTGCACTCCATTGATGGTCTATCCTGGCCCATAGTGCTTTGCAAAGTGTTAACATGCTGCACTAAATCATATGGTCACCTCTGAGCTTGTTCAACAAGCACACTTAAAAAGGGTCACCAGATCTTTTCAGGGACCTGTAATTTGTTGAAGCCAGAAAGAGATGAATTTGAAAAGTACGGCTTCCCTGCTGTAGAGATCAAATCCATTGTCCGAGCTGTGTTTTGTTAACTTTGTACATAGGATCTTCTTTAGCAACTAGGGAGACACAGCTGCTCTTTATATCTGGAAGTGAAAGAAACGAGTCTGAATGGAATATGTTGGCTCTGCTGAAAATGAAACATTTGCTTTACTGAGGACTTGGGGCTCAACCCGGCATGTGAAACTTCCGCCAGAGCTCAAAGTGGAGGGAAAAAAGGGAGAAAGCTATATAATTTGTTTGAAGTTGTCAAGCACAAAAAAAAAAAAAAAAAAAAAAAAAAAACCTGGCCAACAGATACGAGAAACAAGAAAAAAATGATATTTTAATTTCTCTTTCTAGATTATTAGTTGACTCAAACAAAAGACTATAAAAATGGGACTTGTTAATGCTTTCGGAATTACCCCTATTTTTATAACTGGATAATCTAGTTGCTTCTATGTTAGCTATCAAGGAAAAATTAGAAAAATGCAGATGATTGATCTGCATGTACTTCTTTTTGTGTGTGCACAGGGAATCTACTGTTCTAATAGATTGAGAATCTATATTTGATATTTCCAAATCTTTTGGGAAACACATAAACAAAAGGGCAGGAATCACAAAGCACCGCCTAAGGAAAAGATTCTCTTTGTGTTCCACATAGTCCCTCTTAATTCTATCTCCCCACTAGCCTGCGAATTCTCTGAGTGCAGAGGCTTTGCTCCAAGAGCAACTGAAAATAAGAGCGACCAAAAAACAAAGGGGCAATTTCATAAAAAGTAATCAGCCAATCTCCTCATTTTGACTGATTAATTGATTTTGTTTTTTTCTTCTCAGCTTCCCCTCTTTGCACTTTAGTCTTATTTTGATGAAGTGATTCACTCACTGCTGAACAAATGTTAAATGCTGGCTATTATTACTATCAAAGTCTAGTTTGGGACATATTTTTATATCTAATTGCTGATACGTTAAGATCAAAGGTAAATCATGAAAAATGCACTGTAAAAATAAACATGAGACTGTGGAGCTGTGAAATTATTTCACAGACGTTGTTTTAAATCTTGTCCCCACACTTGAGACAATTTTATTTAGGGCATCCCATCACATGAATAAATGAAAAACTTCACAGAAAGCCTAGTTTTATTTGCTTCTTTGCTTATTGGTTAGCTGAAAATGATATTTACAGATATTTTTCTATTTTATAAAATCCTTGTATATTCTCCGTGAACCATTGCCTTTCTGTTACCATATTCCCTATCATCATCCCCTCCTTTCTGATCTCTCTACTTCCTCTCCTGCCACTGCCTTTTTTTTAAAAAAACAAATTTGTTTTATTTCAGGAGCAAATGTTTCATTTTTAGATTACTAGTTATTTAAAATAAAGTCAGGACTCTGTAATAATATGCAAGAAACAAGTAGAATAATGTTGGGGGTGTTTCTGATTTTCTCCCAGTTAAATACAAAGCCATCAGCACCAATCATTGCAAATATGAAATCTAATCACTTAGCGTATTAGGAGAGCAAAAATGAGCTTCCCCATATTTCACAAATTGACTCACACTCTACATATTTTATCCTCAATAATGTATGCATTTTCCAGCTGGCTAAGGCTGCAATCTTTCTGCATTTTGGACATTTGTCACTCTATTCAGCCAGGCAGGAGAAGCCCCTGTGTAGCAAGCTCCTTGCACTGCAGGCATAGCATCTGTGAAGGAGTTGCTGACATCTGATGATTCAAATTGCAGAAATGATCCAGGACAAATTATGAACGTCTGGGTAGTGCCCAGAGATTTTGAGCTGAAATGACTTTGCCCTTGGAGCCTTGCAGATTTGGTGAACTCTTGGGGCCACAAGCTTTCTTGTACACAGCCTCCATAGGACGTTGCCCACAGGTCCTCTTCTCTGTGTCAGTTATCATCCTGGGAGTGCCAATTGAGCTTTCCTTGGCCTGAAATGCAAAGGAAGTGGTTCAAGTTTCAGTTTACAAACCCTCAAGGCAATTGGAGCTTTCTTTGAAATGTAAAGCAGTCTTCTATCAAGCACTGCTTAAGGCATCATCCAACTATCAAAGTCAAAGATGATTTGATAGAACCTTACAAATCCTAATAATCTATGGTAAGTAGTAGTAGCTAAGGCTTTGGCTCTGCCTTTGCACGTAGGGCAGAAGCAGGAGGATAATTTATCCAACTTTAGGGTAATGAAGTGTTAACAAAAACCACATGAAGCTATTATTACAACCACAGGCCACAGACTGCTAAGAGGGTAAACTCTCTGGAGACATACCTATTTTCAAGGAATCTTTTGCATCTCAGCTTACCTGAAGGCATTTGCTAAACACAAAGTGATGTAGCTGAAATACCATGATTCATTAGCCCTAATGAACAATGCTGAGCATGTTGTCTCTCAAATATAACCCACTGACATTGATATATATGTACTTTAACTCATTCGTCCCAACTTTATTAGGTACATATGTCTACAGCAGACACAAATGAAACATTCTACAACTAGGCTCCAAGCCAAAAACTAATTTATTCTTTAATGTGCTAGTGATTACTTGGTGGTTCCTTGAGCAGAGATGACAGGTCTGAGCTAATGGAGTTGTACTGTAAGTTAATATAAATCATGACAGAGCAATTAATTACAGAAACCACTGCAAATCCCTTTGTTAGTTTTCCCCATCACCAGAAGGATTTAATAATATTCATTTTGCTAAGTTCCAGTGACATTTACAAGTCTTAAACCATTTTTAATCAAATCAATATCACTGGCTGCTAAATTTAGTTGTGCTTTGCTTGCAAGTCCTGGAATACATCGATACTAATGTTTCCTACCTTCTGTTCAAATGAATCACATTGAATACCCATACTTCCTCTTCATTTGTTTACATTGAGTAATTGGGATCTGAAAAAAGTTAAGACCTGGAGAACCCTGACTATCAGCAGGAATGAATTAGCAGGTAGAAGAGGGGATCCATAATTCAGTGATTACATCTGCATCATTGTATCTAATGTCCTTCATCAGTTTCCCCTAATTGGCCTAAAGAAAAATACTTCACGATCATGGAAATAGATTCACATTTCTGGAGACTTTTTCAAGTGTGATAGGTTAAAAAAGGAAAGATGAAATTTAGGCACTGGAGCAATATGCTTTCATAACAAAAGAGCACTACACCGGTTCAAAAGCATCTCAGCTTCATCTTGTACATTCTTTATTCTTTAGACGTCTATAGTTGACATCTCTTTTTAAACTGAATAAGTGAAAATTAGTTGGTTAGTAAGGCTATAGAAATGCTAAATTATCCCTATAAGAATAATAAAATCTTCATCAGTAATTGATTGTATTATAGACTTTTAGAACAAAATAACCTGCTGTTCCTGGATGGCCCGTGTTGCTAGATCAATATCAAGCTCTATTTATTTGTATGTTTCCTTTTTTCCCCCAGTGAAAGCTCTATCTCTGGAAAGAGTGCAGCTCCCATAGCAATGTGCCTTGCACACGTTCAGTAGATTTTCTGTGTCTGTCCTACCTTTTTTGCATAATTGCAGATTTTTATTGACTTGCTTTCGACTTGATCTGTGGGTGTCCCTGACTCTGAGCCTTAAAATGTTAGAGAAGCATTCTTTCCAGAAAGGTCATTGTTCACATGCTTTTATGTTTGTCATGTTCCTTAGGAATTCAGCACTTTGTGCTTTCTGCTGTAATCATTTCTGTTCATCTTTTCCTCCTTACCAGATTGTAAACACCATTAGGATAGGGATCGTGCTTTATCCATTTTTATTCTCTATACTATCGATACCTAGCAAAGATGTTTCTACATGATATTGTTCAATACATGTTCAGTAACTGAACGAACATATGCTACCCAGATGGGAATGTGAGGAGGGTGTAAAACTCAAATTAGTTAATCAAATAGCTTGTAAAAGAAGGGGTTGGGTGCAGGAAAATGTTGTTAACCTGGGAGAGATCTTTTAGACCTAGAGTTTAAAGAATTGACTTGATGAAGGCTAGCAAAAAGACCAGAGCTCGGGGGTAGCTCTGATGGCTTGCAAGCTAATGATACCTCTATACATTTGTAGAAGTCCAGCTCTAGCCTCTACTTCCATCCTTAGAAGCTGTGATGCATTGCAGAGAGGCCTGAATAAGAGTCAGAGTTTGAACTCTGTGCCACTTTCCAGCTTTGTGATCTTAGCCAAACTCAAGTATGGCTTTTGACCTTGGTGTAGGCACTTAGACTTTTTTGAGCCATAATTTCCTCCATTTTGCATTGTGAATAAGCAATGCCTGTGTGATAGCAGTGTGAGGTTTAAGAGATGGTGTGTATGAAATTGGCTTATGTGGAGTAGTGTCTGAGCCCTACTCCCAGAGGGCCTGTGGATGGCAGCCATAGGAAGAAGGGAATAATTTATACCTTTCCAAACTGGAAGACACATATGCTGGAAGAGATGGATGAGTAACAGCTTTCTCTTTGTGTTATTTACTATCATGGGAGTCTGGTCAGTGTGAGACTTGTTCTGGTTATGGGTCCTGGTTTCCAACAAGGGGGCCAATTTTTTCTTTTTTTTCCCTAGGAAAAAAATGGATATAAAGTGTGTTGCTTTTCACATGTGTCAAGATCAACAATTCTTATTATTACCCACACAATGGATGGGTTCAATTGCTTTGGAGGTGTCAGTCCAATAACCACAACCAAGAAGGATTTAACAAGGGGATTTGATTACTTGCAACAAGGAGTAAGGAGGACACAGGGGATGGTTCCCAAAGCCGTGCCTCCCTGAACAAGGGTGGAACCAGGGCTTTTGCTGGTCATTGTATGTAGAGATGGAGTAAAGGCGGTGCAGATGTGGTTTGCTGATCATGCTTCTACATACATTGCATGTATATAAAATGGAGAATAAGCTTCTCCCAGGGCACAGATTTTAGTATGGTAAGAAAGGAAGTTTCCCAAAGTTTATCTCCAACTCAAATATCCCTGAGTCCAACCCATTTTTGTTTTTTAAGGGCTGAGCTCCTTTCTGGAGTGTTTGGAAACAAGAGCTCAAAGTACAAACGTTATAACTGGATAATTTTTCATAGTGCATACCCTAAACCCTGGATTACATAATCATCATCCTATTCAGGAAAGCAGAATGGGAAATTACATTTCATATAACCAAGACACTGAGACCCTCATATATTCTGTCAAGAGAAGTTTTTTTAAATTTATGTATTTATTTTTGCAGTGGCACAATCTTGGCTCGCTGCAATCTCGCCTCCAAGGTTCAAGTGATTCTCCTGCCTCAGCCTGCCTAGTAGCTGGGATTACAGGTATGCGCCACTATACCTGGCTAATTTTATATTTTTAGTGGAGATGGGGTTTTCAGTATGTTAGTCAAGCTGGTCTCAAACTCCTGATCTTGGGTGATCTGCCCACTTCGGCCTCCCAAGGTTGCTGGAATTACAGACTGAGCTGCTATGCCTAGTCTGGAGGAGTTTTAAAAAGACCTTTTTCCTTGTTTCCTTGAGACTGTGTTCTGATACAGTGGCTGGGGAGCTTACCTGTTCCTGCAGTTTCCAAAGGGAGATGAATTGTTTTTTTAAAAGCACAGTGTATCCATAGTGGGCATCCATAGTGGGCCTAAAAGGCATTTACTGTTCCTATGTATAAGGAGCCAGAACCATCCTTGTAAAATTTTTTTTAACAAATGGTTTCTGCTAATATTAGTACTACCATTATTTCTATCACTATTATTACTATTACTATGAATTACTACTTCTACTGCAGCTGCTACTTAACATTTATAGAGTGTTTACTATAACTGTTCTACAATTTTCTTGAATATTAACTCTTAGTCCTCACAAACATCCTCTGAGGCAGGGACTATCATTGGGGAAACTGAGGCACAGTAAGTGGCAGGGCTGTGATTCAAATACAAGCAGTTTGACTCCCAAGTCTATGCTTTTAGTGAAAAAAGCCTAAGACTTTGAGTTTGGAGATCCAGGTTCCAACCTGAATCCTTTACCTAAGTAGCTATGTAACCCTATAAATGCCCCCATTTCTCTGAGCCTTTGATATTTCAACTGAAAAGTGAGAGTAAGAACTATTAAATACCTTTGGTTCCCATGTGACATGGTAAATTAAAAACAAAGTTAGAAGGTTGCTCCAGCTGTTATTGCATCTCTCAGATAATGTTGGGTGGAATTTAAGTTATAACCCAAAGCTGTATTTTGAAATCTCTCCTTCATTTTCTTGTCCACACCTCTCCCCTGCTGCTGGTGTTTCAGAGCAATGCATGCTCTCATCCCCTCTTGAATCTGCCTCCAGCTGGTCTCTGCACTCTGGTATGAGGCATTTATCTTTTTTCCTCTCCACTTCACCCTTTCCCAGATCACTCTCTGCCCCTAGTCACTCTCTATACGTTCTCACAATTATTTTTCACAAAAAAGCTAGGATACTTCTTATGGATGGGAGAGGGGAAGAAGCGAAGGGCACAGGAGTCAGCTTCCTGAGCAGTCGGGCATTGGAGGTAGGCAGTCATGTAGAGGGTAAATGAAGGAATTAAGGAAGGAATAGCATTCAGTCTTAAAAGTAAGGATCAGGCTTATTTATTTATTTATGTATAAGTGCTTTATTGAGATAAAATTCACATATCCCAAAAAAATTCAGACTTTCAAGTGCACAATTTAGTGCTTTTTAAAAAAGTCTTCCCTGAGCTGTGTAATGGTTGCCAATATCAAATTTTAGAACATCTCATTGATACAGACATATCTGGTGAGGGCTCCACCTTCAAGCCTGGACCCATGGCCCTAAATGAGAACGGGAATTCCTGTTTTCATGCCCGAATGTTGCCTTTTCGAAGACCACTCTGGCCTACCCTGCCCCTTTCCTGTGCCCATAAGAACCCCAAACTCCAGACTCCACGAGCAGAAGCCTGGCAGAGCAGCAGAGTGGCATGGCAGAAAAGGAGAGAAGAGGAGCAGCTGAAAATTGAAGAGGCAGCTGCATGGTTGGAGAGTTTAGCCAGGGACAGCCAAACTGCGGGGGAAGATTATCTTCCCACTCCATCCCCTTTCCAGCTCCCCATCTGGCTGAGAGCCACCTCTATCACTCAGTAAATCCTCCACATTCACCATCCTTCAAGTCTGTGTTACCTGATTCTTCCTGGATGCCAGACAAGAACCTGGGTACCAAGAGGGCAGGGTATATGTCTTCCTGACTCTTCGCTGAGCTGGCCAACACTTAGCCATCTGCAGATGGCAAATGCTGAAACAACATTGTTTGTAAACCATACCCTCTGGGGTTCCAGAGGTTGCAGGCAACCACTAGATGCTGCTGTGGGCTGGTATGGGGTTTGTTCCTGCCGGTGCCTAAAGGCACTCACCCAGGCTCCTGCACCTACTCATCTGTGTGCTCCTGTTCCTTCAAGGGGCTTGAGCTCAGTGGCCAAGCAAAATGAGCCACTCCCCATCACAAGTCTCACTAGGGGGTTAGGGATCTCTCCCATCTCATCATTATTTCAAAAATAAATTCCCCCTCTGTCTCCTTTGTCCCAATAGCTGGAAACTAGTAAGCTACTTTTTGTTTCTGTACATTTGCCCATTTTTGACACTTCATACAAATAGAATCATATAATATGTGTCCTTTGTGTCAGACTTCTTTCACTGAGCATATTGATGTTTTTATATTTCATCCAGGTTGTAGCAGGTATCAGTACTTCATTCCATTTTAATGGCCAAATAATTTTCTACTGTGTGGATGTACTTTGTTTCATCTATCCATTCCTTAGTTGATGGGCATTTGGGTTGTTTCTGTTTTTGTGCTATTATGAATAATGCTGCTATAAACATTCATATACATGATTTTGTGTAGACCTAGGTTCTTTTTTAATTTTCTGGTGCATATACACCTGGGAATAGGATTTCTGGATTATATGGCAACTCTATGCTAAACATTTTGAGGAAATGCTAAACTGCTTTCCAAAGTGGCTGCACCATGTAACGATCCTACTTTATATGTAATTAAAAGCAAGCAAACAAACAAAAAGCTGTAATTAACAAAATTACTGTAGACTACCTAATTTTGGCACATTGTAACTATGGAAGCTACAGGTTCTTTTAGGGTCAGGCTTTATTATACACCTTCAATAGGTATGCTTTCTTCCTTGCTCTGTGACAAACTAGATTAGGGTGACAACGGTGTGATCAGCAGTTAGAACCAGACTGGACTGTCATCTTCTTGAGGGTAGGAATACATTCTTCCTCGTTGCTGTAACTACAGAGTAGAGTACAGTGTTGGCAGATAACAGGCACTCTATAAACATCTGAGAGAATAAATGAAGGAAGACATAAACTCAGAGATGGTCCTGCTAAATTTGAATTTTCATCCAAACAACTGACCTTTCCATTTCATGAAGTGAGCTATTTAGCAACATTCTCTAGCATATGGATTATCTCTGTCTGTGGCATCCATTCTTCTTCCATCTGTTGAGGAATTTCATCTCCTTTCAAAGTCACATGAGGAGGCCTTGGTATATACTCTGCACATGGCACACATGGTATTTTATTTTAAAAGGATGTAACAGTATCACCTAGATTTGGCAAACATCATAAAAAAACTTAATTTGGCGATCACTGCCTGGATTTTTTTCCCCCTTTGATATAATACATTTAATAGATAATATTAATTCAGGTCCCTAACACACATAAAACCTAGCAGTATTCAGTATCTGATGTGTTTGCTTTTATTCTGAAAGAATCTGAAGGGATTTGACATTTTGTTTCATTCATTCACAGTCTGTTTTTTCATATCTAATGAACATGCTCTACAACAATGGCCCTCAGATCTCCACCATCTGCAGGGGACCGCACGCAGATCATAGGCTAAGAACAACACCACATCAGTATTGAATAAAAAAGTGAAACTTCAAAGGCAGAGCTGGCTATGAGGTCTATGCTGTCAGGACCTCGTAGCTAGTTCCTCCTGTTTATTATTTTTTGTTTGATTGAATGATAATGTAGTATGTCATTCCATGGTCCATGACCTGTGGTCAATTCCCTATGGAGGAACCAGATTGGGGAATATTTTTGTGAGCACATTTGTTCTAGTAGGGAAATAATAAAAACAAGAAGGGTGGGCACAAAAGATGTCTGAGGAGAGGGAACAAAGTCCTTTATTATTGAGGAAGATGATCTTGGAGTCTCAGCCAAGAGTCTTTTTATCTGGATGGTGATAATGATAATGATTCTCTCTGTAAATAACGTAGGCAAAAGACAGATTTTTGTTGGTTTGTTTCTCTCTTTATAGTCAATTGCACTCTATTTTCCCTCGTCATGTGGCAGGCATGCCTGACTCACCCCCACGCTGCCACAATTAGAACACATTTGTACCTCTGATAACCCAGGCATCAACTTTTTAAAATGTTGAGCTAGTGAATTAGGTCTTAATGGAAAATTTTTCTCCTAATATAGGACCTCTCTGGGCCATGAATAATTAATGTCAATTTATACCTCAAGGGATGTCTCTGAGGAATCAATATAGTGAATTAACATCCTCCAAACCCTTAACAACAAAATCTTTTTTAGGTATAATGAAGCCTTTGGAAGGCCTATACTCTCTTTAAAAGAAAATCTTAAATATAAGTAACATTAGTTTTGTTTATCCTGTATTTTACATTTTATTACATATTTCTAAAAGCTAGAATCTGCACCAAGGTGGCCCAGGCTGTGATGGACCTATAAATGGAAGGATTAGGAAGTTATAGCTCTTACTACCATGGACAGGGGCTCTGGTGACGCAGAGAGAACAAAATTAAAAGATGCCAGGATAAATATTCCAAAACAAATCCTCTTTTTGTGCCACCTCCGTCGCCCTATTCTTAAGAAAGAGATGAAGAAAGCTGTTCTTGAAAGATATGGCTTCGTGTCAGAAGGATGCCCAAGTTCTTGGTGATGACAATGATAATGCTATGGCACCCACTTTTATTTTCAAGAGAGCCTTATCTTTATATCTCAAACTTGAAATCATGTCTGATCGTGGCTCTTGCCTGTTTCATGGCATATTAGACAGGGATGGGGACTACAGTGACGATCCCCATTCTGACATCCCTAAATTTCCCATTGGTTCCAGTCCCTTTGCATCAACTCCAACCCCGCCAGCTCTGGCTGACCCCTCCTTTTCCTGCAATCTCATCCATCATGGGAGCTGTCAATTGGGTGCCTTTGAGGCCCAGGGCTTGCAGAAGATGTTCTGAGGGCAATGTCCATCTGTCATATATTATTACCAGTTTTCCTAAATAAACCCTGTAGTTAGGGAGGAGCAATTCTGGCCTAGGGGAAGATACAGAAAATGAGAAAAGAGCTAAAGATTTCTAGCAAGCCAGATTTTCTTTGCTGAAGTTTCTACCTACTCTTATTGTCATCCTTCATTCTGAAAAGGCGAAAAAAAAAAAAAAAAGAAATGCATCCTGTGCTAAGCTGGAGATGAAAAGACAGGGTTCTTGCCTGCCTTTAAGAAACTTTCTGCCTAGAGTGAGGAGGCAGGCTTGAGAACAAATTAATCCGCTCCATTGTTAGAGGAGCTTTAAGGGAACCACAGGCTGGGGATAGTGGGGCACAAAGGAGAGTGTCAGAGAGGCTTTTCCGAGAAGGTGCTTAATTGTGTCTTCAAAAATGAGCCGATGCCCGCTGGGTAGACAAGGGGGCGGGGGCATTCCCAGCCGAGAGCAGGAGCAGTGAGGGCAAGCATTGGGGAGTGGAAGGGGCTCAGTCCTGGGTCTTGGCAGAGCCTAATTACCTGCTTCCTCCTTGAGCCTGAAGTCAGGACTTGAAGCTGGAAAAACTCTCAGGCCAGAGGCAGATTTCTTTGCAGGCCTCAAAGTAATCTGTAGCCACCCAAACCTTCAAATCTCTCTGGGAGGTAGTGGCTCCTATGGTTAAAGAGATCCTTTTCAGGAAATGAGCTTTTGATAACTCCTATCCTGCCTTGCCTTCAGTTCAGACAGGCTCAGGTAGCTGCCTTCTTCAATCGGCTGCACTTGAACATGCTCACAGTCACTGTACTGCAGCCAGTGCCCCTCTCATGCTAGCCTACCTGGGATTAATACATTTGCATGTCTGTTTTCTGGAACATCGATAAGTAGCTGAACGGAACCTTCCACTTCAAACTTCTTTAAAAATCGTGACGTGGTTTCATAAGGTATAAACCCCAATGGACACAGTTCTATGGTATCTTAGTTGGTTCAGGCCCTTATAACAAAATACCCTAGACCCGGTGGCTTATAAATCACATAAATTTGTTTCTCACAGTTCTGGAGGCTGGGAAGTGCAAGATCAAAACTCTGGCCAATTCAGTGTCTGGTGGGGGTTCATAGATGGCATGATACTGGTCCACAGATGGCACGTTTTTGGTGTTTCCTCACCTGGTAGAAGGGAAAAGGCAGCTTTCTAAGGCCTCTTTTATAAAGGCACTCATCCCAATCACGAGTGCTCCACCCTCATGACCTAATCACCTCCTACAGGTGTTACCTTTAACATCATCACATTGGTGATTAGCTGTTAACATATGAAATTTTGGATGATACAAAAGTTCAGACCATAGCATATAGTTAAAACTTCTGCTAGAATTGATGCTTGCCATGTTGGATAGCCCACATCTGCATAATAGTGGGACTTCCCCCTCTTTCTTCAGAATACTGTCTCCTTGTTCCTGAGAGTTTCCACAGGAGGCCACAGACCTTCTTATGCAACTGCCTGCCGGCTTCATTGCCACATGAATCCACTCCCTCCCCAGGCTGTCCTCCTTTCCCTGAGACCATGGGTTCTCAAGGCAAGCTGACTGCACTCAGTCTTGGCTCCAGCATGTACCAGCCGTATGGCCTATGCAAGTTACTTAACCATGAAACCTGGAACAACATGCTGATTTTGAAGATACAACGAAATAATATTTATAAGACAGCTAGCATGATACCTAACATAGAATAGAGCTTGCTAGATGTTAGGTACTCTTTTTACCACTGTTGACACTGTTACTGCCACAACCCCATCCACTGCCTGCCAAGTTGTTAGGTGAAATCCCTTTCTTGCTGTATGGGCCAATGTCCATGTCCGGGGAGCAGTCTCTGAAGGTTTCCCATGTGCTGTTCTCAGGGTAGCAGCATGTTTGTTTTCATGTCTGACAATGAGTCAAATCCATACACGTATTTGTACCCTGGACCTAAAGTAACCTGGCTTCTCAGAATTCTACCAAGTGACCCAAGCTCGAATAGCTTCTGGCCTTCACTTCTCTAACCAAAGGTTCTTAAACTCATTTTATAGGCTCTTATCTTCCATTTTCCTGGTTTTTCTTCGTAACTAAATCTCCTCTTATTTTTTTAAGGTAGGAAACCAGAGTTCCCATGCATATGAGAAAAAAAGAGAAATATATAGAGAGAATTGGGATTTGGGTGTGGGAGAAGGATGTGGAGGGAGTGGGATTTGATTTAAACAAACAGTTGACAACCAAAAATGCAGTAGGATTGATGGTTCTATTATTAGGACAACTATTTGGCACTGTTTCTCTCTCTCTCTCTCAACCAGATTCTTAGAACAGAGACTTCTCACCTTTTGGAATTAAAATAAACAATTATTATGAACAATACTGTGAGCTTGCTGGCTGGGTGTGATAGATCATGCCTATAATCCCAGCACTTGGGAGGCTGGGTAGGGAGGATGGCTTGAGGCCAGGAGTTCAAGGCCAGCCAGGGCAACATAGTGAGATCCCATCTCTACAAAAAGTTTAAAAACTAGTCAGGCATTGTATCACATACTCTAGTCCTAGGTACTGGGGAGGTGGAGGGGAAGGATTGCCTGAGCACAGGGGTTCAAGGCTGCAGTGAGTCATGATCATACCACTGCAACCCAGCCTGGGGGACACAAGGAGAACTTGTCTCAAACAAACAAACAAAATATTGTATGCTTGCAATCTAAACTTTTTTTTTTTGAGACTTATATGAAAATTCCTTCCATCCTTGTTTAACATTTTGGCCAGTCACATGTGGCACCTAGAGAGGTAAAAGCTGGGAGTTGAGAATAAGATTATGGAATGGGTGTCCTTGGACCTTGTAGATATGATTGATGGACTTGGTACTGTATTATGACTCCAGTTTGAGAGGATGACATGACTTAGGGCAATAGGCTCAAAAGCTATGTATGGAAAGACAGTTTATAGGTGATTTATTTATCACATGGTGAACTGTTAGATCCAGGCAACCTGTATTGACTCTTAAAAGTGATTGAGGTAAAACCAATAAATGACTTATCCAATAGTTGTTATGATCCTTGCTTTTACCATTTTATTTCTTTAATTTTATGAATTTACATTTTAAGAAGTTTCTTCTCTTAGAGAAACAAAACAAATAAGGTTAAGTTTCCAAAAAAGGTGAGACTTAGCCAGCAATCTCAGCTGTAGACAGAGACAAGAACCAAGGCTGTTTCATACCCTTATAAGAATAATTGCAAAGATAGTCTTTGGCTGTTAAATATGTAAATGGCACAACCATTTTGGAAAACAGTTTGGCAGTGTCTTAAAAAGTTACACATGCACTTATGACCTAACCATTTTAGTCCTAGGATATTTACCCGGGAGAAATAAAAGTCTAGGTCCACACAAAGACTTGCACATGAATGTTTACTGCTGCTTTATTTGTAATAGCTCCAAACTGGAAACAACCCAAATCTCCATAAGCAGATGAATGGGTAAACAAATCATGTTATACAATGGAATACTACTCAGCAATTAAAAGGAATGAGCTATTGACAACAACCAACAATGAAGATTAATTTCAAAATAATTGCATTGAGTGAATGATGCCAGACTTCCCCCAAGCCCTCAAAAAAAGCAATACTGTGCGATTCCACGTATATAAAATCTAAGAAAATGTAAACTAATCTATAGTGACAGAAAGCAGATCAGTGGTTGCCTGAGGATAATGGGAGGGTGGAGGTTGGAAACCGGAGGAGTGAGAGAGAGGGATTGTAAAGGAGCATGATAAAATTTTGGGGGTGATGGATACGTTCATAATTTTGATTGTGATGATGGCTCTATGAGTGTAGGCATATGTCAAAACCCATCAAATTATACCCTTTAAAATGCAAAATTTATTGTATGCCAATTATGCCTCAATAAAGCTATAAAGATTCTTAACAAAAATAATTATTTTTTAAACTCAATATTTCTACATTTCAAAGCTATCTATCAGCAAAAGTCATTCTGCTGGCTCTTTTAATTTGTAAGGGGACCCTAAAACCTTAACCTTTATCAGCATGCCCCATGCTTACCACATTAAAAACTGTCTTCTTCACTGTAATAATGATGACAGTTAATATTCATTGGGCACTTTCTGCTGAATGAGAATATGTCAGTACTTTATCTTGTATTATCTCATCTAGTACTCAAAAAACCTTCCTGGTGTAGGTACTGCTTATATCTCTATTTTGTAGAACAAGAAACTGAGAGGCCAGGTAATAAAGTCCAACACAAGGACTAAGGGTAGAGAGTCTGGATTCAAAACCATATACAGTCCTACTTCTGGATTCTTTGCCTTTCACTAATAGGACATAAATACAAACTCACTTGGCAGAGGCAATGAATTAGTGCAGAAACAAGGTCTTGTTGCTGTAACCCTGTAGCTCTTTCCCATGCTCTTTGGCTTCCTGGCTCTTTATAATGCTAATTCTTTGTTTGAGCTTTTAAGTCCCCACAGCAAACCCTCCCTGCTTGTTTTCTAGATTCCCTACTGCCCTGGTTATTTTTCTAGATGCTGAGCTAGTTGCCTTTATGGTCTTCAGTGCCTGCTCAATGCAGAGTTTTGTCTGATTACTTACTCTCAGCTTTGAATAGTGACCGCTGTCAGATTCTTCAGGTACAAGAAATCTTTGGAGCAGGAAGGGATGGATCCAGTTTAAGGTCAGAGCATGTGTCAAAGTCCCTTCAAGGAATAAAGGGATAAGGCAGACAGACAAAATAAGAGAAAGGCTAGGGCAGGAGGCTGGCAAACACTCAGGTAGAATCCATAATGAGAGTCAGAGTGGTAAGTCTAGCCTTGGCTGGAAAGCCTGCATAGGAAGAAGGCATTGTGAGCCCTGCTGCATGCTGGGCTATAGAACAGGCAGGTAGAGAAAGCAGGGTTGATAGGGCAGCCTCTAAGAAGCTTCTGAAATGCCCTGCAAGACACAGGCTGTCCTACCATGCATTGAGGAACTGAGGGCTCCTGGCCCTGGGGCCAGCTTTGCCTGGGTTGACAGGGATGGCCAGAAGGCCCTACAAAATATGGCTTCATAGTCTTTTTGCAGTTCTTCCAGTCTCCCAGAACATTTTGGACTCCCTCTCTCTTTTTAATAAGTGGGAGAAAAAAAGAAAGATGAAAGATGACAATAAAAACCATATGGCGGCCTCTTCTCTGGCTGAAATCCTTTGATCTTTTCTCCAAACACAAGGAAGCACCCTTCCCACTCTGAAATGTTTCCCGACCTCTAGAAGAACAAATGTCCCAGGTAAATTTAATACCATGGTTCATTTCTTCATTCATTTGTTCAAACACTAACTGAGTACTCACTACATGCAAGGATCTATGCCAGGAACTGAAGGTACCAGGAAAAATTTCCAGTCAGCCTGTACAGTCGAGGAAGGGAGATGATTACAAGAGGGTGATACTATGCACAAGAACTTAGGAGCTTTAAGAGGGGACGCTTAAGGAAAGAGTAGGAGGGAGGGGGAAAAAGTGGTAGATGCTCTAAAAGGCTTCCTGGAGGAGGTGATAACAGATACCGAGAGGAGAGCCATTTTTAGTTTTCTTACCAACTTAAAAGCTGAGACTCTAATATCTCCACTTCTGCCAGGATTGTTTTCTGGAAGCCCTTACGTGTATCTACTTTTTTTAAAAAAGGACAAACCACAAAACAATATGATTTAAACAGAAAGAAGACCCAAAAGGTTTTGAAACATAGATTTAGAGTGGTTTCATAAGAGCAATCAACATAGAGAACTCGTGATTCAAGGAACTGGAATGTCTTCAAGAGTCAATATGCTCAAGTATGAATGGGTAAATTAACAGCTTTAGGGAAACTGGGTGTGTTCATTCATTTATTCATTCTTTTTTTTTTTCATTCGATAAATAAACATGCTCTTTTCCAGGCATAGTAGTAGACACTGAGGATTCAGAAATGAAAAATTTGTTTAGCAGGTAGACCATAAACATTTATTTATCTATAGTTTGGTTTTATGGAAGATATTTACCTTCTGCCACAATGGTCCCTGCATTATTGTCAAAATCAGTCTATTTTTCTAGGTTGTTCTAACCCAGCATAATTCTTCTTGGTTATTTCTAAAATATCACATGCTAACAGAAGGACCTTGACATGTAGACATCTATTTTCTAAATGTTTGTGAAGAAGCGGTAAAAATAAATAAGATCTGACGGACAAAGGGCAAATTTGTAAATGTTGCTGCTGCTTAGTAACCTTATATAATTCAGGATTTACTATATTTTTGTGCACATAAAATAATCACTTTTTAAAATGTTTTAACTAATTCTGGAAATCTTCAAATAAGCCGGTTTTACAGAAATAGATGCCTTTTTCTGAAAATATATTTTACCTTTCAATTTAAAAGAGTATATCCTTTTCATTGTTTGACTTAGGAAGCTGTGCTGCCAGTTTTATAAGATGGTGAGTCTGGTCTTGATGCTCTATGCTAATCCAATCTACATCAGGCTGGAAGCTTATCTTGACAGGAAAACTTGGAGCAGGCCTTGTGGAATGATTTTGGCATGACACACTGGAGTGGAAAATATTCGCAGGCTGCAGCAAAGTCTGACTTGGGCTGCTGTAGGAAAGGCAGCAACTGGCTGGGAGACAATTAGTGTGGGAAAGTCCTGGGCTCCTTTCTGAGAGGCCTGGAGGACGATACTGTACACTGAGAGGGGGAAGGATTGCGGAATCATGTGTGTTTTCATGAGAATTGAGAGGAATCGTAGCTACGCATGCCAAGTTAGAAAAAGAACACTACCACTGAGTGCTTCCATCATGGTCTTTCTGATCCAAAACCCTTCATGTGCAAAAATAAGGTGCCAACTGAAGAAAAAATACTTCAGGGGTTTTAGAAGAGGAAGGCTAGAAAAACCCTCAGGCACAGGTGTAACTAACTTCTCATTGTGCGTATGTCAAACCCCAAACAGGATAGGAAACGATCCCTCCATTTGTTTTGGAAAGGTTTAGAGTCTATTATTCTGGCAAAAATGTAACTGCTTTTTTCTATGCATGGGCTTGTTTGGTTAGAAATTGTATCTTTTTTGGGGGGCAGGGGAGCGCAGGGTGCTTAGTTTTGCCTTTAATATACTTGCAAGCTCTTTGAGCACTGTCATGGACAAATTTGGCAATGCAGATTTCTAGGACTAAAGACAATGGTGGTTTACCTATTATGGCTCAAAGTTAAAGAAAATAAAAATGCTGGAGATTTTGTAACAACCCCTTGTGTTGCTAGCCCTGGGGAAAAATGCAGAACTGGAGACCTAGCACTGGATCCATAAGCCTAGGGTAAAAGTGAAATCCGATGAAGGCAAAGTGGCGAATATGATTTTACACTTTCCACCTTCCCCAAATAGAGAAACTGTGTAATAAAAGAATGTTTGCACGTTGAAATCAGGTCGACCCCACAGAGATTGGTCCTATGAGTAAGCCATGGAATGTGTAAAATTCAAGAAGGCTGGAGAAGTTCCCTTCATCACACAACTTACGGGAGGAAACTGCCTCATGCGCAGGAGTATGAGAAGAGGAGCTATAGTTACCTTGCCTTGCAATTTATGGGACAGGGTTTGCATGATCCAGAAAGAGTAGAAATATAATGCAGTTTTCAATTCCTTAAAAGCAAAGAGCATGCATTTGTCTCCATGTCTAGTACAGTGTCTGGCACAGAGTAAGTGGTTGTTGTTACATTGAATTAGGTTAACTTTCTGGGCACTACTGGGGATGTCAGATATTGAGATGGGCATCACACTTGGAAACCAAGAAGGGCAGAAACTGTGTGAGTGTCGACCATTTCCCAGAAGGTAAGCAAAGAGCCCAGTGGGGTAACTGGAGCTAGAAGGCAATCCTGAGATGGTGGTGGTGCATGCTGGCCAGCAGGGACAGTGGCTTCCAAAGAGGGCACTTCCAGGGCAGCCTAAGTGGGAGGAGCCGAAATCTAGGGATTGCCTGGACAGGTAGCTCAGGAATGGTCAGCAGCATGTGTTGAAAATGCATATTAGTGTATTCATACTAACAGCTCCAACACTGGGCTAAGTTACAATTCAGAGGCAGCTCAACCCAGCTCTAAACTCTGCCTTTAAGCCTTCATCTGATCCCACAGAAACCTCATAAAACTCTGTCAGCATAAGAATTACTTCAGATTTTCCCTTCAACATCCTTCTCAGATCCCCATTCTATCATTGTCCTGAGTTCTATCCGGAAGAGTCATGTCTGCACTCTTTTTATAGACCTCGTTCCTTTGAGTGGAGCGTCGGACAGGTCTCAACCTGTGGGTTGAATTTCTGTAACGAACTTTGTCATCTTATGCCTATGGTCAATACAAACAATAGATTCATGAATATACCCAGTATATATTTCCTGGCTAGATCTCAGTTTCTACTACTTATATTAAGAACTCCTTTATTCAGGAAAGACTGATTGGACAAATTGGTTGGAGCCACAGCCTAGATGGGTAACTTAGAAAAGCAGATATTTAGGGGAACTGGGGAGTCTGTACCTCTCTTTAACCATGGTACAGATACATTTATTTTATTTACTTTATTCTTATAGGTCTGTTGCTAGCCCCTTGGAAATTGGTGTTATTATTTTGTTTTTCTTTATTATTAACCATGAAAGCTTTGGGAATGGTCTTTCTTCTTTTACTACTTAGGGCAACTCCCTCTCCTTCCCCTTCAACTCCTCCCATTTTTCTGAAAGTGATATATCTCTTACTAAGAAAATTCAAATATAAGAAGGGGAATTCATTTCAGCCTAGTGTAGCCTAAGGACATAACTTAGAAAACAATATAACCATAAAAAATCACCAAGAAAGTTAAGTTTCTAAGTGATTCGTTGTAATGTAATAAGATGCTTTGAGGGCTGTTTTTATTTTCTATTGATGCTGTGACAAATTATCCAGAAAGTAGTAGTTTTCTTACATTTATGAAGGTCGGACGACCTACAATGAAGGTGTTGGCAGGTCTGCATTCCTTCTAGATGAAAGCTGAAGAGACAAATCCATTTCTTTTATTTTAACCTGTTATTTTAAGTTCGGGGCACATGTACAGGTTTGTTACATAGGCAAACTTGTGTCATGGGGGTTTGTCCCACAGATTATTTCATCATCCAGGTATTAAGCCTAGTACCCACTAGATATTTTTCCTGATTTTCTCCCTCCTTTCACCCTCTACTCTCTGATAGGCATCAGTGTGTGTGGCTCCCCTGTATGTGCCCACAGTTCTCATCATTTAGCTCCCCCTTATAAGTGAGAACATGCAGTATTTGGTTTTCTGTTACTGCATTAGTTTGCCAAGGATAATGGCCTGCAGCTCCATTCATGTTCATGCAAAGGACATTATATTATTCTTTTTTTATGGCTGCTTAGTATTCCATGGTGCATATGTACCACATTTTGTTTATCCAGTCTATCATTGATGGGCATTTAGATTGTTTCCACGTTTTTGCTATTGTGAATAGTGCAGCAATGAACATAACACATGCATATGTCTTTATAATAAAGTGATTTATATTCCTTTTAGTATCTACCCAGTAATGGGATTGCTGGGTCAAATGGTCTGTCTTTAGGTCTCTGAGGAATTTCCAAACTGTCTTCCACAATGTTTGAACTAATTTACGTTTGCACCAACAGTGTATAAGTGTTCCTTTTTTTTTTTCACAACCTTGCTAACATCTGTTATTTTTTTTAACTGTATAACAACAGCCATTCTGACTGTTGTGAGAAGGTATGTCATTATGGTTTTGATTTGCATTTCTCTAATGATCAGTGATGTTGAGCTTTTTTGCATATGATTGTTGGCCGCATGTATGTCTTGTTTTGAAAGTATCTGTTAATGTCATTTGCCCACTTTTTAATGGGGTTATCTGTTTTACTGTTGTAAATTTGTTAATGTTCCTTCTAGATGTTGGATGTTATACCTTTGTCAGATGAAAAGTTTGCAAATTTTTTTTCCTATTCTTAGGTTGTCTGTTTACTCTGTTGATAGTTTCTTATGCTGTGCAGAAGCTCTTTAGTTTAATTAGATACCATTTGTCAGTTTTTGCTTTTGTTGCAATTGCTTTTGGAATCTTTGTCATGAAATCTTTGCCCATGCCTATGTCCTGAATGGTATCACCTAGACCATTTTCCAGGGTTTTTATAGTTTTGGGTTTCACATTTAAGTAATCCATCTTGAGCTAACTTTTGTATATGGTGTAAGGAAGGGGTTCAGTTTTAATCTTCTACATATGGCTAGCCAATTATTCCAGCAGTATTTATTGAATAGGGAATCCTTTCCCTTTGCTCATTGTTTGTTTTTGTCCTTTCCCCATTGTTTGTTTTTGTCAGGTTGCCCAAAGCAATTTATAGATTCACCCTATTGAACTGCCACTGAGATTCTTCACAGAACTAGAAAAAACTATTTTAAAATTCATATGAACCCTCAAAAAGAGCCCAAATAGCTAAGCAATTCTAAGAAAAAATGAAAAACAAAAAGCAAAGCTGGAGGCGTCATTCTATCTGACTTCGAACTATACTATAAGGCTATGGTAACCAACACAGCATGGTAATGGTACAAAAACAGACACATAGACCAATAGAACAGAATAGAGAGCCCAGAAATAAGACTGCACACCTACAACTATCTGATCTTTGAGAAGAATCCATTTCTTTGTAGTTTCTAGCTTCTTGAGGCCATCTGTATTCTTCAGCTTTGGCCAGCAGTGTAGCATCTTCAAATCTAAGTCTTTCTCTCTTTCTCTCTCTGTGTCTCTGAACTTGCTTCTGTCATCATATCTCCTCCTGTGACTCTGACTCTCTTGCTTCCCTCTTTTCCTTATAAGGACTCTTATGATTACATTGGGCCCACCCAGATAATTCAAGATAATCCTCCTATCTCAAGATTCTTAAATTAATCATATTGTAATATTGTGGTTCAGGGGTTCAGGGTGCCCTCAGCTCCCCTGAGAGGATGTTTCTCCAGGTTTGTGGTCTCCTGCCCTCTCAAGAATGAGAGGGGACCACAGTGCAGTGTGCAGTAAATGCTGGACTCAAAATAAATAAATAAATCACTTGTAGAAAGTGATTTATTTAAAGAGAGAGAGAAACAGTAGAAGGAGAGAGAAAGAAACAGCTAACTTTCACACTGCGTGAGAGAATCCAGAGAAGAGGGAATCTGGGAGAGGAAAGCAGCTTCCACACTGAGTGGAAGGGAATAGAGAGAGATGGAGTTCAGGATGGGAAGACAGGCTTCCATGAGAGAGTGTGGAAGGGGACTCCAGAGGGAAAATCCAGGACAGAGGAAGACGGCTTCCATGAAGGGAGTGTTCATGGAAGAGGACCCAAACATGGAGTCCAAAGGGGTGTGGAAGAAGGGGACTTTTAACCTGGGAGGAACCCCCACCCTCTCTAAGACCCCAGGCCAATGAAAGGAGTTCCTTAGAACTTCAGCTGGAGTGATTGACTCTTAGTTTCTTCCCATGCCTGTGAAATTCAAACATAAATTGTTAAATCTCCTGGATGGAGAGAGATGGGAGGGGGGCATGGCACTGGGAAGTTTTTGTCCTTAAAACTACGCCCCCTTGTGGACCCGGAAAGAGAACATATTCCCTTATTCCTCTGAACAGGAAAAGAACACATTCCCTCTGAACAAGAAAGAACCCATTCCCTCATTCCTGAACAGGAAAAAAACATATTCCCTCATTCCTGAAAAAAAGAACACGTTCCCTCATCCCTCTGAACAGGAAAGCCCAACTTTTGTTGGAATATGGGAGTCGATCCTCTTTAACTACTTCCTGCTGAAATGGGGTGTAGAAGGGGCCCTGCAGTTGAGGTTTCCTCCAGAGGGGAGACTTTCAGGGGTGCAGGCTGATCCTGAGGTCCACGATAGAGTTCATGAGCCAAGGACATCTGGGGTTTCAGCAGCAGGATTATTTGGGACCTTACGGTTCTATAAGAAATGAATGTGACAAGGTGGTTAAAGATGAGAGACCCAGAGACCAACAAACACAGAATGGTTATAAACAAGCCTATGTGAGAGCAGAGCCAGGACAGTCAGTTGTTAAACAAGCTTCACAATACTGTTTCTTGAAGGTTTTTAGCCGTGTTTGATTCCTGAGTTCTATGTTCAAAATAATACTTGACAGGTCTACAAAATAGCAGCACTTTTCCTAGAAAGAGACAGGTTCCTTTCCCATTATGAAAAGGATAATTGGAGTTCGAGAGATAGCAAAGTTGAGGGTTTTAGCCCTGTTAATGCCAGGATATAAATCAGACTGATGAGCGGTTGCTTCCCTGAGGATCTTGTTGGAAGAGCAGATGTAGATCTTCTAAGGGCTCACAGGTGGATGAAGGGTCATCTCCTGGAACTTCAGGCTGCGGAGCGGAGGGTCTATGACTTTCCTCAGGACGTGTCCAAGGCTTTAGCCGAGTGTGATGAATCCATGAGTTAATTCGCATTACCTTAATTGCCGTTGGAGTAGACAGAATAACTGAAAATGGTCCTTCCCAAGGTGGACCTAGAGAGGGAGAGTCTGAGGGGAGGACTTAACAAGCACCAAGTCTCCAGGGCAGGAGAGAAATACTGAGAAGGCCATGTCAGTGTCCAGGAGAAGATTGACTTCCTGGACTTCTATGGTCAGCTTTACCTGGGGCTCTGTGAGGGTGATGGCTCGCGCTGGCACTTGCTCCAGGCACCCTCAGTCCTGCCATTGGACTGAGGTCAGACACCTCAGGTCCTGACAACCTTCATTCCCTGGGGCAGTGTGCTTTCCAGTGATTCCCTTGGCACAGTGGGCGTGGACGAGATGGTGGTCCATTCTTGGGGGACAATTTCTTATAAAACGTCCATTCAGACTGCACTGGCAACAAGATCTGCTAGACTGGCGGCTAACCCAAGGCTTTCCCTCATTTGAGCCCATAGGGTCTGCTTGCCTGAAGGCCGTGACTCAGGCTGATCTCTCCTGTTCTTTTCAGCCTGTTCCTTCTGGTCTCTATTATAAAACACTGAGGTTGCCTGGTTCAGTAATGATTCTAGACTCTGCTCTGGCCCCAAGGCCAGTTTCTGGAGCTTCTGCCTGATACCTGCTGCTGACTGAGTAATAAACTTGTCCTTTAGTATTAACTGATCCTCTATGAAGTCTGGTGACAGGGGAGTGTACTTTCTTAAGGCCTCCTGCAGTAGCTCAAGGGAAGCTGTTGGGTTTCTTCTCTTCCCTTTGGGGGCTAGCTTTTCCACCTGGCAGAGGGCAGTTGGCCACGCTGTTTGGCAGAGAAAAATAAGCCACTTCTTCCTTAAAGACTGTGTGCTAAATTGGTCCCAATTTTCCAGTATACATTTTAATGGGGACTTGAGCTTGGGAATAGAAGCACCCATCTGAAATCGAACGCAAGGGATGCCCGCATCCTTGTGTTAAATAAATTACAGCCGCTTAGACCTGAGGCATTCCCCAAGTACAATGTGTACTGAAATGAAACATCTTTCAGTCAGTACCCTGAAATTTCGTGTGCCCAAGATGCGTGATCGATCTTATCAGAGGGCCTCCCATGTACTGGATTTGAATCACGAACTACCAGCGTCATAGGACCACTCTCACTGCCTGCAGAACCTCCAGTGACTACCAGAGGCATGGAGCCAGAGGAGCTATTGGGCTGGGTAGTCACATACCAACGAGCGCCGACAAGGCCAGTGAGTCTCAGGAGATGGGTACCAATATTTCCCAGCACAAGTCCAATTTACACAGGCCAATTTATAAAACCGCCCCAGAAGGGTAAACTTCTAGGGAGGGGCCATTAGAGCACACAACTCAAAGAAGGCAGGCCAGGCACAGCTGAGGCAGAACAAAACCCTCAGGATCTGGGCTTCCTCTCTCCTAACCCATTCTCCATTGTAGGAAAATGCCTTTAGGGATGGGAGAGCTGCCATTAACTATCTGGGCCCCGGAACTGGTTTAACTATAATCTCCTAGATGGAAAAGTTCTGCGTAGAGGGAGAGCCAATCCTAAGCAAAACAAATTATACAGCAAACACAAAGTCCCATAGCCTTCAGCTTCTGAATTTCCCCATGAGGTTTCACTAATTCAACACTGGCTCCATCAGGGATTTAGGCCAGCAACCTTGCAGCTACAGGTCCTATGCCTTAACCCCTTTACCATTTTAGTCACTAGTATTAAAGAAAGGCAGAAAGCTTTCTTAAGCTGTATTTTGAATGAGAATGCTGCACCCTGAGGCTGTGTGGCCTGCCTAAATGCCGGGTGGAGCTAACAGCCAGCCGCTGCTTCTTTTTTTCACCTGGCGCACCCATAGAAGAAACTGCTTGCTGTTTTGGGTTTAAAAGCCTCGTTTACAGCTGCTGCTGGGCCAGCTTTGAGTTCCCCTACCCCGGCGGCTTTTGGTCGCCATGTTGACCCCACCAGAACCTCGTGCGCAGCTGGGCCACTTCCCAAGCTGCTGCCCACATAGGGACCCGCGGCCGGCAGGTGAACGCCCTGGGGAAGCCTTTTTTACACTGCTGCCTGGGACGGGGGAGCTCGGGGGAGGCCTGCCAGAACCATGCACCAGGCTGCCACGCTCCCAGGTTCCCGGCAGGCTCGGGCTGTACCTCCCCCCTCCCGGCTGTTTTCTCCAGCCAGTCTTCGGCTTGCTGCACAGCGGAGCTGCGCGAGGTCCCCGTTCCCCTTCCCGGGGCTGGGCTGTTCCCAGTCAGCGAGGAGCAAAAGGCCCTGGGGGCAGTGCTTGCCTGCTCCGCCCACAGGCTCCCACAAGTTTTGGTCCCAGAGATAATATCCAACGGATAGAGAAGGAGACGGAAAGCAGAGAGAGATCTTGAAGGTAAAAAAACTGCGCTTTTAATTCTTGCTGGGCCACGTCCGCTGAAGAGGGGCTGGGTCGTACCTCCCAGGTGGCGCCGCTCAGGTTCCCGGCAGCCCTGCCTTGCTGTGGCCGCTTCAGGTGTTCTGAAAGAGACAGGACAGAATGGGGCCAGTTGTACAATTTTGAAGTCTTCTTTTCCAGCTGTACCCCTTTTCTGCTGTACCCCTTTCTGGTGTACCCCTCTCCTGGCTGGCTCACCAGAATGTAATATTGTGGTTCAGGGGTTCAGGATGCCCTCAGCTCCCCTGAGAGGACGTTCCTCCAGGTTCTTGGTCTCCTGCCCTCTCAAGAATGAGAGAGGGGACCACAGGGCAGTGCGCAGTAAATGTCGGACTCAAAAGTGTTTGTAGAAAGTGATTTATTTAGAGAGAGAAACAGCTGACTCTCATGCTGAGTCAGATAATCCAGTAAGATGGAATCCAGGAGAGGAAAGCAGCTTCCCCACTGAGTGGAAGGGACTAGAAAGAGATGGAGTTTAGGGGAGGGGAAGACAGGCTTCCATGAGAGAGTGTGGAAGGGGACTCCAGAGGGGAAATCCAGGACAGAGGAAGACGGCCTCCATGAAGGGAGTGTTCATGGAAGGGGACCCAAACATGGAGTCTGAAGGGGTTTGGGAAAAGGGAACTTTTAACCTGGAAAGAACCCCCACCTTCTTTAAGACCCCAGGCCAATGAAAGGAGTTCCTTAGAACTTCAGCTGGAGTGATTGACTCTTAGTTTCTTTCCGTGCCATGAAATTTAAACATAAACCATTAAATCTCCTGGATGGAGAGAGATGGGAGGGGGACATGGCACTGGGAAGTTCTTGCCCTTAAAACTACGCCATCTTGTGGACCCGGAAAGAGAACACATTCCCTCAATATCTGTAAAGTTTCTTCTGCCATTCAAGATAGCATATTCACAGGTTCTTGGGATTGAAATATGGGCATCTCTCTTGGTCCATTTGGGCTGTTATAACAAAATACCTGAGACTAGATAATTTATAAACAGAAATTTATTCCCCACAGTTCTGAAGGCTGGGAAGGCCACATTAAAGTGCCAGCAGATTTGGTGTCTAGTGAGGACTTTCTGCTTCGTAGATGGTGTCTTTTTGCTACATCCTGACATGGTGAAGGGCAAAAGGGGCAGACACATTTCCTCAGGCTTCTTTGATGGGGCATTAATCCCATTCAGGAGAGCTCCACTCTCATGACCCAGTCATCTCCCAAAGAGGTGGGACACCTCTTAATACCAACACATTGGGGATTCAGCAACAACGTGTGAATTGTGTAGGGACATAAACATTCAGGACATCTTTGGGTTGAGGGGGATCATTATTCTGTCTACCCACAGGGCTCTTTTTGATACTTAATTTCTTTGGACGTTTATTATACCATTGATTTATGTTATAATGTAGATCCTAGAATTCTAAAGAGATTTAGTTAATATTTGATCAAATTTTTACCAATTAGATTTACATTTTACTGAGCCCACACATGAAAGAGTGTTTTAAATGTCAAATAACTATAATAGTGAACCAATCATATGTGTATGAGTGGTTTCCTGATTTTTCCTTTCACGTAATATTGACAGTCATTTCCTTTAACTGTCAGAATTAATGCATTAATTTTGCTAAGAGTCTGAAAAATTTTAGAGAGAGACCATCAGTTAATTGTTAAGACCTTAATGTGGTGAGGCCTCTGAAACTGATAAAAGTAAAATGATTTACATAAATTAAAATATCGCAATATATTAAATGTAAACGTCAAGAACTGTAAGGGGTGTAAGATTTTACTGTACTTGCAAGTTAACATGTTAACTTGCTACAGTTTCATGGATGCTGGTTGAAGACATGGGATTCCTGGATCAGAGACAAAAGAAAGTTTATTACTTACAGCAATGTCTGTAAGTAGCCAGAGTATCAGCATTTTTACACTGATTCCCAGTTTCTACAGGGTAATGTAAAGAGGGCCAGATGACATCTGAACAATTAGTGGGTTGTGTTATGTAAGAGTAATGTTGGATGTAGAGAAGTTAAATTTTGTATAAGATTCTGGTCTTCGCTCTAGAGGGAGACATTCTCTCTCTTCTAAGGCTATTTAATATGCACACATCCTTAAAAAATAGTCTGGAACTAACAGAAGTCAGTTCTTTGCTTATAAAACATGCCAAACATGAGGGAACCATGGAGAATTGTTTCCCAACAACAGATAGGTCAATTTTTATTCTTAAAAACCAAACCTTTTAGGCAAATATTCCTTATAAGCCTCAAATTGATTATGTCTTGAATTAAAATCTTATCTCACCTCAAACTCCCTCTCCTTTGTTCTCTTTCTTTTTTTTTTTTTTTTGAGAAAAGAGTCTTGCCCTGTTATCCAGGCTATAATGCAGTGGTGTGATCATGAGTCATTGCAGCCTTGACCTCAGGCTCAAGCAGTCCTACCCCCTTAGCCTCCCAAGTAATTAGGACCATAGGCACATGCCACCACGTTGAGCTATTTTTTAATTTTTATTTTTAGAGAGAAGGGTGTCTCACTGTGTTGCCCAGGCTGGCCTTGAACTTGTGGGCCCAAGTGATACTCCTGCCTCAGCCTCCCAAATCACTGGGATTACAGGCGTGAGCCACTGTGCCTGGCTGATATCAACTATTTACATTATACATTTAAAAAAAGATTTTAAAAATAGCCTTTATTTTATGAGATTATTGTAGCACTAGATGATAGTGCTTTTTTAAAAAAAATTATTTTGGTTACACGAATAAGTTCTTTAGTGGTGATTTCTGAGATTTTGGTGCACCCATCACCTTAGTAGTGTACACTGTATCCAGCCTGTAGTCTTTTAGCCCCCACCCCCTTCCCACCATTTCGCCTGAGTCCCAAAAGTCCATTGTATCATTCTTATGCGTTTACATCTTCATAGCTAGCTCCCACTTATGAGGGAGAACATATGATATTTGGTTTTTCATTCTAAGTTACTTCACTTAGAATAATGGGCTCCAAATTACATCCAGGTTGCTGCAAATGTCATTATTTTGTTCTTTCTTATGGCTGACTAGTATTCATATATATATACAATTTTCTTTATCCACTTGTTGATTGATAAGCATTTGGGCTTGTTCCATATTTTTGCAATTACAAACTGTGTCGCTATAAAAATGTGTGTACAAGTATCTTTTTTTGTATAATGACTTTTTTTCCTTGGGGTGAATACCCAGGAGTAGAATTGCTGGATCAAATGGGAGGTCTGCTTTTAGTTCTTTAAGGAATCTTCACACTGTTTTCCACAGTGGTTGTACTAGTTTACGTTCCCACCAACAGTGTAAAAGTATTCCTTTTCACCACATTCATGCCAGTATCTATTATTTTTTGATTTTTTTGATTATGACCACTCTTGCAGAAGTAAGGTGGTATCGCGTTATGGTTTTGATTTGCATTTCCTGGATCATTAGTGATGTTGAACATTTTTAATATGTTTATTAGTCATTTTATTTCTTCTTTTAGAATCATATATTCATGCCCTTAACCCACTTTCTGATGGGATTGTTTTTTTCTTGCTGATTTGTTTGAATTCCTTGTAGATTCTGGATATCAGTCCTTTGTCAGACATACAGATTATGAAGATTTTCTCCCACTCTGTGGGTTGTCAGTTTACTCTGCTGATTATTTCTTTTTCTGTGCAGAAGCTTTTTGATTTGATTAAGTCCCACCTATTTATGTTTGTTTTTGTTGCATTCGCTTTTGGGTTCTTGGTAATGAAGTCTTTGCCTAAGCTAATGTCTAAAAATAGCCAATATCCTAAAATGCTTAGGAATATACTTAACCAAGGAGGTGAAAGACTTCCACAAAAGAAAACTACAAAACACTGCTGAAGGAAATCATAGATAAACAAAAGGAAACACATCCCATGTTCATTGATGTGTAGAGTCAACATTGTGAAAATAACCATATTGCCAAAAGCAATCTACAAATTCAATGCAATTTCCATCAAAATACTACCATCATTCTTCACAGAACTAGAAAAACAAATTATAAAATTTATATGGGACCAAAAAAGAGCCCACATAAAGCAACACTGAGCAAAAAGAACAAATCTGGAAGTATCATATTACCTGACTTCAAACTATAGTATAAGGCCATAGTCACTAAAACAGCATGTTACTGCTACGAAAATAAGCATATAGACCAATGGAACAGAATAGAGAACCCAGAAATAAAGCCAGACACAGTCAACTGATCTTTGACAAAGCAACAAAAACATAAAGTGGGGAAAGGACACTATTCAACAAATGGTGCTGGGATAATTGGCAAGCCACATGTAGAAAAATGAAACTGGATCCTCGTCTCTCACCTTACACAGAAATCAACTCAAGATGGGTCAAGGACTTAAATCTAAGAACTGAAACCTTAAAAAATCTTGATGATAACATATTGGATGATAGTGCTTTTGTAAACTGCCCTGTTTAGCATAATAAAGCTTGTCAATCCTTTGTGAAACCCTCAGATTTAGAAATATTTCACTGGCCTAAATCAAAATTTCCGAGACTCTCAGAAAGTATTCCTATTCCCTCTTAATTGGAATGTCCATCTCTAGGTGCTTTAATTTCAAAGATATGTTTTGCAATATTTTCCAAGAGTATTTCTGTGATACTCCTTATAGGTTGGAGGAGACCTTTTCACACAGTGACTTTTGCAGGCTTGGGTTATTCTTTCCTGAAGTACACAGTAAATTCTTCATTTTCTAACCTGAACTTAAACACTATATCATATTTGAACTTTTAAAAGCACATGACTCTCTTTCTTCCCAAACCAGGTAGAATTGTTCTCCTCATCCAACTCCCCCCATCATGTCCCCCACAAATATGATTAGTACACATATAGATGTGTTTGTATCATTCCATATAGAATGGCATTAAACTATTTTCCCCACTGAATTATAAACTTGAGAGCAAGGCCTATCTCATTTATGAGTGGACCTAGTATACAGATGTTCAGCAAATGTGGTTTATTTTTTCTATTTTCTCTAAATGGTTGAATCATGGCACCAATCATATGTTACTATCTTTTAAAAGAAGGGACTTTATTTGCTTTTGTGACCCTAGAGCCCCTTTGTGCAAAATTAGAGCATAATGGGCTTAATACAAGTTGATTGATTGTATAAAAGAAGGAAGGAAAGCAGAGAGTTTTTTTTTTTTTTCCCAGAACCTGAACCTGAAGTTTTTTTTTTACTCTAGATTGGCTTCTAAGAGGAAACTGCAGGAAGTATAGTTATTTATGGGCTGCAGGACGTCAAGAATTCTCTTACTTGCTGTAATTTCAGCAGTCTCAACTCAAGGTACAAACTCTACTTCTAATTCTTTTATTTCTTCTGTTTTGTTAAAATATAAAAAGTCCTGGAAAACCACAGCAAGATCAGCTAAAATATGATGAAACTTTTAACCATTTATGCCTTAGTGAAACCACCCCTACCCAGTGCTTTGCACACGCCATCACATGTCATTGTTCTCATATTTTCTCACTCTCAGGGGAGGGATGAAGAAACATGAATTCCCTTTTTGAATCCAAGCATGACCCAGCTATTATCATATCCATAAAGGCAGATAGTGAGACAGCTCTAAAGTCAATAAATACATAGAACAGTTTTTATGTTATTGTTCACATCTTACCTTTAATAGAGCCTCTGTACGTCATGAGCTGATTAATGCCAGAACTGGAATCATGGAATAAGAATGAAGACTATGGCTGAGGTGATTACTTGGCAACTCAAAATAAAAAAGTAATTCAGTTTAATCCAATCCAGCATTTATTGTGTGATTATATATCAGACATTGTGATAAGCCCTTTGGAAATATAATCATGATTAGGATGTAATCATCAATTTCAAGGGGCTTATAAATTCCACTTGGAAATACAGACATATGAATGACTAGCTATAATAATCAACAGAATAAAAATGTAGTAAGTAGACATACAAATCAAGTATTTTGGAAGCATTGAGGAAGAAGAAAATATATTTTAATTGGTGATATCAGAATATGGTTCTCAGTACTGACATCAGGATTCTAATATCAAATATAGCCCTAATAAAGGAGGTAGTATCTAAATTGGGGTATGAAACATGAATAGAAGTTCTGTGGGGAATATGGAAAAGGTGCAGTGCAGGTGGTGGGTACTGCTTGAGGAAACTTGTGAAGACATGGAAGGGCATAGCAAATAAAAGGCCTGCACTGGTATGCTGTGGTTGAATCATTTAATGTGGAGAGGAGCCTGAGGCTGAAAAAACAGATATGAAGCCAAATTTATTTAACAAATATTTATTGAACAATTGTTGTACTCCATTGTTTTCTTCCATGGAAAGTCATTTTCTATAGATTAAGTGAAAAATCAGGCTACTAAACAGTATGAATAGTGATGTCATTTGGCAGACATCCTTGCATCCATAGAGTTTTTCTTCTAGTATGGGGATGGGGATGGCAGGACTGCCACAAAAAAAAAATAAATGAGCTATAAAGTTATGTTATGGAGTGTATCAAGCCATTTGTGTGTTGCTATAAAGAAAGACCTCAGACTGAGTGAGATGGTTGGCTCTGTGCCCTCACCCAAATCTCATCTCGAATTGTAATCCTCACATGTTGAGGAAGGGACCTGTCATCCCCACATGTGAAGAAAGGGAGGTGATTGGATCATGGGGGCAGTTTCCCCATGCTGTTCTCATGATAGTCAGTGAGTTTGCATGAGATCTTCTGGTTTTATAAGAGTTTGACAGATCCTCCTTCCATGTTTCTCTCTCCTGCCACCTTGTGAAGAAGGTGCTTGCTTTGCCTTCTGCCATGTTTGTAAGTTTCCTGAGGCCTCCCCAGTTATGTGGAACTATGAGTCAATTAAACCTCTTTTCATTATAAATTGCCCAGTCCCAGGTAGTATCTTTACAGCACTGTGAAAACAGACTAATACACTGAGTAATTTATTTTAAAAAGGGATTGAATTGGCTCATGGTTCTGCAGGCTGTACAAGCTGTACATCTGCTTTTGGTGAGGGCCTTAAGGAGATTAAAATCATGACAGAAGGCCAAGAGGGAGCAGGTACATCACATGGCAAGAGCAGGAGCAAAAGAGAGAGGTTAGGAGAGTGTCACTCACACACTTTTAAACAGCCAGTCCTTATGAGAACTCACTATTGTAAGGGCAGCACCAAGCCATTCATGGCGTATCCACCCCCATGACCCAGACACCTCCCACCAGGCCCTCCCTCTAACATTGGAGATTACATTTCAACATGAGATTTGGAAGGAACAAACATTCAGAGTATATCATGGAGCAAAATAAAGCAGGTATTACTTTCAAATAGGGTGGTCCAGGAATGCTTGCTGAGAAAGGAACCTATGATCAATGACTTGATGGGGCTGAGGAAGTATTTCTAAGAAAAGAATGTTCTCACAGAAAGATCAGTGAGTCTAGTGGTTTTTAATATGGCTCCCTTTTAAGAAATAATGACCTCTTAATAAAATAAAATCTGGAGACTCTAAGGTTTCACACTGGAGAGAATATCTTCTGATTACTGATAGCCCTTTGAAAACTCAGGGACGGCATCTGGGCCATGGATGATCAGAAGATATTCATTCCAGGGTGAATCCTTAGAAGCTACCCATCACCATTGCCTGCTAGCCCTCAGAGACCAACTTCTAAAAGCGACTGGATTTTCCTCAAACACAACTTGAATTTTATCATTCTTATCTTCCAAAAATTTAACAAATCTCTATTTTTAAAGGAAAAAATAATAATGTAGCAGGAGTTAAGAGCCTCGGTGCTCAGGATAAGGTCCATCCTCCCCATTCGTTAGGTGCCCTTTTACAAGCATGACAAGAGGTTCCAGAAGCCCTGAGTGCTTCAGGAGTCAACAGAGGGTGCCATGGACATCTGGGTGTTCTGGCTGAAACCACTTTGTCGTGGGTTCTACACTGGAAGGGCCCTAGAATTCTACAGATCATGACAAATCCATGTGCCCACTTTCTACCCAACTGGAGTCACATCATCACCGTCAGTCTTGGGACCATAGGACTAATCTAATTTTATGCTTTAATCCTATTTATTTCATTCCTGAAAAAGCCCAACATGGCGAGGTGATAGAACTCCATTTCCTTTCATGACCCCATTTCTTATCTCACTCTATACCTGCAACCCTTCTGCTCTGCCTCTTGGACCACCCTTCTGCAGAAATCCCTTGTATGCTCCACCTCGCCCTTTAACAGTCCTTTTACTTCTGATCAGATCCCTGTCATTTCACTTCACTAGCTGGAAAACCTGGTTCTCTCTTGAAGACACTGCTTCCTCTTTCAATTGATCCCTGTTTTTTCCTCTCTCATTGTTGTGTGAATGTAGGATAGATGCCCCTTTCTTGCTCCTCATTGCTACTTCTAGGCATTTTTTTTTTCTGATTATGAACCTCAGCTTTGAGTCCAAGTCATCAAACCATAAACCACTTACTACCTCCTTGTGCTGTAGGGAAGGAGGCGCCTGGAGCCACTCTGATTCCTTGAACAGTTGAGTTCCTGGCTATCACTGTCTCCAACATTGTCTCTCATAATTCTTGGTGATTTTATTATTCTTTTTATATTATTATTTTGGGGGATAGGGTCTCACTCTGTCACCCAAGCTGGAGTGCAATGGTGCCATCATGGCTCATTGCAGCCTCAGCCTCCCAGGCTTGAGTGATCCTCCCACGTCAGCCTCCTGAGTAGCTGGGACTACAGGCATTTGCCCCCATGCCCAGCTAATTTAAAAAATTTTTTTGTAGAGACAAGGTCTCCCTTTGTTGTGCAGCCTGGTCTCGAACTTCTGGGCTCAAGTGATTCTCCTGCCTCGGCCTCCCAAAGTTCTGGGATTTTATTATTCTTGAGGACAATTCTTCATATGCCTGTTTCTCTGGGACTCCTCTGCTCAAATGATCTTATCCTCTACTCTTTGGTTCCTTTGTCAAAACCTCATCATTACCAATAACTACAACCTCTCTGTTATCTCAATTTCAAGTTCCCACTCTCTGATTACCCTCTCTAAGTTTCCAATACTCTCTCCATTCTAAAACTCCTCCCAACCATACCATAGGTTTTGCCATTCACTGATCTTTTTTTTTTTTTTTTCTTCCCTGAGACAGAGTCTTGCTCTGTCACCCAGGCTGGAGTGCAGTGGCCCAATCTCGGCTCACTGCAACCTCCGCCTCCCAGATTCAAGCAATTCTCCTGCTTCCACCACCTGAGTAGCTGGTATTACAGGCACCTACCACTGCATCCATCTAATTTTTGTATTTTTCGTAGAGACAGGGTTTCACTGTGTTGGCCAGGCTGGTCTCAAACCCCTAACCTTTTGATCCACCCACCTTGGCCTCCCAAAGTGCTGGGATTACAGGCCTGGCCTGCCATTCACTGATCTCATCAGCTTCTTCCTGTGTCATATCCTTCCATGTTTTCACATTTCTCTTTTGCTAGCTTATACTCTAGGGTCTGATGTCATTAGAAGCAGTGTAAGAAAATGGAACCAGGAGGGGGTTTGCAGGTGTTTATTTGACATTAATTTAGAGAGCAAATCTATTACTGGGGTTGCGGGGTAGGACAAGAGAGAAATATTCAAGCTTGTTCTCAGTCTCTCATCTACTGTCCAAGAATCACATTTGGTTGTGAGCTTGTCTGTCCCACAGGGGAGAACCCAAGCCTGCCAAGGAGCTGGGTCCTTAGGTTAGTGATTCCTGATACTCATATATGCTGGTTGAGGGCACAGGGTGGGGTAGTTTACCTCCCCAAGTAGCTCCATTACAACTTTTAACTTTGTGAAGTCCTCTTTCTGAGGGAACTCTGATAAAGGCTCTTTTCTTCAGAAGCTTTATAAAATTCCAGGGATGTTTTAGTGACCATTATGGATTTAAGTTGCTGGCTGTGGCTCAGTTGCCTATCTCTGAATTTGTCTTTGGGAATTAGAGAAGGCTTCACACAAAGGAGGTGACATTTGAACCTGGCTTTGAAGGATTAGAAGGATTTTGCCAGAAGTGGCATTAGAATTCTCACTGGCAAGAAAGATAATTACTAGCAATGTTTTTTTTTTTTTTTTTTTTTCTCTACTTCATAATATTAAGGACAATTTAGACCTCTGTGCCTATATATTCATATATCATATGTTTATGACTCAAAGTAAATATGATTAACTAGACAAAACCCCACTGAATCCTCTTTTTTATGTGCAAAGTAAATATTTTTAAGGAGGTTTGATTTATTTACATTTTTAATTAAATGAAAATTACAGATAAAAGATGCTATACCACTCATCTTCCTAGGAAAAGAAAATATTGCAATGTAATTAAAAGGACGCCTCAAATTATAATTAGATTTGAAATTTAATTATGACTGGAATACTTCATCCTTATGCACACTGACACCTTGTTGATACATAACCTTTAAAGTATTTTTATTATATTTCACTAAGATCTTAATCTGTGGACTAAATAAAACCCTTAGATTCCTAAGAAGTATTAGAATTCAGCAAAGAATACAATGTTCTTTTTTTTCTGGAAAAAAAGCGTGTTTCAGAATTTCGTTTTGACCATTGCTAAATCTTATTTAACAACTTCTAGCTGAAAACATTTTAATAATCTCTAGCAGAGATGGATTAGTAGAGTGAAAGCTTTCTTAGCTAAGGAGAACATTATTTGTTTCACACCTGACAGAGTTCCTATCTTCCAAGTTGAAAGGACTCCAGGATATCCCAATATGTATTCAGGAATCACATTTTCCAATAAGAAAATTTTCATTATGGAGTGTCAATTCTCTCTATCTATCTATCTGTCTGTCTATGTATGTATGTGTGTGTGTATATAAACACACACATATAAATCTATTACCATTACTTGATGGAATCTCTTCTGCAGTGAGTTCTGCTTAAATACATTTGCTATACTTAACTTCCGTGGCACCATTTGACACTTCTTTCAGCTTAGAAAACAATAACTTTCATAGTAAAAATGATTTAACTACAGTATAATGTGCTCTGCTAGAAATGTTTTGAGATAAAGATTCCCAAAATGCAATTATTATTAGCTTGATTTGCAAAATATTGTGTGATAAATACTGTTTGAAAAATTGCCACTTTAGCTTATCTGGTGTTGAAGAATGCACTTAATATAAATTGAAGTTCTTCATTCATGCATAAAAGTCCGAATTCATAGTTATTGTGGAAATCTTTAAAATACTTGTTTGTTAATTAAATAATTGAATAAATATATAGAGACAATGTATTATGTGCTAGGCATTTCCTAAATTTTGTATAGTATATGTTGGCTCTAATTTACTACAATTGTTAGATGGATTGGCCTTCAGGATAGTAAAAATAAAGGGCTTGCTTTTATAAACTCACGAGGAAAATACAAAGCAACAAAGTTCAATCATCTGAAATTGACTCATTTTCATTCTACTGAGTTTGAACTTGCATGCCTCACTTAGCCCCTCCTTACTGAACCAATTTTCACCAGACAACTTCTGCTCCTAGATGAACTGAATTTCTACAAATGGCCTGCCTCTGTGGTCCTCTGTATAGGCAAACCTGTCATTGAAGTCCTTATCTCTTTTGAAGGGACTTCAAAAGTCCATTGAAATCCAAAACTTTCCTTGAAGTTAAGTCAAGTTTTGCCTGTTTTAGGGCTGCAGGATTTCATCCAGAAAAGCCTAGGTGGTTAACAAGGAAAGAACATGTTAACCTGGTTGGATTTCATCACAAGTAGAATTTGGTCTGACAATTTTGGCTCTGTTAGGGGGTTTAAAGCATATTCAGCTGTGGAAATGATAAAAGGATTCTCCTACCTGGTTTTATAGCACAATAGCTGAAAGACCAGCAGGTATTTCCAAGCATCTTTTAGTGCATATCCCAAACTGCTACACCAGCTGGATCTTCAGTGAATGAAATAACCCTGCTGTTAAAGCATTTGAATCCCAGTCAAAGTCGTTGACAGTAAAAATCCAGGTGGCTATGCAAATTGGTCATTTCTTTAAACAGTAATTTGAGTTTCACTAGGTGAGCTCTGCTAATAATGACAAGCAACATCTGTGTGGCATGTTTCAATTCATGGAACAACTTTTATGTATATTATCTCAATTAGTCTTCACTAAAACTCTACGAGATGAAGAAATGGAAGTTCAGAGAGATTAAGTGACTTGCCCAAGGTTATACAGGTAGTAAGTGGTGAGCCGGGATTTGAACACAGACACAGGGACACAGTGGGCTTCCATTAGACTATGAGTGACTGCTAGTGCAGATGATTATTGATTCATAGATTTTGATTCAAAGAGTCAAGCTGCTTTGTCTTCTTTTGGGGGTCCTATTTCTATAGGTCTTTGTTTGAAAATAGGATAGTGTGACCAGCTGAAGTGCTTGCTATTGGTAGAGGGAATACAGAATTAATAGTAGAAAAAAGTAGTTACAAATATCAGCTATGACAACGTGACCAGATACAGAAATGGGACTGCCACTGTCACAAGTATTTCCTTCATATTTTCTTAGAAAAATGTTTGTGTATATATATATACATATATTAAGCGAATATTTTTGTTTACTTTATTTCCTTATGTAACATAAGATGCATTGACTTTATATTAGTATTTAAGTATTGTTAATTTTATGTAGCAGTATTTAAGTTATGGGATACCAGTCAACATTATTCAAGGACCTAATCTCTTCTTCTGGGAAAAGGGTTAATGTGTTTCAGTTGTATGCAGAATAGTTCTATCGTATTAGGTGAAATTGTGACCGTATTATTTTCTTTATTTGGAGATTTAACTATGGTTCAAGGAGATGTGTATGCATGCTAAGTTGACAAGTGGTGAATTTGGGTTGGTAAATTTTATGCATCAATAAGACCAGGCTAAGGAATGCCAGATAGCTAGTGAAATATTATTTCTGGGTGTGTCTGTTAGTGTGTTTCTGGAAGAGATTGACATTTGAATCAATAGACTGAGTAAAGGAGATCACCCTCGCCAATGTGGGTGGGCCTCATTCAATCCATTGAGGACCATAATAGAACAAAAAACGTGGAGGAAGGGGGATTTTGCTTCTTCGTGTGTGTGTGTGTGTGTGTGTGTGTGTGTGTGTGTGTGTGTGTGTG
>NW_022436942.1:5935787-6093128 GCF_009761245.1 Sapajus apella | reverse complement strand
GTGTGTGTGTGTGTGTGTGTGTGTGTGTGTGTGTGTGTGTGTGTGTGAGAGAGAGAGAGAGAGAGAGATCTATATAGATTTCTCTATGTATCTTTATATATAGATATATATCCTGTTGGTTCTGTTTCTCTGGGAAACCCTGACTAATACAGATAGATTATATTTTGAGCTCTGAGCTCATATTACTAAATTTTCTAAATGTATAAGAAAAGCTGGAATTTCTGATTTTCATGGAAATCGTCCCAAGTTTTAAATGTTAGCAACTGTGTTAATTTGGGTCATTGTTCTCAGTGCTTTATTCCTCCTGTAGTAGATTTCTACACTGACACCCATTGCCATGTAACTCTTTAGGGCTTCCTAGTGGAACGGATAGAGTAGACATTGCTTACCTCATTTGTTTTGGAGTTGGCCATGTGATTTGGATTGCCCAGTGAAATGTGAAGAAAAAAAATGACCTGTGGCTGTAAGAAGTGCATTTTATTTCCCATCGTTCTTGTGCTCCTGCATTTACCTTGAGAGAGGCTTTTTCTGCAGCCCCAGATGGAGGTGACACGTGGAGCAGCCTGGAACCTCACCGATAGGTTGGATCCAAGTTCAGTCAATCCCAGCAGATGCCATTGGATTCTTGTTGAGCCCAGCAGAGCCCCGGCCAATAGGCAAACCTGTGAATGAGAAAAACATGTTTCTAAGTAATGGAGATAAGGGGTTATTATGCAATAATAATGCAGAATAAGCTGAAAAATTAAAACATTTTGATGAAAAAGAAACCATAACAGCCTAAGCTACATACGGCTGCAGACTGAGTGCAGCCTGTGGGCCACCAATCTGAGATTTGTCAGATGGATCTTTGGCAGTATCATTGCCAGTTCTAGCATTTAGATCACTGGTTAAAAACAAAACAAAAAGAAAAACTTATGCCAAATGTTGGATACATGGAATATTTAGAGGAAAAATAAAAGCTGTGAATTTAAGAAGTGATACCTAAACAATGTCTGTGCTCCCTGTCAGAAGAGGCATATAAACAAAGGTAAAAAACTAATTGAAAATGAAGTGAAGCGAGAGATTTTCCTGGCCATTTACTGGGATTAACAGGATCAGCCTACATTTTCCTCTGTCAGCACTATTTTATACATATAGGCCAAATTCTTAGGGAAGGAATTTGTTTTCTGTCATCCATTTTTGTTACAGTCAAAGTTTTTCAGAGTTCCTGAAAAAAGTGAGAAGATTAATGTTCATATTTAACTCTTCATTCTCCTTCACTCTAAAAGAACAATTTCAATTAATGAAAGAAATATCTCATGCTTTACTAAGTCTTGGGAAATGCAGTAATTTATTTTACACAGCTAAGATCACCTGGGGAATTAAAGAAGATTTACTTCTCTACAGACTTAAGGAGGAAATTAGCCTAGGTAGACATACAGCAGAGGGAAAGGATGTCCATAACCTCCAGTCACAGAGGTAGAAACTTGCATGTTCCTCAAAAGACTGAGTAAGAGAGAGTCCCATCAGATCTTCTAGGATCAGTTACCTCCTTCGAAGAAAAGCCTTCCATACCTAAGTCAAGAGTAGCTGTACACACGATCTAATTCGGACACAATGAGGACACTTCAATGGAGCCATTTCCTCTTTATAAATGTATGACATGATGGCAGAGGACAGTACTGAGAGCATTCTAGAGCATGAGCACATCCCTTACTGATCATTCACAGCTTTCCCAAGCTGATGCGGCGTAAGCCTGTGTATTTTCCAACCTGACAGCAATGGTACTATAGTAGTCAGCTACACAGGATTCCACGTGAGTCATGCCAACAGTCCTTAGACTTCTTAGCAGGTCAATCCCGCTATCAAAATAATTATGTCATTTTAATTGTGATATCTGCCACATGTGAGAAATATAGGATGCTGTGAGGTTGCGTTATTATAGTCCTCTGCTAGAGTGTGACATCAAGGAAAGATCACTGAATAAATAACAGTTAAGATAACACTTGGTCTATAAACCCAGCAGTTTAGGAGGCTGAGGTGGGAGGATCATGAGGTCAAGAGATCGAGATCATCCTGGTCAACATGATGAAACCCCGTCTCTACTAAAAATAGAAAAATTAGCTGGGCGTGGTGGCTGGCGCCTGTAGTCCCAGCTACTTGGGAGGCTGAGGCAGGAGAACTGCTTTAACCCGGCAGGTGGAGGTTGCAGTGAGCCAAGATCATGCCACTGCACTCCAGTCTGGGGACAGAGTGAGACTCTGTCTCAAAAATAATTAAAAAAAAAAACTTGGTGGGCGGTATTTAGTCTGAGAAAGGGACGGGATGATGGGGTTATGCAGGATGTGAGAGAGACAGGCAGAAACATATAGAATATCTGAAGTTCTAGTATTTTTTAAAGGGGATTACAAAGTTCATAAAAGTGCTCCATGATATGATTATTGTTTCCTCCTTGTGTTCCGTTTAAAATGGTATTCTATATCATGAACAGAAAAGAAAATTTGAATTGGTTAAACATTGTTGGACAAAGTGCGAAGTAAAATCAATAAGCATTATGGCTAAGAGCCTGGAAATGAACATCAAACAGACCCGATTTAAATCACAGTTCTCTACTTACTGGCTTTATGACCTGTGGCAAGTTACTCGTTTAACCTATCCAACCCTCATTTTTTTTTTTTTTTTAATCTGCAAAACAGGGAAAATAATGTATATCTTAGAGTGCTACTATAAGGATTAGATGGAACAATATGTGTAAACTGTTGAGCAACCTGACTGTCAAGACTGCAAAGCAGAAAGGTGAGCTGTCCATGGTGGACCTCAGGTCAGAATGAATGAAGGTTTTAGTTGGTGATAGCATAATATTTGTAAAGCCTTAAGTCACGTATAATCAACTCACTTAAGAAGAATTTAAATGTGCCCTCAAAGTTATTTTCTCTTAGGCAAGTATGTGTATTTTCTAGGGCTGCTATAACAAAGTACCACCAAGTATGTGGCTTAAAAAAAATAGGAATGTATTGTTTCACGGTTCTGGAGGCCAGAAGTCCAAAAGCAAGGGGTCAGCAGGGCCCTGCGCTCACTGAGATCCGAATGGAGCCCCTCCTTGCCTCTCCCTCATGTCTGGTGGGGGCATCAGTGTCAATCGGGAGCTTCCTGGGCTTGCTGCTTCTGCACTTCTCTCTCCGTCTCTGTCATCACATATGGTCTCCCTGTGAGTCTGTCTCTGTCTTTTCTTCTCTTCCTGTAAGAATACCTGTCATATTGGATTAGGATCCACCCTAGTGACCTCATTTTAACTTGATTACATCTGCAAAAGCCCTATTTCCAAATAAATTCACACTCAGAAATACCGGGGGGTGGGACTTAGCTTTTTTGGGAACACAATTCAATCCCCAAGAATACATGAGTGAATGGTTACCAGACAGAGCCTGTTTACCAGTGTGTTAGATGATTCTTTCTACAGCAAGTTGAGATTGCTAAAGATATATGATTAAGGTGCTCCATTCTTCTGGTTCCTATAATTCTGAATGTGCCTGGATTATAAACTAAAGGGTTCCGATTAGTTTATTTGTATTTTTCTCAGTTCTAAAAGTCATCTTGAGTATAATTTCTGGCTTTGTCACAATTTTCTGACTCTTATGATAGGGAAAGAGGGTTCAGGGGAAATCAACATACTGAAAGAAGTTAATCATTTAAAAAAACTATGAGGAAAGCAGGGTGACATAAAATGATCTGTTAGCTGAACTATAGACTTGCTAATGTAGCTCCATGTAGCTCCTTTTTTTTTCTTTTCCTTTTTTTTAATTGTACTTTGGGCTCTGGGGTACATGTGCACATCCTGCATCCTGCAGGACTGTTGCATACGTATATACATGCCATGGTGGTTTGCTGTCTCCAGCCGCCCTTCCCAATCCCATCACCTATATCAGGCATTTCTTCCAGTGTTCTCTCTCCTCATCCTCCCCGCCCCCACCCCTGAAGTAACTCCCCTCCCCGCCCCTCCCCCCACCTAGCCCAGTAAGTGTTGTTCCCTTCCCTGTGCCCAATTGTTCTCATTGTTCATCACCTGCCTATGAGTGAAAACATATGGTGTTAGGTTTTCTGTTCTTATGTCAATTTGCTGAGAATGATGGTTTCTAGATTCATCCATGTGTCTGCAAAGGACAGGGACTCGTCATTTTTTATGGCTGCATAGTATTCCATGGTGTATATGTGCCATATTTTCTTTGTCCAGTCTATCATTGATGGGCATTTGGGTTGGTTCCAGGTCTTTGCTATTGTAAACAGTGCTGTACCAAACATACGTGTACATGTATCTTTATAATAGAATGATTTATAATCCTTTGGGTATGTACCCAGTAATGGGATTGCTGAGTCAAATGGAATTTCTATTTCTAGGTCCTTGAGGAATCACCACACTGTCTTCCATGATGTTGAACTAATTTACACTCCCACCAACTGAGTAAAAGTGTTCCTTTTTCTCCACATCCTCTCCAGCATCTGTTGTCTCCAGATTTTTTAGTGATTGCCATTCTAACTGGCGTGAGATGGTATCTCAATGTGGTTTTGATTTGCATTTCTCTAATGACCGGTGATGATGAGCATTTTTTCATATGTTTGTTGGCTGCATTGTCTTTTTCATATGTTTGTTGGCCGCACCTTCTTCTGTCAAGTGTCTGTTCATATCCTTGACCCACTTTTGAATGGGTTTGCTTGTTTTTTTCTTGTAAATCTGCTTTAGTTGTAGATTCTGGGTATTAGCCCTTTGTCAGATGGGTAGATTGCAAAAATTTTTTACCATTCTGTTGATTGCCGGTTCACTCTAATGATTGTTTCTTTTGCTGTGCAGAAGCTCTTAAGTTTAATTAGGTCCCATTTGTCTATTTTGGCTTTTGTTGCCATTGCTTTTGGTGTTTTAGCTATGAAGTCCTTGCCTGTGCCTATGTCCTGAACGGTGTTGCCTAGGCTTTCTTCTAGAATTTTTATGGTGTTAGTTCTTATGTTTAAATCTTTAATCCATCTGGAGTTAATTTTTGTATAAGGTGTAAGGAAGGTGTCCAGGTAGTTCCTTTTATTAGGTGCTATTGGAAGGTTCAGGGTGTTCTGCTTGATTTAGGATTAAACCTAAGTTATAACATTGAGTGTTCCTGCTTTGATAAGGAATTCCACTCTCTGCAGCCTTTATTCAGTTGGTGTGCTTGGGCTTGTATTGTAGAGTTTATTGTGATTAGGTTATATATATAGCCTTATAAAGAAACTAAAAATGATTATGGATTTTAAAAATTAGGGGACTTTCCTTCTCTGGGCTAGGTAATGTTTAGGAGCTTTAAATCATATATAGAAAAATGTATTTTCAGATCCAAAGGGAAAACGGCAGTAAAAGGGTTTATGTACTCTTCTTGGTTGTGTGCATTGCTATGATGTAATATTTGATACTCCATCAATGTGCTCAAGTCCTGTTGTCTGATCGTGGGAGCCCCCCTGTCTGCCTGGCATGGCTCACCCATAACAAAGGGTGAATGAGGAGAGATTGGTGCCATCTGTCTACAGCCGAGCCCCTGAAGGGAAATGTGGGGCCACTATTCAGTGAGCAAAGAGAGTGACTTGATCTCATTTCTCCCCACTCCAGCCCAATTGGTCTTTTAAAAATAAAATGTCTCCTTCAAGTCCTACTCTCAGGCAAAGTCTCATTTGACCTCAAACAAAAGGGCCAAGTCCTTTTTCAGCAGATTAGAGAAATTTATATTTAAGCTGGTGATTTTCACATGTTATTTATTCTCCCTCAGTGCAGATATTTTACAGGGATGGATACAGTGACTGCAGTTGAAAAAATGGCTACAGTCTGTGTTTCCTTAGGAGGGAAAAATCATTGCCTGTCAGGAGCTTGGAGATTTAGTCCCCAGGCAGAGATTTACCCAAGGATTCCCTTAAAAGCATAATACGAGAGGACAATACCGTGCCAGCAGGTCAGCTGCGTTGCCACTGGGGAAAGATTTGTTATCCATGAGATTTTAAGTCTGTGGGCCTACTAGTTTACTTAGCTTGAAGGTTTTAAAGTCAGAAGTTGAACTCTGGAAGAAACGATAATGGGGAGCTTAAAAGTATCACTGCTGGTTTAACTAGAAAAAAAGAAATTCAGCCTCTTTAACCTGGGACTTAAATTAGCTTCACAGATGTCCCCTTTATCTCAGCCACATGTCCTTCTTGCGAGGTTTTTTTTTGCGGGGGGGAATTTAAAAATCAAAAAGAAGAGCCAGGCATGGTAGCTCACACCTGTAATCCCAGCACTTTGGGAGGCTGAGATGGGTGGATCACCTGAGATCAGGAGTTTGAGACCTGATCTGGACAACATGGTGAAACCCCATCTCTACTAAAAATACAAAAAAATTAGCCTGGCATGGTGGCATTGGCAGGCGCCTGTAATTTCCAACTGCTCAGGCGGCTTGAACCCGGGCGTTGAAGGTTGCAAAGAGCCAAGATTTAGCCATAGCACTCCAGCCTGGGCAACAGAGTGGGACTCCATCAAAAAACAAAAAAACAACAACAGCAAAGAAGAATATAGTACAATTTTAGGGAAGAACTCTAGAGATTAAAAATAAGGCTTTGGGGGGCCAAGGCAGGCAGATCACCTGTGGTCAGGAGTTTGAGACCAGCCTGACGAACATGGAGAAACTCCATCTCTACAAAAAATAAAATAAAATAAATTAAAAAAAAAAATTAGCCAGGCTTGGTGGTGCATGTTTGTAATCCCAGCTACTTAGGAGGCTTAGGCAGGAGAATCGTTTGAACCCAGGAAGCAGAGTTTGCAATAAGCCGAGGTCACACCATTGCACTTCAGCCTGGGCAACAAGAGTGAAACTCTGTCTCAAAACAAACAAACAACGACAACAACAAAATAAGGGAGATATGGCAATATGAAGACATGAAAATAACTAATAACTAAAACTTGAAGGACTTCAGTTTAATAAAAAACTGGAATACATAAGAGAGTAAAAAGAACTATATGATCAATAAAATGGGTAATGATAAGTACAATTAAGTTGTTAAAGTATGAATGAAAATCACATTTTCTTTCTTTTTTTTTTTTTTTTTTTTTTTTTTTTAGTGAAAAACACCTTTTAACCATTAAGCTAGGAAAATAGTAGAGGAAAAGGCAGAAGCTATACGAGAGAAAATCTTAAATATTGACAAAAATATAACTTTAAACAGTTTTCAAAGCACAAAATTTTAATAAAATGTAAGTTAGTAAAATGCTGCTTTTCTGTTTCTTTTTAAAAAATATATTAACAAGAGGACCTAAGAAATGTCCAACAGAAGTTTAGTCAGGGGCCAATATCAACTGCCACATAAAGCAACTTAAAGAATCCTTAATGTGAGAGACTGTAGATGTCAGGCCTTTCCCCTTAATTATCCTCTCAAGGCTGGGACTCCCTGAAGGTTTCCTTGATGGACCTTGGGTCAATATTGTTAGACCCAAGAGAAAGCCATGGGAATTGGCCATTGTGTTTTATATTTATTAGAAATTAGTTTGCTTTCAGGTTGAAGATTTCTCATCCGCTATTTGAAAGCAAGACTCTTATCCTTTTATTACCATTGTTATTATTGACACGTTATGGTTATTAATGTTATTTTTGTTGTTATTCTTGTTAGTGGTGGTGATGGTATTCTTGCTTTTAGATGAGAAACTGAAGCCGGAAGGAGTTCAGTGATTGACCTCAGATAATGTAGCAAGCAAGTTATAGGGCAGAGCATGTGCCCTGGGAGTTCTGGACGTGATGCTCTGGCTAGAATCAGGGCTGGCTGGTAAACCCGGTGCTCTCTGCACAACAGCATCTTCCCAGTATCTGATAAGGCTTCTGTCCATGTTGGAATTAAACAGCTCAGGGGAGAACAACAAAAATGCTTATCTATAAGGCTTAGGAAATAGGATTTAGTTTGGGGAGACGTTTGGAGAATTAGCAACCCAGGAGGAAGTTTAAGCTCATTCTCAAATGTGTAAAAACATTCCATGGCAAAATCCTGACAAGACAGCTTCTGAAGTGAGCTCCTTTCCTGTATCTTTAAAGCTGGGACAAGCCTGTGACAAAGCAAACATTTGGGTGACTTCAAGCATAATCCCAGCCCCTGTTGGCTCCATCCTTAGATCCTCAACTGTTTCTTCCTTGAACTGCCGTGTTTGGAGGATACAAAAGACACATTGGGGAGAGACACCTGCTGGGTATAATCATCCTAAGACCACAGATTACTTGTTGAACATATTCCCTGCTTTCATCCCTGCTCAGTTTTCTCATTTCCTCATCCTGCTATTTGATTCTTGTTCTCCTCCTTTTAGTGCTTCTCTGGCTCAAAAATCCATTTGGCACCTGTAGCTCCAGGAGGGAGACAGGTAGGAGTCTCTTTCGTTGGGATCAAGGAATATAATAATGGTTAGGCAGCTGTCCTTGGCCGATGACACTCCCTGCCAGAGGAGAAGATGCAGAGAGCAAGTGCAGTCCCTCCTCCCAAGTTCTCTCCCTCTCTCTCTCTGTCTCTCTCTCTCTCTCCCTCTCACATTGGCTTTTGTTTGACATGAGGTACCATATCTGAGGAGGAGCCCAGAATTAACAGGAATTTGAAGTCACAGACTTTTAAGAGCACAAGACTTGCCTAGAAAAGTTTTGCGTTTGCTTTTTTGTTGGTGTAAGTAGTCTCAGCTCCTGGGAATAGGAATCATGAGCTTCTGTATCTTTCCTACAGAAGTGGTCCCAGCATTCCTCTCAAACGACGTATAATAAAATATAGACTCCAATGGTGTGCTGCAAATTTTAAAGACCAGTTGGGATGAAGCTTTCCATGTGATGAGCAATAGTTTGCAATATTTATCACAGGAAAGCCCAAAGCTTGATCAGTGGCCAAATAGAGAATAGTCTTATGTATCTCAAAGATATTAGGGCTGGCATGAATTTTGTTACTATGTCTAAGTGTTGAGCTATGATTTGGCTGAGTTGTCCAGAATCCCCAGACTGTCTGGATTAGGGTTGCTAGATTTAGCAAAATCCCCACAAGATCCCCAGTTACATCTAAATTTCAGATAAACAGCAGATTTTAAAAAATAAAAGTATGTCCCAAATAGTACATACTATATACTTATACTAAATAAACATTCACTGTTCATTTGAAATTAATATTTAACAGGATGTCCTGTAATTTATCTGACAATCCTAATCTGGAGAGCACCCCAGATTCATCTGGAATAACTCCCAGATCAGGAGACAGGTGACTTCCTTGACATCAGAATAGGGAACCTACCAGCAGAGGGAGACTATTTGAGAATGACTATTTTGTTCTGAAAATCTTCATATAAAGGAGATGGAGAAAACTTTGATACAATGTAGGACTCCAAAATGCTTTTTTCTCCTCTTCCTCCTCCTCCTTTTAAAAAACTCTTGAGTACTTTCTAACAGTTGTTTTCTTTTTTTCCCTCCATTCTCCCTCCCTCTTATTTCCTTGTTTGCTTCCTTCCCTCCCTCCCTTCCTTCCTTCCTTCTTTTTCTTTCTTTCTCTTTCTCCCTCTCTCTCCTTCTTCCTTTCCTTCCCTTTCTTTTTTTTTTCTTTCCCCTTTCCTTTGCTTTTCCTTTTCCCTTCCTTTCTAAACTTTGTCTTAGATGTGTTGTTTGACTCATATGTAGTGGGGCAAAGGAGTAGAAGAGTAACTTTTTGCAAGGTATTATTTTATATTAAGAAGATAGCTACTATGACCTGAAGTTGGGGGATATGAGCACTTTTGATGGTAAGATATAGAAAATGAACATAGAGAGCAGAGACTGCATTTTTGCTCCTATAACAGTAAGCCCTGAAATTATTCTAGGGCCACTTATAGCCAGAGACACAGTTTTTCCTCCTTGCTGTTGAAAATTGCATGATATATTTGTAGGCATAGAAGTTTTAGAGTGTAGTCTTATTCACAGAGATGTTGGACCTCTTGAACTGCTAGCAATTATACCGGTTCACCCTATGGAAATTAGTGTCTCCTGACATATCCCTTGCTTTTTCAATCACATGACAGCCAGCAAAACCTAAGGACTTTTGGTTGTTCTGTTTTCTAAAAAAGTGGCACCTTTTGACAGGACCCAGTTTAGCAATGGGTTTTTATTTTCAACTTGCCACATTTTTCCTGGGTACTAGCAACTTTTAAATAAGTATTAGCATCGGGTTCCACCCAGCCTATACCTAGCTTTGAAGTGAAGGCTGGTTTTATTCTGAGTTGCTCTGGTTGTCATCCTGCTGGTCAGTGGTTCTAACCTATAGGGTCTATGCTTCTAGGGTCACTGCCATACTCAGTTTGGGCTGCTATAAGAGAATATCGTGGCCGGGCGCGGTGGCTCACGCCTGTAATCCCAGCACTTTGGGAGGCCGAGGCGGGTGGATCACGAGGTCAAGAGATCGAGACCATCCTGGTCAACATGGTGAAACCCCGTCTCTACTAAAAATACAAAAAATCAGCTGGGCATGGTGGCGCATGCCTGTAATCCCAGCTACTCAGGAGGCTGAGGCAGGAGAATTGCCTGAACCCAGGACGCGGAGGTTGCGGTGAGCCGAGATTGCGCCATTGCACTCCAGCCTGGGTAACAAGAGTGAAACCCCGTCTCAAAAAAAAAAAAAAAAAAAAAAAAAAGAGAATATCGTAGACTGGGTGGCTTACACAACAAATATTTGTTTCTCACAGTTCTAGAAGCTGAAGTCCAAGATCAAGGTAGCGGCATGATTAGGTTCTTGGTGGATGCCTTCCTTCTGGACACCTTTTCATCGTATTCTGACAATTCGAAGAGAAAGAGAGAGAGGAAACAAACTGTCTTATCTCTTCTTATATGGGCTTCATGAGAGTACCCTCATCACATACTTATCCCCAAAAGGCCCCATCTCCAAATACTACCACAGTAGGAATTAGAGTTTTTCAACATATGAATTTGATGGGACACAAACATTCAGCCCATAGCAGAGGCATTTGCAAAATATATGTACCTTACCTTGTCTCCTTACAGTTTTGAAACATTTTCCCCGGAAATGTGCAGGCCCCTCTGGTTGAGACTCATTGTACACAGAGTTTTTAATGATGAAAATGTATAGTGCATGTAAATGATTTGTAGGCACACTAAAAAATGGTTGTGATTCCCTGATTAGCAATGAAAGATACGGTTTTGTAGATGAGGCAGAAAGTATTTGTATGTCAAAATATCTGTAATTTAAAGTATGAAGCCTAAGCATGGAATGCCACAACTATATTTCAGGTCCAATGCAAGAAAATGACTAGTACACTGTGTATCAGCCTGGACCTGCATGGGATGTGGGATCAGGACCAAAAAAACAAGAGTTAATGAATAAGAGTAATCAGGAAGCAGAAAAAGAAAAGGATAAAAGGATTAGGCCCAATAGCAGGTAGTTGTAATCCTCTACTCCTGTCTTTAACTACTATCATAGTGCTGTAGGGTCAGCTTTCTTTTTGTTGCTGTTATTAAGATGGAGTCTTGATGTTGCCAAGGCTGACACGCAATGGTGCAATTATAGCTTACTGTACCCTCAAACTCCTGGGCTCAAGTGATCCTCCTGTCTCAGCCTCCTGAGTAGCTGGGACTACAGGTGGGCACCACTATGATGGCTAATTTAAAACTTTATTTTTGTAGAAATGGGGTCCCACTTTGCTGCCCAGGCTAGTAGGGTCAACTCTTAAGGATGTTTAAAGGAAAAAGAAAACTAATTAAAGTAAGCTTATTTAAAACTACATATTAAGTTTTTGGTACCTACTGTGTGTGTATAAGTCACTGAGTCAGGCACTATAGCTAAACAGAATAATGTGACTCCAGCCTAGTTGTATGGGTTTGATAGACAAGCAGATTTATAACGACAAGAAATATCCATGGAATATTAATCAACCATAAAAAAGAATGAAATTGTGTCATTTGCATCAACATGGATAGAACTGGAGGTTATTATGTGAAATGAACTAAGCCAGGCACAAAAAGACAAAAATGACATGTTCTTAATTATACATGGAAGCTGAAAAAGCTGATCTCATGAAGTTAGAAAGTAGAATGGCAGAGGCCAGAAGAGGTGCATGGATGGGTGGGGGGGATAAAGAGAGGTTGGTTCATGGGTAGAAACACAGCTAGATGGAAGGAATAAGTTCTAATATTAGATAGAAGAGTTGAGTAACTATAGTTAACAACAAATACATTATGTATTTCAAAACAGCCAGACAAGAAGACTTGAAATGATCCCAGCATATAGAAATGATAAGTACTCGAGGTGATGGACATCTCAAATACCCTGACTTGGTTATGGCACTGTCTGTGCATATAACAAAATATCGCGTGTCCCATATATATGTATAAGTATTACATATGAATAATAAAAGAAAAGAGGTATGCATAGGTTGTCATAAGGGCATAGAAATGAATGAAGAGAGAGGCAAAAGCCATTTAAGCAGCATCTTCAAGGATGACTAGGAGTTATTCAGGGAGAAAAAGGGGGAGAAGGGAATTGGTAAGAAAACATACAACAGCTCAGCAGCGTGAGGGACTAAAGCAGAAAGGGAATACGTGTCATCAAGGTGTCTTCTGTATGTGGTGCAGAGTGGATATGGCATGGCTTTGCAGAACTCTCTGGAGAGTTTACTGGACCCTGTGAGCCACAGAAGCCACTGCAGGCCTGCAGCAGAGGGACCACACTATGACTTGCTTAATGGAAAGAGCATTCTAGCCTCAATGTGAACAGTGCAAGGAGAGCTGCCCAGGCCTCTCCAGCTTTCTGAAGTGTGGGAAAACATCAGTGTTTTAGGATCTGTCTTCTGGCTTTCTTTTGTTCGCCCTTCTACTAATTTCATTCCTCTCCTATCTCCTCCCTTGGTGTCTGTTTCTTTTCCAGTGTTCATGTTTTTCTTCTGTTTCTTTCAGCCTTCCTATTTTCTTTTTCTCCTTTCCCATCTTGACTTTCTTTTCCAGTCTCCCACTTCCCTAAGAAACTCACACATTTTTAAAGTTTCTCATAAAATACATTGCCTGGTCGCCCATTTACTGCCTCAAGAGAAAATGGATACTACCTAGAACTAAAAGGATATTAATTGAGCTTGATCAATTTCCTAAATTGATTTTGTTTTGGCTCAGTTGTCTCCAAAGGCAACTTTGCCAACAAGACAAAGGGATGTTTTAAACTCTAAAAGAACTTCTATTTAAATATTGAGAACCAATGTTTAAGGACTGACTTGGAATAAATCAGAGTGAAGAAGAACTCAGGTTCAACTCAATGGAAATGCCCATTCACTCAGGCATCCTTTCTACGAGGTGAAGAGGAGAGGCAAGAATAGAAGAGAAAGGCAGGAAAAAGAAACCCTGACAAGAAACTAAAATACCTTTAGTTGTCAAATTTAAGGACGCTGTTATTTCCATTTCCCCCATCATTAGCAGGAATGGATATTTCAGAGGAAGAAGTGGTAAGTTAAAGAAAATATAGACAAGTAAGAGCCCCCAACTCCATACCTGCAATCACCTTTATCGCCATTTTAATTTTAAAGAATAATAAATGTGGCTGTAATGGATGTTTTATAATACAGATTATATTATTATGTTGCCTGGTCTTCAGTTTTTTAATTTAAGCCACTGTATTAGTTTGTTTCACACTGCTATAAAAAACTACTTGAGACTTTATTAAGAAAATAACTTTAATTGATTCATAGTTCCACATGGCTGGAAAGGCCTCAGAAAACTTCCAGTCATGGCAGAAGGTAAAGGAGAAGCAAGCACCTTCTTCACAAGGTGGCAGGAGAGAGAGGGTGAAGGGGGAAGTGTCATGCTTTCAAACTGTTAGCTCTCCTGAGAACTGAGTCACTGTCACCAAAACAGCATGGGGGAAATCCACCCCTAAGAGCCAATCACCTCCCACCAGCTCTCTCTCCTGACATGTGGGCATTACAATTTGAGATGACATTTGGGCGGGGACACAGAGCCAAACCATATCAGCCAGGATAGTCCAAGAATTCTTATTTATCTTTCAACAGTATTAATGAACATCCATTATGTCTTGTTTAGATTTGTTTTGCATTTTTTGTGGCCCCTAATTTATTTTGGTTTTATGTAGCTGTGGCTTTTGATGTATTTGCTGTGACACAGACCCATTGCCTGACATATTATGATCTTAGGATTATGGCATTAGGTGAAGGACTGCCATTCTTATTAATTCCTTTCAGCAGCAGATGTTGAGAAAAGGAGTACTTTTGGCTTGCTCATGGCCCCAGGCAATCCATATGCATTCAGCAGCTGACTTAGCTTTCATTCCATATATTTAAGTTTCAGATCAGGTTGAAGGACTTTAAAAAGTGAGAGCAAGGAAGGAAGAGAAATAAAGTAACATTCTAGATTTGTGTGGAAGCTGAGAAACATTTATCCTCAGGATTAAATATGCCCCTTACCTCAGGTCTTAGCCCAGAGATACAGCATCATTTTCTGCCCATTGTAATTTAACATGTGTGCTGCCTTGCCCCCGGTCCCTTTTTCATATGAGAAGCGTGTCCTAATGATAATAAATTTTCCTTTCCCTAAGGTTTTTATTTCTATGGATGACCCATATTTCAAACAGGAAGTACATAACCTTTCTATTAAGTGTTCAGTTTTCTATACATTTGTTTTAAACAAATGTAATGAGCAACTAAAGTATATTATGTATCATTGGAAGAGACTACAGAGAACAGAAAGCTGCCTAAGTCAGAGTTTGTGCCCTCAAGGAGACACAAAACATGTACACAAGTCTTTTATCAGCCAGGTGAAGTTCTGAGAGGGCAGAGGTGATAAGTACCAAAGAGACAAGGGACTCTGTGTTGTCAGTGAGTGGTTTATGGGATATGTCCTTACTTTTTAGAGTAATAGATTCACATAAACTACTAGAGGAGAGGATTTCTATCCTTATAGCATCTGTGTGTAATCCTGAAAGTGGTCCTCGTGGGAAGCCCAGAGGAAGTTGGCAGAAATGTCCAGGGATTGGTTCTCTAAGAACCTCATTTGGGCTGCTCTGGGTTTACTTAACCATATTTTTATCTTCTTGATAACACATTGCATAAAGGACAAAAAAAACTTTGGGAAAAACATATTTCCAAAAAAGAACCTAGTTTGAGCTAGAACTTGGTGTGGAGGGGTCACTCCATATCCACACTGCCCATCTGTCAGTGGAGGGTGTAGCTGGTGGCATCATGGTCTGAGAAGGCTGGGGTACAAACCTGAGCATCTAGACATGAGCTTAGAAAGATCCTTGATATGTGATGGGTTGAAGATGGGGGTGAGCATGACCTGCAGTCTTCTTCTCAATCTGCTTGGGAGCTCAGCATTGTGAGAAGCCAGGCCAGCAATTCTGAATATCCCAAGATGGACTTAGTCTTCGTCTACTGATATTTCAATATAAATGAAGCCAAAATACTGGAGAATTAAATAAAATGAAGAAAGTTGGTGACATTTACTAGATAAAGGGGCTTACAGTGTAGCATTTATATTTAGATTCAAGTTGTGATTAAAGTCTTCCAAAAAGACAGCAATTTTGAGAAAGGCATAGTTGCAGAGCTTGGCAGAAAGCCAAGTGATGAAAACAGAGTGTTACAGTAGAGAAGATAGAAAGGAAGAATGTGCTAGAAGTCTGAAACAATGGGAAAATTGGAGATAACCTACTAAACATACTTCATTTGGCCACAAAGCTTTTGACTTTCATTGAAAGGTAGAGGAAGGGGAGAAGATAATCCAATATAATACGAAATCCACTCACACTTGACTCTTGAAATAGATCCTTTCAATGTAGTGAATGGGGAATTAGAGGAAGAAGTTAGAGTCACAGTAGATTGAGTAAGACTTTAAGGAAGAACAAAGAGTTTTGCTTACAGATACACGGAAAAGAGGAATTATCAAATTGACATTTATTTTCTTTTCATTTGCTTCTAAACTTTCTTTTTTGCAATATCATGTTATGACTCACATTTTCTACCTATGTTACACTGCCATAAAAACCTAACAATTTTTCTGGTTTGGGTTGATTCATTCTATTTTTCAAGTGGGAAAAATAGTCAAGGGAAGAATGTAGAGGAAGGTGACCAATATATAAAACAGTTTCATCAGGCTCCATGTGTTTGCTGGAGCATGGATGCAGCATAGAGGAAGCTATTTGTAATTTCAACAAAACAATCAAAATATTCAGGTCTTGCAAAGAGTAGTTAAAGTTCATACTTGTCGATTAAAATTAGAATTTTAGTGCAACTCACTATACAACTGAAACAGTTGATAATTTAGATGTGTATTAATTACTTATATCACCAACGGATCTGACTATAAAATTGGAAAATCATAAGGTAACTGAATAGATGATTTTAATCGGCTGATTGAATATCAGCCACTGGAGTGGTGCCTGACTGTGTTAATGATTGAGCAATGATTTGTGGTTTTTTTTCTCCTTTTTCAAGTTACCATTAGAAAAATATCTTATGCAAATTATAAGTGGGTTTCCAAATGCATTTTGATCATTATTTTGAAGGAAATATCTGGAATTTTTGGAAGCTTGTTTTTGTTTTTTGTAGAGCAAAGGGCATAACCCAAAATCAAACAGTGATTTATTTATTTAGAAAAGCTAAATATAAAGTTCAAAGTCATATAAATGTCTCTCTGTAATGATTTGTGATTCAGTGAAATAAAAACTTTTGAATTTTCCATTCATTTTGTTGATTCTTGATACAAGAACAAGCTGACCATCAAAAAAAAAAAAAAAAAAAAAAAAGGCAGCTGGAAGAGATCTGAACAACCATTTTCCTTATGTAAGTAACCAAAACCTGAAAAGGTTAAGTGAATGAAGGAGTTACACAGCTAATAGCGGGATAACTCTGCTGTGTAAAATTCTGTTAAATAACTCCTCATGGCATTCACAATAACACTTAGCATAGCACCTAACAACCTGTCCTAATCTGCTTCTTCATTCCTTTCTGCCTCATCTTCTACACATAGTCCAAAACTTCTACATGTAGTCTTTGCTCTAACCACTGGTTACCCAAATATGTGCTGTTTCATGCTTTGCATTTATAATTGCCTGCCTGGATGGCCACACTTTCCTTCTGATTTGCTGAGCTAGCTACTATTCTTTCCTGAAAAATGCTTCCTGACTCACTAGAAGGACTTGTACAGCCCACCTCTTGGTTTCAGTGGCCCTATCCATCCATGGGTTTTGCATCTCACAGGTTCAACCAACTGCAGATCAAAAATATTTGGAAAAAGCAATAAAACTAACAATACAATAATAATACAAATTTTAAGAAAATAATATAGTATAACAACTATTTACATAGCATTTACAAAGTATTAGCTATAAGTAATCTAGAGATGATTTAAAGCATATGGAAGGATGTACGTAAGTTACATGCACATACTATGCCATTTTACATAAGAGACTTGAACAACCACAGATTTTAGTATCCCTGAGAGAGTCCTGAAACAAAACCCTTGTGGTTATTGAGAGATGACTGTACTTCCATCATAATCTTACAATGTTCTATTTTAAACGCCTCGCTAGACCACAGCTCCTTGACTGCAGAAGCTGTTTGAATTTGTACAACCATAAAAACATTAATGATTATAATAATAGTTAACATTTACTGAGTACTTAAATAGACTGTTCTAATTGTTTTATTGGTATCAATTTATTCTTAAGCACAATGAGTAGCACAGAAACAATAGATAATTTTCATTGATTGTTGTTGGAATTAATGCATCTAGGCAGGAATGACATTAGTGCTAGAATGATGTTCTCAATAATTCCCAGTCCAGAGATTTTGGTAGCTTCGACTGCTGGTTGTCTAATCTTCTCACAGATGGAACTGGACATGAAGACTCTTTGCTTACCCTTTTCTTGTGGATGTTGGAATCCACAAGTTAGAGGATTATAAAACTTTACTAATGTAGATGCAACTATTATAATTTGGCTTAGAAAACTTAGAAACTCAGGAAAAGGGTCTTCTTTTTGGTTACATTATGGTTCACTACAGGAGTTTTCTAGCTACACTGAAAACATTTTATGCCTAGCCAGACTGATATAGATAGGTAATCAGTCCATACTCTAAAATTTACACCAATTTCCTCATATCTGGAAGACCCGAGGTATTCAGTGAAATCTACCAAAACTTTCTTTCTGCTCTTGATTATTTCCATGAGATTATGTATTTACAATGCCAGGGAAGGTATATTTTTAAAAAGGTCACGTCTATAGAATAATGCTTGTGTACATAGATCCTTTACCAAAATACCTGGTACCATCATTTCTTTGTATATTTAGCAAATACAGTAGAATGAAGGAAATTATGTTGATAAAAACCAGTACACATTTAAAATGTCATTCAAGTGCCGTGGTAATTAGATAATGTGCTAATATTCAGTTGAAAAAGTTTTCAAATTTTGCTGGCTCAGCCTAGAGCATGGATCGGTGGGTGGAGTTAAATGGGGTGATCCTTGACCCCTAAAATAGTGTGCAATAATGTGGATTAGGAGTCAGTTTTTTTTCCAACTCTTTTATTTTATTTTATTTATATATTTTTGCACTTTGGGTTCTGGGGAACATGTGCAGAACATGTAGGATTGTTGCATAGGTACATATGTGGCAGTGTGATTTGCTGCCTCCATCCCTGTCACCTATATCTGGCATTTCTCCCCATGTTATCCCTCCCCAAATCCCTACCCCTTGCTGTCCCTCCTTTAGTCCCCCCCCCCCCAACAGACCCCAGTGTGTGATGCTCCCCTCCCGGTGTCCATGTGTTCTCGTTGTTCAAGACCTGCCTATGAGTGATAACATGCGGTGTTTGATTTTCTGTTCTGTGTCAGTTTGCTGAAAATGATGGTTTCCAGATTCATCCGTGTCCCTACAAAGGACACAAACTCATCGTTTTTGATGGCTGCATAGTGTTCCATGGTGTATATGTACCACATTTTCCATATCCAGTCTATCATCGATGGGCATTTGGGTTGGTTCCAGGTCTTTGCTATTGTAAACAGTGCTGCAGTGAACATATGTGTGCATGTGTCTTTAAAATAGAACAATTTATAATACTTCAGATATATATACTCAGTGATGGGATTGCTGGGTCAAATGGAATTTCTATTTCTAGGTCCTTAATGAATCGCCACACTGTCTTCCACAATGGTTGAACTAATTTACACTCCCAGCAACAGTGTAAAAGTGTTCCTATTTCTCCACATCCTCTCCAGCATCTGTTGTCTCCTGATTTTTTAATGATTGCCATTCTAACTGGCATGAGATGGTATCTCAATGTGGTTTTGATTTGCATTTCTCTAATGACCAGTGATGATGGGCATTTTTTCATGTTTGTTGGCCTCATATATGTCTTCTTTTGAAAAGGGTCTGTTCATATCCTTCACCCACTTTTGAAAGAGTTTGTTTGTTTTTCTCTTGTAAATCTGTTTTAGTTATTCATTGATTCTGGAAATGAGCCCTTTGTCAGGTGGGTAGATTGCAAAAAATTTTTCCCATTCTGTTGGTTGCAGGTTCACTCTAACGATTGTTTCTTTTGTGTGCAGAAGCTCTGGAGTTTAATTAGATCCTATTTACCTATTTTAGCTTTTGTTGCCAATGCTTTTGGTGTTATAGTCATGAAATCCTTGTCTATACCTATGTCCTGAGTGGTTTTGCCTAGGTTTTCTTCTAGGATTTTTATGGTGTTAGTTCTTATGTTTAAGTCTTTAATCCATCTGGAGTTAATTTTGGTGTAAGCTGTCAGGAAGGGGTCCAGTTTCTGCTTTCTGCATATGGTTAGCTAGTTTTCCCAACACAGGGAATCCTTTCCCCATTGCTTGTTTTTGTCAGGTTTGCCAAAGATCAGATGGTTGTCAATAGCCCTTTATGCTAAAAACTCTGAATAAACTAGGTATTGATGGGACGTATCTCAAAATAATAAAAGCTATTTATGACAAACCAACAGCCAATATCATACTGAATGGGCAAAAACTGGAAGTATTCCCTTTGAAATCTGGCACTAGACAAGGATGCCCTCTCTTATCACTCCTATTTAATATTGTATTGGAAGTTCTAGCCAGAGCAATCAGGCAAGAAAAAGAAATAAAGGGTATTCAATTAGGAAAGGAGGAAGCCAAACTGTCTCTACTTACAGACGACGTGATTTTATATTTAGAAGACCCCATCATCTCAGCCCCAAATCTCCTGAAACTGATAAGCAACTTCAGCAAAGTCTCAGGATACAAAATCAATGTGCAGAAATCACAAGCATTCCTCTACACCAATAACAGACTTAAAGAGAGCCAAATCAAGAATAAACTGCCATTCACAATTGCTACAAAGAGAATACCTAAGAATACAACTAACAAAGGATGTAAAGGACTTCTTCAAGTAGAACTACAAACCACTGCTCAAGGAAATAAGAGAGGACACAAACAGATGGAAAAACATTCCATGCTCGTGATTGGGAAGAATCAATATTGTGAAAATGGCCATGCTGCCCAGAGTAATTTATAGATTCAATGCTATCCCTATCAAGCTACAAATGACCCCCTTCGCAGAACTGGAAAAAAACACCTTAAACTTCATATGGAACCAAAGGAGAGTCTGCATAGACAAGTCAATTCTAACCAAAAGGAACAAAGCTGGAGGCATCATGCTACCTAACTGCAAACTATACTACAAGGCTACGGTAAACAAAACAGCATGGTACTGGTACCAAAATAGAGATTTAGACCAATGGAACAGAACAGAGGCCTCGGAGGCAACGTCTGTCCTTTTTTTTTGAGATGGAGTCTTGCTCTGTTGCCAGGCTGGAGTGCAGTGGCATGCAGTGGCATAATCTCGGCTCACTGCAACCTCTGCCTCCCAGTTTCAAGTGATTCTCTTGCCTTAGCCTCCTGAGTATCTGGGATTACAGGCACACACCACCACACACAGCTAATTTTTGTATTTTTAGCAGAGATGGGATTTCACCATGTTGGTCAGGCTGGTCTTGAACCTGACCTCATGATCTGCCCACCTTGGCCTCCTAAAGTGCTGGGATTACAGAAGTGAGCCACTGTACAGGAGTTGGTTCTTTAAAAACATTAGTTTCAAAGGCAAAATTTAGTAAATTCAGTAAACTGTGTGTCCAGGTGGTCCTGCTCAGGTCAAGGGTTGGTTGGCCAATCATGTGCGAGAGCATTATCTTTATTACACTGTAACAAACTTGTCTATTTCTCTTACTCTCCTTGCATCTCCTTTGGATTTTGTAGGTTAAAATAGAATGGTACTCATGAAAGGATTTCTTTTCTAAATTGGGCTCTATTAAAAACTATCAATAATTTAGAAGCTATTAGGCAACCTTGGACTATTTATCAACACAAAAGGAAGCTGACCATCCCAGATTCTGTGATGATGAATAGAAACCATGCCATAAACTGGAACTGTAACTTTTCACTATGGTCATCGTTTGGATGACTATTCAGGTTCATAACATTTATAGAACTTTTATTTTGACATTTTAAATAAACACCTCTATTCTTGCTGTGAAGGTCTTTGCAATTCTTTTTTCTGTTTAGGGGTATGAATTCCCTAAAACTATACCAATATGATCATTAAACTGAGATTCTGAGGTAAAATAGTTGAGAAATTCATATTTGCATGTGTATTAATATAATGATTTCTAAAAGCTACATATTTTAGCGGCTCAAAATCAAAGCATTCTAGTATAAACTTTTTTAAGGTAGGAAATTATTTTTTATTCTTTGTTGCTCAAGCACAAAGCAAATTATTGATATTTCTTATTTTCTATAAAAAATACTCTCACAATTGATTAGATGTTAATCTAACTGCTAGTGGCCTTTTCCTAAGAGTTTAACACTCAGATTCTTGAACAACCTTAAGTTCAACATTTATTTTTTTAAAGAAGGTTTATTTACTTTATTATATAGTTGCTTTTCATACAGTGATATTTGTAGTTTAGAAAAATGTTTAAATATTGGGTGAAATTCTCCATTGTTACAGTTGAAATAATTTTTAAAAAATACAGACGCTCACTCATATGAAACAGTCAATATGAAAAGTACATTATTAGATATATAACATTTTAACATTGAGAAATGGATACTATAAAATATTAAAGTGATTGATGGTAGACTTGGACTAAACAATCTTAAACACAGCTTCTAGTTTTATGATTTTAGAATTTTACCATTGGAAAACATTTGATAGCTATGTTTCCCACCAACTGTCTAAAGCACGAATTTAAGTGTACATCAGTGTAATGCTTTGTATTTGAATAAGCAACAAGGGTTGCTTATTGATAACTTGTTACTGTATCCTTTATGCTAACAAATTGTCCAAAGAAGCATTTGAAAAATTCAGGTATGCATCATAATCCATTCAAGGGATTGGGTTTTGTTCAAAGATAAATAATCAAATAGAGTTAAGATAAGAAAAGAATTAGACTAATTCACATCCTGTATTTCTATATCTGTCATTTGACTAATATGCACTTTCAAGATTTTAAATGTGAATCTGTATTGACTCAGTGATTTGCTTTACTGGGTTTCTGTTCCTCAGAATTTGTTTTATAATGGCCATATTAAGCCCTTCTTAACCTGTTGCTAGTGGGTTCTGTTGCATTTCAGGTTGCTTATACTATTAAAAGACCAGACCCTTACATTATACCTTGATAAATAGTTTTCTCTCAGTGATTACTTATTTACTTTAAGTTTTTCCAAATCTGCTGAAAACTTAATGAGCTTTTCATTCAAGCCTGATATAATGACCCTATTTTTTGTCGATGGTTTTAAACCACTTCTTTGCTGTTCTCAAGGTAACCTTGGTGATATTGTTACATTTGTTCATTATCATTTTTTTTATGCAGCAACTATTCTATTGATTTGTCTGTGGCCTTTGATTTGATGAATCACAACATATTGCTATTTGAGTGTCCCTCAATTTGGCAAAGTTTAACTATAGTGGAATGGTTCTCCGGCTACATTAGTGAATAGACCCCAGTCATTTTGTTTAATGGTGTTGAATCTGAGGTGAAAATGTTACGTTCAAAGTTACCTCCAGAGCTAATTATGGGGCTTTTTACTTTTTCAGTTTTTATTAATGACCTGCCGACATCATATAGTTCATGAAATGCTCCAAATGTGTACATGTTGATGATACGACCTCAGACCCAGCAAGTGCTCAGGCAAGTGTGCAGGCGTTGTGTGTTTAAGCTAGAAATTCATTGAGTGATGCTCACAACACAGATACAAATTTTGCCCCAAATATAAAGGCTCACAATTTTTTTTCCAACTACACAGAGCAATTCTTGGTAATTTGATATCTGCTCACTTTATAAATGGAAGTAGAAGCACAATTAGCTGAAATAGATGCTGAAGTGTGTAGCTGGGCTTTTATATACCATCCTATTCCCATATCAGATATAATGTAATTTTAGGTGGTAAAAACTTAAGCATACTATTTCCCACTAAATAATTCAAAAAAGTTCTTTATACCCAGTTCTCTGAATGTAAATATGAAGGTATGCTTTCTCCAGAATGCTCTTTTCTAAAATTTGGAGAATTACCAAGAAGGAAAATATTCTCTACAGCAGCACAGCATTCTTTGAGATTAGCTTGTCAATTACAATTTTGTATTCATCCACATGATAAAACACATGTAAGACCTGAGTGCTCACGGGGTATAGTCCATACCTTTTGAAGTGACTTCTCAACTCACAGAAGTCTCCCTTCACTGCCCCCTTTGTAGATAGGCAGGACATTGGGCCAGATTTAATATTATAAGATTCCCTGAACTTCCCTTGGACCAAAGCAGAGGAATAGAGTTTGGAAACAGAAGAACAAACCAACTTTGAATGGATGACCATTGTGGCTGGGTTTTCAGTATGTCTTGGATCATAGGCAGCAGACCTTCTGTTCTAAGAGCTCTTCGGAAGCTCATAATAAACCCCTTTTGTCTGTAGTTGTACATGTACTAATGACCTAGAAATGTGAGGGACACAGTTTCTCTACTCAAGGAGCTTATATTCCTTTGTGAACAGTAGTTAAAGAAATATGTTCTGAGCAAGGATGCCTGGTTTCAATTTCTGCTGCCATCTGACAGAGGAGCATTGGGCCAGTGGCTTATCCTGTTTGGCTTCAGTTTCCTCATCACTGATATACATTTCATAATCATACCTCCCTCATGGAGTTTCTGAGGGTCCAATTTGATAATACATGTAGTGGGCTTACAAAAGCGACACACATTGAAAGTACCGAATAAATGTTTAACCATGATTATTATTAAAGAAATAAGCATTCTCCAATAAGGTAAGTGCTATAGAAGTAGATACAAAACATTCTGAGAGCACAAGATGAAAATCAATCAATTCTAACTTAAGGAAATGATGTTTGACTGGAAGAGAAGCTCATAAAAGAGATAAAATTGTAAAATAGTAGCCATTCTTTACTGCACAGTTAATATGTTACAGGCCGTGGACTGAGCACCTCAAAGACTTAATCTTATCTGGTTTTCACAACAATGCTCTGTTTAATGTTTCTCCTTTTACAGAGGACACTCAGGCTTAGGAAGACTGAGTAATTGTCCACAAACCCTAAAATCGGGGTGGTAGAGCTGGGATGCAGCTGGAGTCAGTGCTGGATCCACACCTAGGTTTAAGTGCACAGATGCCCATGCTCCTAACAACTGTATAACATTTCCTTCTCCCGTAAGCTTATCTTTGAAGGATGCATGTGAGTTTGCTGGTTGAAGAAGGGTGCTAGGCAGAGAAGAATTTTACACAGAGGGGAAAACATGCAAAAGTAACAAAGGTGTGAAAATAGGCGACAAGAGTTTGGGGACCACATGGCAAAAGGCCATTTGGGTCATGCTAAAAAGCATGGATTTGGGTTTGGCAATAGTGGAGAACCAATGAGATGTGCATGTGAGAGAAGAAACAGAGTGGGCAATTGTTCTGGATGGATTGGAGAGCCATGGCATTTGGAGGCGGGAAGCCTTTGGAAAGAGGTTTGTTATATCAGTCTGGGCAAGAAGTAGAAGTTTGAAGTTAGGAAGTGAGGGAAGAATTAGAGTAGAAACAACAGATCTGAGAGTCTTTTCAGTAGTTGAACAGGTTTGACAAATGATGGCCTGAGTGAGGGAGAAGGCTGAGGCTGACTCAGGTCTCTGGCCCTGTGGGTGTTGGTTGAAATGAATGGAGATGGTAAATAGAAGCAGTTTATATAAAATCCATTTAAGGATTTGTTAGGCAAAGGCAGTATTAAGAAATAGCAAAACTTCTTAAAAAAAAAGGTGAGAATATGAGGGCGCATTTTCAGAGAAGATTTAAATTTGACAATGCAAACTTCTATTGTCTGTAAGAAGAGTAAAGGAGAAACTAAAGGTACCAGCACCTTGGAAATTTTCCAATTGCCATTACAGGCTCTTAGAGGGTCAGTGGAAATGGCAAGAATGCACAACTTTCAATTACAGTAAAAGCTTACTGATTTGGATTAATTGGGGTAAAGGGCAGCCTGACTAAATAAAAGTCTGATTTATAGAAAAAATTTAAATAAATTCAGTTTGATTACTTTTAAGTATTTTAAAGCAACTGTTTTTTTTTTATTAAAAATGACAAATTTCTAAGGGTGATTTCCAAATAATATAAAAAAGATCCAATATGAAGGGCAATCATATTAATTAATTAATATTTAGTGCCCACAATATGCCAGGCAATAGTGAACATAAATGACACCTCTATGTGTCACAATCACTTCATGTTTTAAAAATGACCATTTTCTTTTTTTCTTGCTGATCTAAATCTTTAAAAGGCATAAATATTTAAAAAATTGGTCTAAAATGAGTTGTTTTGTAAGCCTTTTCTTTTTTTATAAAAAGGAGAAAGTTTTCCATTTAGATAATCACAATTGGTGACATGGGAACTTAAGGGTGTTTTCCTGTACCAGAGGCTCCTCTATTAGCCTTTATGCTTCTGTTTTTACAACTTTTCCGTCCCTCTTCCTGTTGTGGGCCTTGTTTCTAAAAGGTAAAACTGACCCTGTTGGTTCCAGGTTTCAACTCCTCCCATTTTGGGTATTACCTACAGGATAAAATGCAAGCAAGTTCTTTGGCATAGAATTCAAGGCTGGTCACATCACAATTCTTATCTCTCTCTATGCAATGAACTCAAAATTTCCACCTGCCTTGCTCCCCACACCCTGCTGTTCAATCTGTTTAGCAATTCCTTCCCATTTTGTCTTTGAACTTATATTCATTCTTCAAAACCTTTCTTAGGAGGTACTTCCTGTTTTCTTTCCCTTCTAGGCAGAATAACTCATTCCTTTCTCTGTTTCACTTCTGTGATTCTGATATTGCTTGTATCATATGGGCATTTGTTTACTTGTTTAAATGTGTCTCTCCCACACTAGACTACAAATTCCTTGAGATTAAGGGCCTTGGGGCATTTAACTTTGTCTCAATTGTACCAAGCACGGTACTAAACACAGTAAAGACACACATAAGTTAATTACCGACTTGAATTGAGCACAGTATTCTTAACTAGTATGGGCACTATCAAAGTTTCTAGCTTTGCCCTTTTATCCTGCCCACTTGCATTCAGTTTACTCTTATCATAACAAAATACTGGTCAGCACAGGTGGAAGCAGGGCTAACTGGTTGTGATTATTAATTTTAGGTGTATACTTGATTGGGTTAAGGGATACTTAGCTGGTAAAACATTTCTGTGAAGGGTGGGCAGCATTTTTAGTGATTAGCATTTGGATCAGTAGACTTGGTAAAAATGATCCTGATCTGTCCTCACCCATGTAGGCAGGCATCATCCAATGTGTTGGGAGCCCAGGTTGAACAAAAATGAGGAGGAAGGGCGAATTTGTTCTCTTTTTGAGGTTGGGCTTCCTTTTTCTCTTACCCTTGGAGAAGAGACCTCCAGGTTCTTAGGCCTTCAGACTCCAGGGTCCCACAGGTTCTCAGGCCTTTGGACTCAGGCCTTTGATTACATCACTGGCTTCCCTAGTTCTCAGCTTGCAGGCAGCATATTGTGAGACTTCTCAGTCTCTATGATTATGAGTCAATTCCCATAATAAAAACGCTCTTTATCTATCTATCTGTCTTTCTGCCAATCTATCCTATTGGTTCTGTTTCACTAGAGAGCTCTAATATTGGTAAAATTAAAAATCGGGTAATGTTATTTTGCTGTAATTTTGGGTTGAAAGAGTGCTTTACTATGTTGCATACGTATTTTTTTTTGCCTTTAGATTTATCTATCCATTCCTCTCCCAGTTCTTCAACCCACCCCCATCATATCTTCTTTCTATCACTGTCTCTCTATCACTGTCTAGGTTCAAAGTCAAGTCCATAATTAGATCAGAACTTTATGTCTCGATTTAGTGATGTGTCATCAGAAGCTCAAAATATTTCACATTTTGGGGTTAGGCACATTTAAGTGCTATCAGTCACCTCCATAAATTCATGCTACGTTTAATCTTCTGACTATTAGCTTTCTCCACTGTCCAACCCTCCCAGCATTTCTGTCTTAGGGCACCCAAAAGTAAGTGATTACTATGACAGGAAGATAAGTAATTAATTAGATTGATGTTCAAAGAGTCCCCCTCAAGTTGTCAATACCCATATTTATATCATCATGCTAGAATTTTGGCAGAATTATTTCTTTTTTATGAAAATCTGATGAAGCAATTTTCAGATTTCATGACATGAATCAAAAATTTGAAAAATACACAGAAATACACCCATACTCCTGTTAACTTTCCTCCATTTTGAATAATTTTACTCTTTGGGATTTGAGTTGGGAATGAAGAATAATCAATAATAGCTAAAAATGAGTTTTCAAAAAAACTTTCTAGTCCATATTTGGAAAGTAAAGGCATGCTAATATAAATTCACTTATTAAAACAGTTTAGTAAGAGAGTCTAGGTAAGCATTTTTAATCCTTGCTGAATAATAGCAAAATACAAAGGAAATGATAAAAATATTTTTCTTAATTTCTATAAAAAGTAATTTAGTGATTGGAGATACTTCTAAAGTGCCACAGAATGTAGTATGTGTGAGGCTTTGAATTCCCTCTCTCTCTCTCACACACACACACACATAAAATCATTCCTAAAACTACCCAAAGAGAGAATGAGTAGTGAAATATATAATAAGTGATTATTTGGGGATTATTCAGTGAACATAAAGTCTACACCTTATTTTTATACATCCAGATGCTCTAGAGGTTGATATTTAGGATGTTGGATATGATGAAAAGTTTAGATGTCTATAGAATCCTGATAATGTTTTTCCTGGGTGGACTAATTTTGCTATCCATAGTAAGTTGGCAGAAAATAACAAAATGATAGATGTTTTATCCGCATTATTGTTCAGAAATGCTGATTATTTTACTTGAAACCTGTATTTTTAAGCTTCCCGTGTTATGTCACTGAAAAAGACGCATTTAATACTAACGAAAAGCTATTGTGAAAAGACTTCCCTGGGTCCTTGACTACTGTGTAAAAAAGTTAATCAATTAAGGGAGCCTATCACAGAGGATCCTAAGTTCTACAGCTGATGATGCCAGGATTGTAATTGGCCTTCCTGTTTGTGTTATTACTCATCAAAGCTGGATAATTATTAACACCAGCAGAAGATATCCCCTCACTGCCCTTTGTGTAAAGGAACCTTCAGCTGGCATATCCCTTAGTGATACTCCATGAAATCCTGATTGATGCACATATTCAACTCTACTTTTCAATTATGTTAATGATATAGTATTCTAGCCTTTTGAAAGTATAAAATTTATTATATAATGTCTGTCCCATATCCAGATAAGTCACTCTGTGCCACCTGGTGAATGTCCATTTAAAAACAGGCAACAAGTTCAAGTTCTGTTTACCTTTACTTCTGGAACTAGGGCCCCTTGATTATCTTTGGGGATACTTTTAGGTGTGGGGCTTTGATGAAGGCAAACCTGAAGGGAGACTGTGAAGAGCTTCCTTGAGATATTTGCTCTGATTATATGCCAAGATCATAGTGCAGTTGCACATGAATGCATTAAGTATCAGGAAACTACGCTTGCTCCAGGAAGGAGATGGCAATGGTGATAGTTTGGATAATTCCTCATAATCATATCATGATACCTAAAATAAATGAACATTTTTAAACCATTAAACCCCAATACAATTCAATAAACATTATTAAATGTGTCATACAAAAGGCCCAGGGATCAAAAGTCAACTTTATGAAATAAATGATTACAAAAACTCTAATCATGAGAGTTCACTTTCCGAAAGCTCTGTACCACTCATTGTCCTTATGGATCAACCTTTTACCAGTTTCTCAATGCCAGTATTTAGATTACTTAGCTTTAAGTCCTAAGTGTACTGCAGGCACTCACCAATTCATTCAACACAGTTGTTAGGCAGTTTTAGTATGTGTAGGCATTTTCTAGTTGCTGCAACTAAAGAGCTCCTGGGGTTCTTGACTATGTTAACTGCCTTCCTTTGCCCTAGACTGTCCTCTTTCCTGACTTATACCACAGGCTTGAATCCTTACTCCTCCTCTATTGATTTAAGCTATGATATAATTCTTGACTGAGTTAATTATTTTACTCTGCCTGGTCTGCTGCTTGTGGCTCCTGTCATCAACTCTTGACCTTAGATCATGATATCTGGGCTTACCTTCTGCCTTAACTGGTCTCTTCACCAGGATCTAGCTGTGGGTTCTTGGGCTTATTTTTGATTTGTATATGGCTATTACTACCAGAGTTCTTTTGCACTCACAGATAATTTAGGGGGTCTATGCCAGTGTAAGAGTGCTTCTACTGATGGCTCTGGATCAGCATATTTTCTCAGCAAGAGAGTGTATCTGCTATCTACTGCCACAATATGCAGTGTAATAAGCAACCCATACCACATAACCCAGTAGTATAAAACAATAAGCATTTACTTAGCTCATGAGTCTTTGGGTGGAGAGAATTGCATTCTTGGATGGCAAGTCATGTACAAGGCAAGTTAATTGATTCTGCTGGGCTTTCTCACATGTGTGGGGCCTAGACTTAGACAACTGGACTGAGTCAGCCTTTTTCCTTATAGTCTCTCATCTGCAAGCAGGTCAGCTGGGTTTATGTTCATTGCAGTGACAGGCTTCTAAGAAAGAGAGAAGGCAGGCAAGGATACTTGAGGCCTAGGCTCTGTACTGGGGACAGTGTCTGTTTCACTATCCCTTTTAGGTCAAAATAAGTCACAAGGGAAAGTCAGATTCAAGGAGTGGGGAAGTAGCTGCAAAAAAGCTGAAGGGAGTAGCTGCAAAGTCATAATTAGGAGTCTGGAAAACTGGGGCAACATTTGCAATCAGTCTTCCATAGTGAATTGGTTTCCAACCATTAAACTTCGTGTTTCTCCGCAGTCTTTAGCTTGGACTTGGGTTGGAATGGGAATGTGAGCCTGAAGTGTGGCAGAGAGAAGGGAGACTGATGCGGTTTGGCTGTGTCCCCACCCAAATCTCATCTTGAATAGTAATTCCTGCAATTCCCATATGCTGTCGGAGGGACCCAGTGGGAGGTAATTGAATCATGGGGATGGTTTTCCCCATACTGTTCTCGTGGTAGTGAATAAGTCTCATGAGATCTGATGGTTTTATAAAGGGCTTCCCATTTTGCTTGGCTTTCATTCTTTCGTCTGCTGCCTTGTAGGATACGCCTTCCATCATTATTATGAGGCCTCCCTGGCCACATGGAACTGAATCCATTTAACCTCTTTTTATTTATAAATTACTCAGTCTCAGGTATCTCTTTATCAGCAGCATGAAAATGGACTAATACAGAGACCACTGTGGTATTTTTCCATCACCCTACAGTGCAGCCTGGAAAGCTGTGAACAGAGCCACAGGGGGAAATGACTAATGAGTGAAATAAGCAAGGTAGGAGTTGAAGTGCACGTGAAGTAGAGTCCAAGCCTTCTTCTGGATTTTCAGCTGGATCACCCTGATTGCTCTCACTTTCATCTTGGCTTTCAAAAGCAAGAGGAAATTATAAGGAATATTCTGGGTCACTTTCATCCAGGAGTTCTGTAGGACTCACAACACCTGGATGGCAGATGCAACCAGATAAAGGGTCACTAAAAGGAATTTTTCATCATAGATCTCTAAAGATAGACACCTATTTGCAGGCTTCTCAAGTGTATGTAGCATGTGGTTGTAGTGATGGTGGGATGTTTCCAATGCAGGCTATTTCATAAATGTAAATGTATGCACACTTAATTGATTTGCCTTCAGAAATAAAATTCTCTGTTATCCTATTTTTTCATCCTTTTAGTTACCCATCCTCACTGACTTGAAAACATAGTGGACCAAACAATATTTCCTCTTTTTTCTAATATTTTTTTAGAGACACAGTTCATCTCCAGGGAAGCATTAATATAGGAAGGTTTTTGCTGAAAAGTAAAGTATATTTGCTCAGGCTCTTGAAGTATTATTGTTGAGTGCTGTGCACGTGTACCACATGGTTTTCAGGATAAATGAGCTTGGACTGGCTTGGCTTAGCAGTATTCTTTGGGGTTAGTTTACAACGGGTATACTCCATATGCTCAATTCACTCTACTTAACTATAATTTATTTCTGTTGCTTTGTAGTTTATTTTTATCTGAATGTTTACTTTTTAACATTTGGTTAGTGTTTTATTAACTCATAGGAATGCATTAACTGCAAAGAACAATTCCTCTCTTGTCATTCAGACAAATACATTTAATTATCCCTACATGAGTAAGATGTATAAAATGACATCTCAGAATCTGCAGAGACCATAGTAATTATTTCTCAGCTCTACTGATGCAAAGAGATGACAGTTTATTTTCAAACTTTGTCTTTTTCTCCTCTCTGCTGGATAATCGTCAGAAACACCTGTGACTTTCATTCAACTTTTTGACTAACAATTGTCATGCTGTCTAACACGTGTTAGGCACTGTTTGACAAAGCACTTCCTGGAAATGGGTTGACAATAGGTCTTCCTTCACTTTCTTTCTGTTTTTTTTTTTTTGAGATGGAGTCTTGTTCTTTCTCCAGGCTGGAGTGCAGTGGCACCATCTGGGCTCACTGCAACTTCCTTCTCATGGATTCAAGCAATTCCCCTGCCTCAGCCTCCCGAGTAGCTGGGACTACAGGCACTCACCACCACGCCTGGCTAAGTTTTTGTATTTTAGTAAAGACGGGATTTCACCATGACCAGGATGATCTTGATCTCCTGACCTCAAGATCTGCGCTCCTCGGTCTCCCAAAGTGCTGGGATTACAGGCATGAGCCACCACGCTGAGCCCTTTCATCACTTTCTTGGCTCTTTGTCCCACCTCCAACACAGCACTGCCCCCAGGTTGGGGAAGGGAGAAGAAGCCTAGAAAAAGTTACCACCTTATGTGATCCCATGGAACATGTCGTATTTCTGGCTGAAGAAGCTGAAGATGAAAGATGCAAAGGCATGAAAGTGAATGACATAGTCTAAGGAAAAAGCAAGAAGTTCTCTTTAGCTAAAACACAGAATGATGGAGATAAGCCAGCACAGAGAGGGTGGACCTATGCTAATCCTCTAGGATGTGAGGAGCCTTTGAAGATTTTTTAACGGAGAGTTTCAATATCTAGCAGCACTGAGGAAAAAAAAGTTGAGAAGAGCATTAAAGATGGGGGCGTCAGTTAAAAATCTATTGCAAGAGACCAGACAAGATGGAACGAAAGAAATTACAGCCACGGAGCTTTGTTTTGCTTTTCTTGTGAGACATTTTAGAGATTGTATTGAAAGAACGGATGTTAAGGGTAAATGAGGGAGGAAGAATTAGATAATGACATTAGATCTGACTGGGGGATCACAATATTATTAATGGAGCTGGTAGAAGTAGGGAAAGGGACATGTTTGGGTAGAAGAGCAGTTCGGTTTTCGGTGTAGTAAATATGAAGCAGGAAATCAAAGTTGAGGGTCAGTTAACAGAGAAGTTTATCCTGTGTTCAGGAGATAATTTGGGGGTGAGAGCTCTAGATTTAGGAGTCACTGACGTATGTGAGACTAGCGGAAGCCATGACATGGACTAGATTGCCCAGGAAGGAGGTGTGGACTGAGAAAATAAGCATGACAAGGACGGAAACAAACATCAAAATGGGTGGGACAAAAGAAGAGAAATCAACCAAAAGAAGAGGAGAAGACAAAACACAAGATTTTAAAGTCAGTTTCTGATGACAACTGTTGCAAATGGTTTTTCTGATTTAATCGAAACACAATATTGTATTAATAAGTACTGTTATACCTACGGTACAGGATCAAAATACTTATTTGGATATATTTGCTTGCATGTACAGAAGGATGGAAGCTAGGGATGGAAAAACCAGTATTGATTATTCTCCTATTTTAAAGAGACATACTCTTCTGAGCATGTGGGCAAAATCACTCCATGTGTCCAAGACCCTAATTAAAGCTAGTTTCAAGGCTCAGAGGTTTACTTCCCTGTGTTATTTGTCTCTATTTTTTTTTGGTCTTCAGGCACAATTAGTTTTAATTAACTTTGGTAATTATTCATTTTTTAAAATATGTAAATATAATATGATATTATCAAACAGGCAGGGCACGGTGGCTCATACCTGTATTCCCAGCACTTAGCGAGGCCAAGATGGGAGGATTGCTTGAGCCCAGGAGTTTGAAACCAGCCTGGGCAACGTGGCAAAATCTGTCTCTACAAAAAAATACAAAAATTAGCCAAGTGTGGCAGTGGGTGCCTGTAGTTCCAGCTACTTACAAGGTGGGAAGATCACCTGAGCCCAAGAATTCAAGGCTGCAGTGAGCCATGTTTGTACCACTGTTGTCCAGCCTGCATGACAGACAAAAAAAAAAGAAAAAAATCGAATGGCACAGAAGTATTTTTTCTGTTTGTTGATGATGAGGTTATTTCTGTTTCTTGGTTTTCCTTCTGACAGTCTGGCCCCTCTGCTGTAGGTCTGCTGAGGTTCACTCCAGGCCCTGCTTGCCTGGGGTTCACCTGCAGCAGCTGCTGAACAGTAAGGGTTGTTACCAGTTTTCTTCTTCTGCTATCTTTGTCTCAGAAGGATACCCGCCTAGTGTCAATCTGATCTCTCCTTTATGAGGTGTCTTTTTGGATATATAGGGGTCAGGGAGCTGCTTGAGGAGACGGTCTCTTCTTTATAGGAGCTCAAATGGTGAGCTGTGAGCTCCGTTGTTCATTCAGAGCTGCTGGGCAGGTACGTTTAGGTCTGCTGCAGCAGAACTCATAAACTGCTTTTTGTTCCCAGGTGCTCTGTCCCAGGGATTTAGGGCTTTATGAGTTTTGATTATGCTGCTGCCTTTTCTCTTTTTTTTTTTTTTTTTCCTTCAGAGCTGCCCTGCCCAGCAAGGAGGCAGCCTAGTCACTGTCTACTTGTAGAGGCTTTGCTGAGCTGCTGTGGGCTCCGCCCAGCTGCTGAGGGAACTTCCCTGCAGTCCTGTTTATATGGGTGTAGTTAGAACTGCTTTGGCGATGGTGGCCCGCCTCTGTTGAGGCGGAGTCTCTGCTGTGGTGGGTTGCCTTGGCAATGGCGGGCTGCCTCAGCAATGGCGGGTTGCCTTGGCAACGGTGGGCTGCCTCAGCATTGGCTGACTACCTCCGGCGGGCTTCCTCGGTAATGGCGGATGCCCCTCCCCCACAGAGCTGGACCGACCCGGGTTTAGCTGCGCTTGCTGTGAAACTCTCAATCCAGAGTTTCTGGTTGCTGTTCTTTTGTAGGGGTGGGACCAGCCGAGCCTGATTGCCCTGCTCCCTGCCTCAGAGCATTTTTTAAGTTGGTGTTCCAGTCACCTGTTGAAGAGGCACTGGGGTCTGTTTTCCTCTGTGGCCACTCACTGTGCTGGCTTAAACAGCGGCACTGAGGTTTGTGGCGCTTTTTTTTTTTTTTCTTTTTTTGCGCTGGAATCTACTGTCCTGGTTCTCTGCTCAGTCCCCTTTTAAAACAGACAAATGTGTGACTTCCCGTGGCTCCAATTGCCAGCCAAAAGGGCACCCGGACCAGTGTATTTTGTACGAAGAACCACTGCTCCGGGGCGCCGACAAAGCAGCCACGCAGGGCAAAGCAGCGGCGCCGGCCGGCACAGCCGCGCTGGCCGAAACGGCTGCGCTGGTGACCTGTGGAGCTTCTCCGCCTGGGAATTGCCTTGTCTGTGGGCAATAAAAATGCGGGGTCAGCCGGGCGCGGTGGCTCAAGCTTGTAATCCCAGCACTTTGGGAGGCCGAGGTGGGTGGATCACGAGGTCAAGAGATCGAGACCATCCTGGTCAACACGGTGAAACCCCGTCTCTACTAAAAATACAAAAACATTAGCTGGGCATGGTGGCGCGTGCCTGTAATCCCAGCTACTGAGGAGGTTGAGGCAGGAGAATTGCCTGAACCCAGGAGGTGGAGGTTGCAGTGAGCCGAGATCGTGCCATTGCACTCCAGCCTGGGTAACAAGAGAAACCCCCCTCCAAAAAAAAAAAAAAAAAAAAAAAAAATGCGGCGTCCACTCACCCTCTGCGCTCTAACTGGGAGCCGCGATCCTGAGCTGTTCCTAAACGGCCATCTTGGATCTTCTCAGAAGTATTTTTTCTAAGCAAATGTTTTACTCCCTCAACTTAATTGTTTAGTCTTATTTCCTAGGGACCCAGTGTTTGTATTTCTTGTATATTCTCCCAGAAATATTTGTTTTCATAATTTTTATATACATACACGTAGATACAAGAAATTCTCAAAGATGTGCACATCAGCACAACACTTCAACAACCTTAATGTTGAATTCTTTCCAAGTGTGTGCAAACCATATTTACTGGACTTCTCTAATTCTAAATACGAAAGACCTGGGAAGTTCCTTCTTCTGATCTATGGATGTAGAATGACCTTTTTGTAGATTGTCTTTGGCAGAAGCCCATTGCTTCTTTTCTCAAATCTACTTATTTCTAAATTTCTATAAGCCCATATTTTTGTGCTATTTAATGCTTCTTTTTGCATATTCAGAGCTATGTGGCTGTGCTCTACTTGTTGGAGGATGGTCCATCCACTCTTCATCCTGTACTTACTGGACGGAACAGCCGCAGCCTCTTAGACAGTTCATTCTTCTTTCTCACCTACCACCATCTAAGAAAGGAAAGGTTGAGTATAGAGAATTTTTTCACCAGTGAGATGCAATATGAAATCCATTAGAAAGCAGAAGAATGGATCAATGGTTTTAAAGTTTTGAGAATAAATTGTTTCCCTACTCTTGGGGCATCTTGAAGAAAACTCTTTACAGTGCTTGAGACTCTAGATACCATCCAGTGGTGACTTTTTCCTTCTTATAGGAACAGATGCAACTAATAAAGTGTGATCACTTCCTTTTTTTTAATGCAAGACTTGCTTTTGTCATCCCTTTTTGCATATCCATTCTGGAGAAGAATAAATAATATCTGTAAATCCATTTGAAGAAATTGTGATTGTTTGCTTGCACTTTTAATATACATAGCAAATGAAATAGGTTGTCTTTTTATATTTTAAATAAGGCAAAAGATTGAATTTGGATTTTATCATGGACCGAAAAATTCTGTTCATGATAATAAAGAGCCAAAATGCAGACTTGCTTTTCTAAAACAGGTACTTGGTGTCTGTGGTTTTACGCAAGAGTCCTCTTCTAACCACAGGGTGGGCAGCACCAGCTCATTAGAACCATTTGTATGACTGACTGAAGGCAGTTCACCTTGGGCTCAGCATTTCATAGAGATTCCTGTCACGAAGAACAGATGGCCCAAGATGCTTCATATGTTATCAGAGTTCCCCAAATCTTGTTAACATTTAGATGTCTAGAGTAGTTTTTTTTTGTTGAGTTCCCTAAAGTAGACAAGATTTTCTTCATGTTTATGTCCTACTCCGTAAGTACATAGCACAATGGCTTACTCTTCGGGAACTCACAAGGTGTTAGCAACAGTGAATTCAACGTTGAATGTGGTGTGTTTACAATTATGATTGCTTTCTTAGTCAATTTAAGATCCATGTGGCAATAGATAAGTTGCACTGCCAATTTGCCCTGTTTTCTCATCAGTGGTGTAGGATGATGGTACTTTTCCTTATAGAGTTGTGAGTAATGTTGGAATAGTTTGTTGAAGTGTTGCTAAATATACTAAGATTCCAATGACATGTCTATGATATAAGTAGTTCCTTAGCTGCATATTGATGTTTCTCAGAGACAGTCATTGTTTATTTTTTGTTTGAAAGTGGTTTGAAAATAACAAAGACTATCTTAAACCGGTGTACCCTTTGATTTCTTTGTAGCAAAAATATTTACTTGCTATGCTTCCACTTTGCACTATAGTGAATGTGTTAGCTTCTAGAAACTGCCCTGGAAAGTTAAGTGACACAATGAATTATTTTTGGATGGTAATTTAAGTCACTAACATCATTACTTCTCATTTTCTTTATGCTTTTGGACACCATTGGAAGGGGGGAAAAGAGTACATTACTGTAATGTGGGGGTCATATAATATGAAATAACTGAATTCATAACTCTTCTACCTACTTGGCAGAAAAATCAATAGGCTGCATTTTATCATTGCACATGGGGACAGTTATGTAGTGCTCTATAGATTATAAACATTTGATGGGGCTCTAGGAAAAGCTAGACAGGAATATCTATATGAAAAGTAAGTTTAAAAAATAGCAACAAATGTATTTAGAATGTCCTGGAATAGTAAGGAATAAGAATTTCTTTTATGTCAGTGATCTAACATCTTCACTTGCCATGCCAAACCTTTTCATTTGTTTTATTCAGTGGCAACAGTGACCTTCACTACGTTACTTGAATCATATTTTTCCACAATGCAAATGCTTCAATTTAAAGTCTCTTTTGTATTAAGAACAAATAGGACAGCCTTAAAAATAATACATTCATAGGTGTTTGATTCATTTCTTAATTTTGTTGTTGAATTGTTCTGTGGCACTTAGGTTTAGGCATCTGTCTTTCCTTGAGGAAAGGACTGTGCAGTCTTCATCTTTGTATCTAAGTGTCCTGCACTGCACCTTGCACGTTATAGACCCTCAATATTTGCTGAATAAATGCCAGACTGAATGAGTATACTAATCTACAAGGTAGTGTCTTGAAACATTTCATGCACAAAGAATGCTTGACTTTTTCCTCAGAGATTACCAGCTCATTCATTCTATCTCACATGATGATCGTTTTGGAGATAAGTAAATTGAGACACACTAGCAATTTGCTAAAGACTTTGTAATTATACCAGGGATCAATGTTCCTAGCTATACTGAAAAAATTAATAAATTTAAAGAGGAAATACTATGTGTACCAATATATAGGCTGTGATAAAAAGAGATTGACAGACCATTTCTGATGGTTGACCATTTCTGATCTTGACAGAGAGGTTAGGTTTAACTGTCAGAACTAACTTCATTTTTACACTGATTTATCATTCACTGAAAGAAGTTGCTTCTGAGTTGTCATGGCATTTGGTTGTAAAGAATTAGTCCATCAGCTTTAGCTTATTAGTGCTCCCAGAGAAAAATGAGCCTTGTCTTTCCTTGAATTTGTAATGCATGCATTTGTAGGACATAAAGCTTTCCCTAGGTGCTGGCACACCAATGTACATTTTCCTGAGCTGGCTTAAAACATGGTTTGGTCTCTAAGAGATTGCAGCAACAAATGGAGGCATAAGTAAAATGGGAGAGCTGTATACTGTGCATGGTTCATCAACATTAATGAGCATTATAAATGTTCTACGAATGAAGTACAAAATGGACCTCTGAAGTTGTTTTTATTGGTATTTATTAATGGGGCAATCAGTTCTGTGGCACTTATAAACATGTAACAGGTAAGTTTCCTGCCCTGCGAAGCTTAGAGTCTAATTCAAAGTTATGACAGCTATCATAATACATTTTAGTGAGCTGGTTTACTCTCCCAAGCATCATGACACCCATAGGACAGTCGAATATAGTTCTGGTCATTGATGAGCTAGATTCATGGCTTTAGCCAAGTGATATTTCAGAACCGTCCCAGGCCCTGCTGCTGCTCTCACCAATGTGGGTGATTATGTAGGTACTGATCACTCACGTTAAGGGAGAGGATAAAGAACTAAGACAGAATTTTGGAAAATAGAAATAAGCAAATAAAAAAGCACACAGAGAACTTCCAATTGCCATCCTGGCTATATAAAAGCCTCCAATCTGGAGTTAATCATGCCAGTCATTTATAAGCAAGTTTGTGTCTCCCTTCTCATAAGCGTCTCACCCTGCTATAAATGACATTCTGTTTTATGAAAGTATAATGTGAAAATCTACTGATAAGCCAAATAATAAAAACTTTATAGCATGTCAGGGCTTTATTATTATTATTATTTAACCTCAATCAAGTTATAATACTGAACACATGTATTCTTGGCCTAAATCACCTTGTCAAGTTTAACTGTATATTCAACTTCATTTACATGACATATGATCTAATATTGGAGAACAACAATACCATTGTAGTGTTAATTGAAAACTCCAAACTGAGAGCCAGAAGAAACCACTGGTCTGATTGCTGAGGGTCCCAGGGAAGGGGATCTATTCCCACACCTGCAGTTGGTCCATAACACTAACATTGTTACCAACATCTGGGTCTAATCAGTCCAGAAGCCCTCATATGCTGCTCCTGGGGCACATAAATTTAGCATTACATTCATTTTAAAAGCCCCCTCTTTCAGTTTTTTAAGGACAAGATAGATTCATGGCTCCACAGAGTCTAACAAAGTAGAAACCACAAACAGAGTAAGTTACTGCCACAGGCCTCGTGGACTTGACTTACCAACTCTTTGCCACTTAAATAATGGAATTTTATGTTCAGCCCTGGCTATCAAAAATGTGTTTCCACCGAAAGTGAAGTTTGACTGAAAAGCTGCATTAAAAATAAAAGCAAATCCTCAGAAAGTGAGCCAATTTGTATAAATCAGACTTTATGTAAGGATATGAGATAATATCTAACAGAGAAATATAAGCTTAGGAGTCATAATTTGCCTCATTCACTTCATAACTGGAAGGCCTCTCAGAACTGACTCTTCATAGTGTACTTTAAGAAGGTTTGCATCCAAAGGGACTATTCAGAATGAAAGTTAAAAATTTTTAGATCTTTCAGTGGGACTTTGGATGGATGGTTTCTGAGGATAAAGGGTCTGCTTGACCTGGCAATTATTTTCTGCAACTGCTCTGCAAAATGTAGCTGTTAAAAAAGTTCTGCTGCCACTCAACATGAGTGAAAACTAAATAGCCTCTTATGTTTTATGCAGACGCCCTAGGTAACCAAAGACTTCTAAAAGAGTAAATAGCCTGAACAACTTTTGCAACAGCACTTATTAAAGATATAAATACAAAAGAAAACAAAATAACTGAAAGAAAAAAACAACATTGGCAGTTGTGCAAATTACTTGCTTATGTGTTTGAGAACAATTTGTTGTAGGGCAGAATTTTTAATTTGTTGCATTTTGGTTATATTCTCTCTTTTTCTGTTACGAGGAAAAAGAATTGCCTTTGTAGCTCAAGAGGCCGGGAAGTTAGGAAAATAAATCTATGGGTTGATGCTCACTAGCTAACTGTTTCATTTATCTGTTGGCTCCGACATGTCACTTGGCCTTCAAGAACTTCATGTGAACTGGATAAATTACCTATCTAATGAGCATCTCTAAATGGTCTAACACTGGAAAATAGTAAATGAATGGATTAGTGATCACCAAATAGAAGTGGGAAGAGGGAAGATACTGTTCCTTGGGTTTATACCCAAAAATAGGATAGGCATTTTTTCCTTTAATGTTATAGAGAACATTTGGTGATGTGGTTGATTCTTCTTCTCACCCAGGTACTTCATCATTGGCTCAAATTATTTTATCTAGTCATAATCTGCATATGAATAGGCATTACCTATAGCCTTATGCATAAAAAATATAACCTAACTGGTATGTTTGTGTTTAAAAATACATTGGTTCATAAGGAAATAGCGTTTTGCATAATAGATTTTCAGAATTCTTGGGTAGAGCACAGATAAGAAAATTGATGGTCCCCAAGAGATACTGCACAGTCAGGATATGGTATTCATAAAAATGGCCTGATTCCTGAAGCAAGGTTCAAATAATATTCAAACTACTATATATTTTTTAAAAAAACAGGATATACTTTACATTTTAAAAATGCTCCTTCCTCCAAAAAATCAATTTCAAAGTCAACGTTTCAGTTATCTGGAGAATGCAGAGAAATAAGGATGGATAGTTCAATAAAGCCATGTAAATCAGTAAAACCAGTATAGACATTTGGATTTGTCATTAGAGAATAAACAATAATCGAGCAAGAAGAACAGAGCATAATCTATGTGCCAGGAATTGAAGTAGGCACTTTGCGGTAGGACTCATGGCTAAAGCCATTCTCTTCTAAAGTCACTAGTTGGCTAGCCTGTTTCTTACAATGCAATTGTTTTATAGAAATATTTATGCTTTTAGTCTTTGATTTGGTTTAGAGAAACTGAAGGTGTTCTCACATTCAATGTGTTGTGATTAATATGTTGAACTCACATTCTATTTTCTGTGATTTATATTTTGAAGATAGCTTAAAGCTAGTTCAAGGCTGCCACATCTGTTTAAAGAATAATGCACATGTATAAAGGTATAGGATTTCTTTCATTTGTTTAATGAGAAGTGATAGGCACAGTATGAGGCTGGATGAATTCCACAAGACAGACTAAAAAAGTGTTGACAATTTTCCGTTTTCAAATAATGCATGTGGTAAAACTCTACAGTATGTCCGTTTAAAAACACTCAATATTCAGTTTAAATGTGTTTTTAATACCTTGTTCCAGTAAGATTAGTTTTGTAACTCTAAATACTTTCAGGAAGTGAGTATGCAATTTGCTAACAGACCATTTGATGTAGACTTGAAACGCAACCTAAGTTATCAAATTTTAGTTTGTTACCTTTAGAAGTTAGAGAATACCTACAGTTTTCCGAAGATCTGGTTTTGTACCCATTCCTCATGCTCCATGGTGGGGGAAACACAGGGTTATATAAAAGGAAATTTGAGAGTTACTGCATCCCTTAATATCCGGGCAATCTACATTTCCCCAGACAAAAACGAGGTTGGATCACAGCAACAAGGTTAAAAAGAAGAATCCTCTAAATCAGCAACAACCTGAAAAGCTGCTGACTCCCCATTTTCTGCCCAAATATTATTAATAGATTCCATTGACTGAGTCTATTACAGACCAAGTGCATGGTAGTTGGTCTATATGCATTATCTTATTTAATAACTACAATAGAAAGACAAAGAATTAAGAAATTGCAGCCCCTAGAGACTAAGTAACATGCCCAAAGCCACACAACTAATAGGATTACCTGATACTTCCCATAGTTCTTTTACAGGATTTGTGTCAGTTTGTATTTATGTATTGACATAATTATTGATTAATGGCTCTATTCTACATTGTAAGAGCAGAGAGTGTATCAGTTTTACACCCAGAGCCTGGAACAGTGCCTAGCACATTAGATACTTATTCATTTATTGTCCTTACCATTCGTCTATAGCTGCCTTCAATTCAAGCGGCCATAGTAATGTACACCCTCTTTTTTCTGCTCTCATGACTTTGATGGTAACATTAAAGAAGGAAATGTGGGCTTTTGACTTTCTCTTGACTTATATCTTAAGTGGAGTTTTTGTTACAACTCTTTTATTTTATTTTAGCCGTCTCCCTACCCCAGGTCTCTCCACGGGCACAGTCTCCAGGAGGAAAGTAGAACTGTGGGATGATGTTGGTAGGACCTGCCTTCCATATTACCCTTTCCTTATGATCTTAATAGACCAGACTTGAACTCTTCAACTCTCTCTGCCATTAGAAGGGAAAATCATTCTCAGGTGCCTCTGAAGTTTCTTGCAAATTAGTCCCCTGTTGGACTTCAGACTTCGTGAGCTATAGGGGACTCAAGGTTAGGCTCTTCAGCTGGGGCTCCTGCTATGCTTGAGTTTGTTCTTGGAGGGCCTTCCAATCTGCTATAAGAATCTGTGAACTGGTGCCCTCACTCACAAAACACCTTGCCTCCAGGTGCTTCTAAGAAAAATGTAACCTAACCAAGGAATTAACAGAAAACGGGAAGTTGGAAGAATTGGTGTTAAAATGGAAGGGTGATATACCTGACTATATGATTCTGCCAAAAACATACTTTCACTGCTACTTTTAGACTAACACAATAGAAACTGAGGTCACTCTGGTCTTCTCTCAGGTTCCTTTTCGTGGGGTTCTTTCCAGCTTGAGAAACTTGGTGTAGAAACCTGGTTTCCTCTGGTCGGACTGCCCACTACACCTCCTGTTTCCTTGTTGCCACACTCCCTTTCTTCCACTGGATTTCAGCCTGAATATCACTTCACCAGAAAAGAGATGAAAAACATTAAGAAACCTTCACTTGACCCCTATAATTCTGTCTTAGCCCTGTATATTTCCTTTACAGCGCTTGTCGCAATTTGTGCATTTATATTGTTTTGCCTATTATTTATTTATTTATTTAATATCTATTTTCTTTCCTCCAACCTACTTGAAGGCAGGACCATATCTGTCTTAGGAAAGGCCTCATCTATCACCAAGAGCTCTGGTAAAATTGGAAAATGTGCCCACTGATGTCCCACTGACCGAGCATATTTTGCAGGGCACAATCTGTTTCCCCAGATCTTAGGACAGATCTTGACACCTAAGAGCAGTATCTTATTTGTTGAATGAAATTATAAGATATAATCTTCTTTTGTTCTCAGATACTTTTCTTTTTGCCAATCTAGATTACATAGTTCCCCCAAGTCTCAAGGCCTCAGTGATCTTTTGCCTTAAGAAACTCTTAGAAATGACAGTAGGGAATTACTTGGATATTAGCTACCTATGTTATTCTTCTGCTGTATGTCCTTCAAATAGCATTTTGTGTTTTTCCTAAATTATATGATTATTTGCATATGTCCAAAAAAATTAAAGCTTAGAGCAGCATTGGTAGGAAATTGGAACTTATAACCATGTTAGTACCGAAATAGTAGCAAAAGCAGATTGCTGCAGTGGAGGGTGCCTGTAATCCAAGCTACTCGGAAGGCTGAAGTGGAAGGATTACTTGAGCCCAGGAGCTTGAAGCTGCAGTAAGCTATGGTTGCAGCACCACACTGCATTCCAGCGTGGACAACAGAACACGATCCAGGGATCTAGGGGAGAGACAGCGGGGGGTGGGGAGGGGAGGGGAGAGTGGGGAGGGATAACATGGGGAAAAATGCCAGATATAGTATGCACCTAAAGTAAAATAAATAAATTAAAAAAAAAAAAGACTAGCAAAGACTAGAGAAAACTTGAATCTTCACAGAGATTTCTGTCCAACCATCAGCTTAAAATATAAGAAACACAAAACAAAAACAAAAACAAAAATGTGAGATAAGAACAGGGAAATAAATTACCAAATTCTCAGTAATTTTTGTGACACAATTATTTAATAGAATCACATCTGCAAACATTGATTTATTTTAAAATAAGAATAAGCATAAGTAAAACACATACTGTGGAAGGCAAAATTATGTTTAGATGTGTAAAAAACCTATTGCAGGAGAACAATATGGTACAGAGTAACAAAGAATTAAAGTGCATAAACATGCATTTAATAGGTAATCAACAAAGTGCAATGGACAGCGTGCTAGAGAATAGTTTGGACTGGATGCTTTTTTTAGTGGGATTCTTAAGTAAACGTGTAACCAATGGAAATGAAATATTTGTTTTCTAATGGGAAATCTGCATTTCATTGTAAGTTAGAATTCGTTGTCCTTGACTCCTTTACTCTTCACTAATGTATTCTCTTTCTAAGTTTTTTTGTGTTTAATATTTAATATAGAAAAAGAAACAGTATCAAAAAGCCTAGAATAGAGGCATATTTAGGTATGGTTCTAATCACTGTTTTTGGCCCTTGGACAAAATTGTAAGAATGATTTCAAAGCTAGTGCCTGAACTTTGTTTGTTTGGGTTCTTTCAGTCCAAGCCTGTGAGTTAGGCTCCTCTTTTACCACTAGCTCAGCCTTTCTGTCTCAATCTGAATCATTCCAACCCACACATCTGATTTCACAAACAATGAAAGAAACTGGTAATGTTAATTCCAAAATTATAGCCAGCATTACTGACCTAATCATTGTATTCCTCAGTCATTTTTGTTGTCATTGTTCCAGTGAACCAACATGTTTGTTAACAGTTTATATAAAGGACAATATAGTTTATTAACCTCTATATTTACTGAAAAGTTAGGGTTCACTATTTCTCTTGACTATGCTTTGGAAAATTATATTAATTGCAGAATTAAATGAAATAGAAAATTTTTTATTCTACTACTGATGGTATTTTCTCCCCGTGCCTCAGTTTCTTTGTAAAATGGAGATACAACATTTGATTTGTCACCTTATTGCTATATTTGTTAAGGTAATGCCAGTGGATATGATGGATAAATCCCACATTCTCAATGGCCTGACAAAATAAAATGTAGTACTTGTTCAGCCTCAGTATTCCTGTTTGAGTATATTCTCTATAAGTAGTGCTTCAGGACTTATGTTGTTTCCATATTCTGGCTTCATTATCTTCACATGTGGGGAATGATGGAATGACACTGTGGAAAAGGAAGAACTGAAACACACAGCTACAGCCTGTAAATGGCACATTACACCTCACGTGCAAGCACTATGCAAATCCCATTCCTAGACATAAGGGAGCAGGGAAAGGTAGTCCTAGCTGGGCAGCTGCCTCCTAGCAGTAACTCTACACCAAGGAAAGAAAATAGGATTCTTTGGCGGTCAGCTAGTCTCTTTAACAATGCCTATTTGTACAGTTGTAGTGAGGATTAAATTAATGAATCCATGTGAAAAGCTTATAATAGTAGCTATTATATAGGAACTAGAGATAGAAAAACCCTTCTTCCTCTTCCTCCTCCTCCTTTTTCATCTTCCTTCTCCTCCTCCTTTACATTTTCTTATACTGCTCAAATAATTGTCCCTATGTTACTACTTGAAACTCAACAATTATTCTTTTTAATCAACATTTCCCCTTTTCTTTGGATATTCTTCTACCTTTTGAAAGACTATTAATATTCTCTTTTATTTCCTTTTATCTTTTGCATACATTTGGACCGCTAATGTATACTTAGATTATCACGAATCATAGTTGGATTATCATCAATATCTACGTTTCACTATACCTCTGGAAAAATCTTTTGTTATAGGATACTTTGTTATTTCTATTTTCATGGAGAAAGCAATCTGAAATTTCAGCTGAAAAGAACATATAAAGTTGTCTGACTCTTCTCGAAAGCCTGGTCCTCAATTAAACTGCCCCAAAGGAGGCACATGCTTCTTGTTTGAAGGGTTGGTTGTTATTCCCATAGTTAACTTTAAGATCACATGTGCCAGGACGATGTTCTCCTGTTTGTACAGAAATATTCCGAAGTATGCCCTAGAATTTAGTTTTGCTTTTACCACCTATGATAGTAGAGTTGCTGTCTGGGCCAACTCCTCCAATCTTTCCTTCCTGCCATGAATCTTTAGGTCCAAGAAACACATACACCTTTTTTTCTCCAACTTGTACATTTTGCATTTGTGTAGATTGAAGTCCACTTAGTTAACAGCAAAATGTCTCAGTATACCATCTGTAATTTCAGTTTTCAGTTTACTGTATATTTACTGAAGCAGTGGTTAAGAGAACTGTTCAGCTAATAGAATCCGTATAACAAATAGTTAATTGTACATATTGTAAAGGGTTATACTTTGGCATCTTCCCCTTGCAATCTTGACAGAATGAAACTGGACTTGCCCTCTTACCAAAAAAGAATGATAACACTAGGCAAAATAAATATCGCAAATATTTTAGGAATTGAACAAGTAGTTCAGTATTGTAATTTTTGAGAGAAAAAGCATATGAGATGAGGTCTAGAAATGGTTATGATCATCTTCACCTTTTCCGACAGGCACTACCCTGCCACAGAGCAGGCTTATGGAACTTAAGTAGAATAGTAGTCTTACTTTGCAGAGAAGGAGATTGGAATTTTAGGCTATCCCAGTTCCTGAAATTTGCTGAGCAAGATACCTGAAAGGAAAAAGCTTCACAGTTGATGGTGCCTAAAAGTCTATGGAGGGGTTTACTGCATGTTGTTGGCAAATGATTGAGATGCATGTGCACAATACAAGATACCAAGAGTCCCAGAAGAGATTTCCTGGTGCATTGATGGGAGATTTTGGGATTTCAGCCCAGCCAACATAAAAAGACTTTATTAAGAGACTTAGATTTTCAGTTGAGACTCCATACCTTAGAGTAAGGAGCATGTGCCAGGACTAAGCTTAAAATTGAAATAAATCTACCATAACAAAAAGTAAAATCAAACCTAACAGATCAGAAGTTTCTGCCAATAGGTTAATTACCTTTCAGAAGAAATTCAACATTCCTTAAAGAAGGATCACATAATCCAGACTCTCTACTACATATCATTCACAATGATAAAACAATTACTAGACATGCAAAGAAACATGCAATAGTGGCACACTGTCACTAGGATTTATAAATAAATCCTAAGATGATCTAGATGTTTGAGTTAGTAGGCAAGGCCTTTAAAATAACTATTATCAATATGTTTAAGGACTAAATGTAAAGTATGATTATAATTATGAAGAGAAAGGAAATCTCAGCCGAGAATTAGAAACTATGAAAAGTTAATCAAAAGAAAATTCTGGAACTGAAAACATGATAATTGAAATTTAAAAGAAAAAAATTACTGGGCTGAGCAGTCCCTCTTCTGAGTAGAAAATGAAATCACTACCTTATAAAGATATCTGCACCCCCATGTTAATTTGCAGCATTATTTCCTATAGCCAAGATATGGAAACAACTGAAGTGTCCATCAATGGATGAATGGATAAAGAAATTGTGATACACACACACACACATACCCCACACACACAGATACACACACACACACACACACACACACACACACACACACCCCATATGCAGAAAAACAAACTGTATAATTTTCTTTACATGTAGAATTTTTAAAAAAGTAGAATACATGGAAATAGAAAATAAAATGGTTGTTACCAGGGGTGAGAGGGTGAGATGGAAAAAATGGGGAGATGCAGGTCAAAGAATACAAATCAGCATGAACAAGTCTAGAGATCTGATGTACATCATGAGGACTACGGTTAATGAAATTTTATTGTATTTGGGATTCTTGCTAAGAGAGTAGATTTGAGGTGCTCTTACCACCAAAAAGGGGTAACTAGATGAGATGATAGATATGTTCATTTCACCATGTATATCAAAACATGTTGTACAATTAAAATATATACAATAAAGAAGTAAAAAAGTAAAATCACTAGGAAGGCTTAATAGCAAATTTAAAATGGCAGTAAAGAACAGTGAATTTGAAGGTATATTGTTAGAAATTATCTAATCTGAAGAACACAAGAGGAAAAAGACTGAAAAAATAAATAAATAGAGCTTCATTGACATGACAAACATTTCCTAATGATTAAAAGATCAATTTCAATTCATCAGGAAGACACAGCAATCATAGATGTATATGTTACTAATAGCGTGTCAAACTATGTGAAGCATGAATGTATAGAACAAAAGAGAAAAACAGACAAATTCACAATCATAGTTGAAAATGTCAATATCCTGTCTCAATAATTGATGGTAAAAGTAGACAAGAAAATTGTAAAGAATAACTGAACAACACTATCAACTACCTTAACCTGCTTGACATTTATTTCATACAAAACTCAACAACAAAGTAAGTCTCAGTACATTTCAGCAAACTAAAATGTCTGAGCAATAATGGAATTAAGTTAAATGTCAACAATAGTTTGGTATAAAGAAAAGTCCCAAAACTTGTAAATTAAACAGTATGCTTCTAAATAACTTATAGGTCAAAGAATAAATCACAGGGAATATGAGAAATATTAAAACTGAACAAATGAAAGCACAACATATCAAAATTTGTGATATAGAACTAAAGCAGTATGTAAAGAAACATTTATAATTTTAAATGCTTATTTTGAAAAATAATAGTGCTTTAAAAGGATTATTTTAAAGGTAGAAACTTAGGAAATTTAAAAAAGTAAGATACGTCTTAATGTAGAGAAAGCAATGGATGTAGTTCACCATATTAATGGAATAAATGACAAAACCATATAATCTCAATTTTTGTGAAAAAGATTTTTAATGAAAATATTCATTTGTAATAACATATCCAGCAAACTGGAAAAAGAACTTTCTCAACCTAAAAAAGGGCATCTATGTGAAATCCACAGCTAACATATTTAATTGCTAAAGACTAGATGCTTTTCACCTAAGATGAATAATAATGCAAGGCTTACTGCTTACATCATTTGTATTCGGCATGAAACTGGAAGTCACAGCTAGTCCTATAAGGCAAGAGAAATAAATCATATAAATATTGAAAGAAGTAAAATTTTCCATCTTTGAAGAAGATGCAATTATGTACCTAGAAAATCCTCAAGAATTTGCAATTACTAGAAATATTAAGCAAATTTCCCAAGGCTGCAAAGCACAAAGCCAATATTCAAAATTCAATTATAGTTCTTAAATACTAACAGCAAATAATAAGAACATAAGCTTTTTAAAAACTCCATTTACCATATGTTGAAAATAGTAATACTTAGGAAAAAATAAAATAAAAAATGTGCATGACCTCTAGGATAAAATATAAGAAAGATTCCTAATATGAATTTAAGAAAATGTAAATAAATATAAAGCATACCATGTTCATTAATTGCAACTCCTAACAGTAGTAAGTTGTCTATTCTGCCCCAAATTAATCTGTAGATTCAATGCAATACCAGTAAGCTTTATAACAAAAATGGACATGTGTTTATAAAATATATATGGAAATCAAAGTTCCCAGAAAAATTTAAAATTCTTAAAAAAAAAACAATAGCCTGCAATCCCAGCACTTTGAGAGGCTGAGCTGGGCAGATTACGAGGTCAGGAGATCGAGACCATTGTGGCCAACATGGTGAAACCCCATCTCTTCTAAAAAAAAATACAAAACTTAGCTGGGCATGGTGGCGCATGCCTGTAGTCCCAGATACTCGGGAGGACGAGGCAGGAGAATTGCTTGAACCCAGGAGGCAGAGGTTGCAGTGAACCGAGATTGCGCCATTGCATTCCAGCCTGGGCAACAGAGTGAGACTCCATCAAAAAACAAAAAACAATAAATACATTACCTGGCTTAAGGAATTACTATAAATCTACGCTAATTAGGATAGTATGGGTCTGGCACAAGGATGTTAAAATAGATTTATAAAATAGAGAGTCCAGAAAAAGATCCAATTCATTTTTGGCAAAGGTACTTAAGAAAAAAGTGGGAAAGAGATCATTTCAACCAATGAAAAACTGAAAAATGTCTGGAAAATAATTAACTTTTATTTCTATCTCATAATACACAAATGCTAATTCAAGATGTCTCATAGAACTAAATGTTAGAGATAAAATTAAAAAGCTTCTGGAAGAAAACACAGAAGAATATTTTTGAAACTTGGCAATGAGCAAAGATTTCTTAGACAAGACATATAAAGCAATCATCATAAAGAAAAAACTGAAAATTATACTTAATTAAAATTAAAATCTAGTCAGCAAAATCTCTATTAAAAAAAGATTAGTCACACCACAAGATATTCGTAAAACACGTATCTGACAAAGATCTGTATTTAGAAGATATAATGAGTTCCTACAACTCACTAATAAAAAGATAAACTCTCCTATTTAAAAACTGGCAAAGGCTTGGGCAAACACCTCACCAAAGAAGATATACGAATAGCCAATATACACATGAAAAAGTACTCAGCATCTTTAATCATAGAGGAAATACAAACTCCAAACTCAGTGAAATAGCACTATTTACCTAAAATGGCTGAAATGGAAAATACTAACAATATAAAATATTGGTTAGAATATAGAACAGGCAGAATTCTCATATGTTGTTAGGGGGCATGAAAAACGGTACAATTACTTTGGAAGAAAATTTGGCAATTTCTGATAAAGTTAGACATACACCTCCCCTATGACCTGGAATTCTACTCCTAGGCATTAAGCCAAAAGAAATTAAAAACATATGTCCATGAAACTACTTGTTCAAATGATTCATAACAGCTTTATTTCTAATATCTTCAAACCAGAAATAACCCTAATTTCAATCAAAAGGGAAATGGATAAAATTGTTTGGTGTATCTTTTCTGCAACATTAAATGTAATGGAATACTACTACTCTATACATATGAATAAATGACTGATAAATATAACAATATGATGTATCTCAAGGACATTAGTTCTAGATGAATAAGCCAGACACAAAAGCATATATGCTGTGATTTCATTAATATGAAATTCTAGAACAAACCAAACTATCTATGATGGAAAAAGTAAGAAAAATAGTTGCCTTTGGGGTGGGTTAACTTGACTGGGTAGGGCATGAAGGAAATTTCTGGGTAATAGAAATATTCTTTACCTTGATAGTGAGGTATGTTATATGTCTGCATACAGTTGTCAAGCTTATCTTATTGAACACTTAAAATGTATGCATTTTCCAAAGGCAAATTTTATAAAAAAATAAATGAGCTATAAAAATGTTTCCTGGTACATATGCTTAATAAAGATTAGATTCTTTTCCCAAGATAAATGGGATATTCCTTAGACCATACACTTTATAAATAGATAGTTCTCCCTTTAAACAGATAGAGGGGTAGATGGATAGGTAGGTATATATTAATAGGTATGTAGGTAGGTAGGTAAGTAGATAGACAGAAAGATTAGGTAAGATAGATAGATAGATGATAGATAGACAGACAGACAGACAGACAGATAGATAGATAGATAGATAGGTCTGCTGATCCAATCACAATAAGATAGAAGCTTTGCATAACTTTTCTATTACTGATAGCATCTCTGTCTCTATTCATTTATACTCTCTTTACATTTCCCCCTTTACCTTTCCAGCAGTTAACAAAGATAAACATTTGTAAAATCAGTAAACTTAGAGGCATGTTTTTTTGTGACAGTAAACTGTAAATCAGAATAGTGCAGTGGAGCGAGTTCGGTTTTTTAGATCATATAGACCTGGTTTCATATCTTGGCTCTGCAATTTATTAGTTGGGTGACCTTGTACAAGTAACTCAACCTCTCTGAGAATCTGTTTCTTTGGCCATAAACTGGAACATTATGTGCTCTAAGGGGGTCATTTACTCATCTATTCAACAAAGAAAATTGAGTTCCTATTGTGTGCCAGAAACTGGCTGTACATTTTGAAAAGGACAATTGTTTCCAGAATAAACAAAAACTCCTTTAACTCAGCAATAAAAAGACCAACTACCCTACTTAAAAATAGGCAGAGACTTGAACAAATACTTCAGGGTGGTGAGTGGATAAGAGGAACCCCAGAGAAAATGCTGGAAAACTAGTTAATAGGAACTTTCTGCAGGTTGAAGTGGAGATGATCTTGATTTGAAACACGAGAATGGCATTGAAACAAGTCAGATGTGGACTAACTCTAGATATAATGAACAGGTAAAATTCACAGAACGTGGGAATTGGATATGAGGGTTGTGAGACGGAAGGCAACAAGGCCCTTTCCTGCCTGCCTAACTGGACAGATGGTGGTGTCCATTTCTGAGAGAAGAAATGCTAGTAGAGAATCAGATTTAGAATTTGTGAGATAAATGTAGAAAGAGCATGTCATGATGACTGGCCCAGAGTAAGCACTCAATAAATGGAAGCTACTATGGTGTGGTACAAACCTAATTAACTCTTGCACATCAGCCCTGTACATTTGATTTTAGTCACTATTTGGAAATAAAGTTTTTTTTTAAAAAGTAAACATTTGTCAAGCACAAAGATGTTTACCCAAAGGCATGTGGACAAACTTAGTTTGGATTTTGTTTAGATATCGCTGTTCTAGAAGTTGATTACCCTAATTATGTGTCTGTTTGAGAATACTGTGTGACCGGGCCGGGCGCGGTGGCTCAAGCCTGTAATCCCAGCACTTTGGGAGGCCGAGGCGGGTGGATCACGAGGTCAAGAGATCGAGACCATCCTGGTCAACATGGTGAAACCCCGTCTCTACTAAAACTACAAAAAATTAGCTGGGCATGGTGGCGCGTGCCTGTAATCCCAGCTACTCAGGAGGCTGAGGCAGGAGAATTGCCTGAACCCAGGAGGCGGAGGTTGCGGTGAGCCGAGATCACGCCATTGCGCTCCAGCCTGGGTAACAAGAGCTAAACTCCGTCTCAAAAAAAAAAAAAAAAAGAAAAAGAAAAAGAAAAAAAGAGAATACTGTGTGACCACTAAGTTTCTCCTGCCTGTCATTCTGTACACATAAAGATTTCAGAAATTTAGAAAAATGTGTAGTCATTTGGCTGACCAAAGAAAATATTTTTACTAAAGAATTTAGTGAATTCGTCGAGAAAAGAGTCCTATCTTACACTGAAGAAAAAAAAAAAACAAAACAGATGTAAAACAATAGATCTAGCACTTGATGTTTCTGTGCAAAGAGTTGCTTTAAAAGCATTATATAATGCTTTTATATAACGTTTGCACGGTAATACTACCTAACTTAGAAATGAATTTTCATGCTGTGTTGTAATCAGATTATGTATTAAAGAAGCTTGAAGAGCTGACTAACAAAACCAGTCTTTGGAAGACATGACTAAATCACCCTTACTTTGTATTTCATGAATTGATATCTCAATTGAGATATTTCATTACTCTTAAACCATGATGAAATTACGGAAGGCATCATAACCAGAACTTAAACCCTGGGGATGCTATTAAGAATTTTACTTTTATGCTTCCTACATGATTGTGGAAATGTGGGTTCTGCTTCCTCATGAGGCTGCTATTGCTGTGTTTGGTAAAACTGCTGCTATATCAACAGAAAGGATGAAGCATTACAGTGGGGCACCTTGCAGATCTTGCCTTAGAAAGTTAAAGGTTGATGTCAGAATGTTAAATGTTGTTGTCAGAATGCTAAAGGCATACCTTAAGCTAGAGGAACATTAGCTTCCTGTAGAGAAGAGGACATTCTACAACAAATATATAAATAATGGTCATATAAAACATATAGACAATAATTCCTCATAATAGAGGCATAAGAAGATACAGGCTTTATAAATGGAGAAATCAGATTTGGTCAGGGAAAAAAAGCAAGTGATATGGCAGTGTTAAGTGTGACTTTGGTAGAAATAGATGGTGAGAGAAGATATTTTATTATAAGGAATAGCATGAGCAGGGGCACAGAGATTGCCTAGACCAGAGGTTCAATCAAGTAGGGGTAAAAGTAGTAGAATGAAGAAACCGATTACTGAGATGTGAAGAAGGTAGAATCTATAGGCTTTGGTAATTTCTGTGTGGGTTGTTGTATGTGGAGATGCTACAGCATCACTATTGAAGCCATAAAGAAGATAGAACCTAGAAATGATGAATGACTGGAGTCTAATTTCAGAAAATTACATATGTTGGAGCCTTATAACTGGGTTTATTGGCATGACATGGGAGTTAGTTTCAGGTTATGTTTAGGAGACTCTTTGGTGCCTAATACTGAATTCAGAGTTGACTCTTGAAAGTTTTGAATTACATAAGAGGTGTTTGATGTAGAGACATAAATACTAGAATGCTGCTTACAAATAAGCCACGAAGGCATTTTAGAGTTTTTAAGCCATAATAACATAAACAAAACATTAGAACAACTTACTAGTTTAATGAAATGCAGCCAAGTTGGGTATAGACCACATTTTCGGACAAATTATAGGTTCCTAGTGTCAGGGATGAGCTGCTTTTAACATAGGCTCTGGCTTAAGTCAGCACTGTCCATAGGGTAAAGCAGGATGGAAAATGTTATTTTTATAAGCTATTAAATGGTGAATAGGAGATTGAACTTAATACAGGGCAGTATCATTATGAGAAACCATTAAATCAGGGTGGGAAAGATAATTCTACTGTTTTTCCAACAGCATGGCAATTGAAAATAGGAGGGAAGTTTTTAGCTTGAACATGCTCTCATAAGTCCCTGTGGATTACGAACTGACTAGTAGGGATGTTGCCCAAAACTGTGGCAGCTGGTGAGTAATTTGTAGCCTGTAGCCACCTCGTTCTAAGTATGTTTACAGCAAGTCTTTGGCTTAACTGTTTGGGTAGGAGTCATTCTCACTGGACCTATTATCACCAGGCCACTCCGTATTAATGGCATGTGGCCAAGTGATGCAGATGTCTGGAGACATATTAGGTTGAAGATATGCTAAATTAGGCATTCAGATTCTTAGAGTAAAATAAGGAGGGAATTTCCAGATATAAGGATTTTTTTCTAGGGATCTGAGTGAATAATATTTCTCATTTTCATTGTTCTTTGTATTAGGGTTCTTTAAGGGGGCAAAACTAATAGAATAGATGTATATATGAAGGGGAGTTTTTTAGGAGAATATACTCCCATGATCACATTGTGAAGTCCCATGATAGACCATCAGCAAGCTGGGGAGCAAGGAAACCAGTCTGAGTCTCAACACCTCCTCAGTAGGAAAGCTGACAGTGCAGTCTTCAGGCTGTGGCCAAAGGCTTGAGAGCCCCTTGTACAGTGCTGGTGTAAGTCCAAGAGTCCAAAAGCTGAAGAACTTGGAGTCTGATGTTCCAGGACAGGAAGCATCCAGCACAGGAGAAAGAAGGAGGCCAGAAGACTCAGCAAGTCTGCTTTTCCGCCTTTCCCTGCCTGCTTTATTCTAGCTGTGCTAGCAGTGGATTAGATGGTACCCACCCAGATAGAGGGTGGGTCTGCCTCTCCCAGTCCAGTGACTCAGATATTAATATCCTTTGGCAACATCCTCACAGGTACACCCAGGAACAATACTTTGCATCCTTCAATCCAATCAACTTGACACTCAATATTAACCATCACATTTCCTTTTTTTTTTTAAAAAAAAAAAAAAAAAAGAAGAAACAAAAAAAAAAAGAGAGAAAGAAAGGAAGAAAAAATAATAATAATAAAAAAAAGAATGAAGGAGAGGAAGAAAGAGGAAGAGGGAGAGAGGACGAGAGTATTGCTTTATTGCCTGGGCTAGAATAAAGTCTAAAAATGGGTATGCCAATAATTGTGCTTAATAATGGAGACATGAAAAAATGAGGGAAGAAAATAATAAACAAGCAGCCAACCAATATTTCATTTAAACCTGTAAGTAGGTGTGATGTGGTACTGATAAGAGTGCATATTTTGTGTATTTGAAGTGGAGAGTTCTATAAATGTTTATTAAGTTTACTTGTTCCAGATCTGGGTTCAAGTCCTGGATATCCTTGTTAATTTTCTGTCTCGTTGATCTAACAAATTTCTTTACTGGAATTAAAGACTTTGGTATGGAAGGCATATGAGAAGGGCTGTGCGTAGAAGAGAAACTTCTCACAGTTGTGCTAGGAATCCCCGAAGTTCCCATACGAACGTTTTAAGGAATCAGGAAACCATAACCTCCTGACACAATTAGTGAGTTGTTCTTCTATCTCCAGAGCTGACCTACCTAACAAGAATGACTTGGGTGAGCCCATTCCTTTTTCTGGGCTTCCTTTTCTTCATTTATAAAATGAAATGGAACAACTCCAATCTAGAATTCTAGCTCTTTGACTCACATACTCATAGTCTCAAGATTTGCGCAAATGACCACGATTCTTCACACCTTCCTTATCTGTGTCCTTTGCATGATAAATTTACAGCTTCTCCATCAAGGGGTTGAGTCTGTTTCCCCATTACTTGAATTTGAGTTGATCTTATGACTTACTCATACTTTGGTTCACAGAATAGGATAGAAGTAAAAATGTGCCAATTCTGACTCTAGGCCTCAAAAGGTCTGTGTGCTTTTGCTCATTCTCTTGGAACTCTGCCACCACTGTGTGAACAAGCCTGGGCTAGCCCGATGAATGATAAGAGACATGTGGCCCAGTCACCCCTATGGCTCCAGCTGGCAGCCAGCAAAACACCAGATGTAAGTGAGGCCATCATAGACCAGCTAGCCCCTGTTAACCTGCCAGCTAATGGCAGGTGCATGAATGAGCCAAGCTGAGATCAGCTAACACTGGCTCAAATCAGCAGACCCACCCAACTGACCTATAGAATTGTGAGCAATAATATGCTTGTTTTTTTTAAAGAGAGGTTGACAAACTATGAGCCCATAAGCCAGCTGCCAGTTTTTGTAAATAAAGTTTTATTGGAACACAGCCATATCCATTTGTCTGTGTATTTTCTATGACTGCTTTCACATTACAATGGCAGAGTTGATTAGCTGAGACAGAGACTGTATGGTCCACAGAGACTAAAATATTTACTATCTATCCCTTTAAGAAAAAGTTTGATAACTTACTTTTTAAAATCACTAAGTTTTGGGGTGATTTGTTACACAGTAATATTTAACCAGCACACCACCTTAAAAGATTGACAAGTCATTTTGATTGTTTATTCTTACAATCATTTTTATTTTCATAAATAAATTTTCAAACCTCAGTGGCTTAAACAACAATGATTTTATTATGTCTCACAATTCTGTGAGTTTACTAGACTCACCTGGGCAGTTCTTCTGTTCCACATGACATTGGATGTTGATGTTATGTGGGAGTTAAGATTGGACTGAAATTTCTGAGCTGGTTCATTCAAGTGGGTTGCGGTTGATACTGGCTTTCATCTGGAAGACTAGATGAAGTTGTTGGCTGGGGCACATACATATAGACTATGCACATGGCTTGGTGGCTGGGTTCTGAAAGAAAGCATTTCAAAGGGGGAGAGTTTTAGGAGACTCAAGCCAAATTAAGACTTATAATGAAGGATTGGAAGCTTACTTTTGCCATATTCTGTTGGTCAAAAATGAGTCACAGGGCCAACCTGGGTTCAAGGAGAGGGGGAACTACACAGAGGAGTAAATACTGGGGATTCAGGTTTATTGTAGGGTGTAGAGAATCCTTGAAGACTGTCTCAACTAGAATATATAGTTTTTTCTTGTCTTCTTTGCTCTCCTCCACTTTTTTCTTCCTGTTTTTAATTTATGGTGTGGGACTTACTAGACTCACCAGCATGCTTAATATACATATATACACATAAACGTACATTTATGTGTATGTGGTATAGATATCATATAGGGGTGTGTGTGTGTGTGTGTGTGTGTGTGTGTGTGTGTGTGTGTGGCCTTAATTACAATTCTTGGATTGGAGTCTTAGGTTGTCTTGTTGACTTGGCAATCAGAGTGATGTTTATACATGGACTTTTTTACCTTTGGAAAGGGGCATTTCACATCTGCTCCAATTAAAATGTGTGATGACTTTTTAACCTTGTAGTTTTAAAGCCTTTAACCATATTATATCAGTTTATTCATCTTTGGAAAGCTGATAATTTTGATTGGAAGGTAACCAAGAATGAAATATATAAAATAATGTAACAAGTTTCCATGATTCTCTATTCTCGCTTTGGCAGCCATTGCCTCCCAGGCACCTGTGGGCTCAGCATGACCCACTCAACACAAAGTTTCAAAGAAGTCAGGGTGTAGATTATCTAGGTGCTACAATATTGCTCACTTCGGGGATTCCTCTCTCAGTGAGCATCTAAACTTCCAGTACTATGTGCCTTGAGCTCTTGGTTTCTTCTGTCTTAACTGAGAGATCAATTGCTTTGAACCACAAAATCCCCATTACCTGCTTTGTACACACTATTCAGAACATTGATTTGCTCTTTAGCAGCTTTGAGATTGTTCACTCTCAACGTGGCTGTCCCTAGCCCATATCACCTCCTTTCTTTCTCAAGTTTCATGGCAGCAAAGCTTATCTGGACACCTTCCAACACACACACACACACACACACACACCCACACACACCCACACACCCATAGGCTTGTGCAGTGAAAGCAAAGCTGGAAGACACAAAAATTGTTTCTCTTCGTTTTATGCTGGGAGTTAAATTGGGTGGAGTTGAAATGAGGCATAAACCCCCTTCTTTTCCTAATTTCTTTCCTGGAAACTTAGAGGAAAAATTATACTAACTCCTTCTCAAATATTCTCTTCTCCCTATTCATGACCTTTACATGTTAAAATAAAAATCCTTTGCTTACTTCTGCTTTCTCTATAAACATTTCCAAAATGTACGAGTTTCTTACATGATTGTGTTGAATATTTCTACTTATCATCTTTATCATCCCATTTCACCATAATATTTTGTAATCTATCCTTTTGTGCTGCTGATTTCTTCTAGATTATTCTGAGGCCCTGAGGCAAATCTAATGACCCATTATCAAATGTTTTTACTCCTTTATTCACAGCTATTTTAGCTGTTTCTTATTTTTAATGTACTGTCCTTTCTTGCTCCCTCTTCCCGTCTCCTGTTACCTCTGCTATCCCACACAATGGCAGTAAGTGGCAGGTAAGAGATCACACCAATCCCATCTGAGGCATGTCTTATCGAACTACGGTAAGCTGTGTGAAAGAGATCACCCTTTCTGCAGGTATTACTGCATGAACACAGAAGACAAAGACCAGAATCCTGTGCAGCGGAGACAGACTCCATGCAACAGGACCAAGGCAAAAGAGAAAACAAGGGTAGTGTTTACCCAGCAGAATTACATAGAAAAGGGGAAAGGATTTAAAAAAATAATAAAGTGTGTCAATAGAGAGTGAAAGAGAAGGCTAACAAAATGTATCCTGGAGCAATCTTATGACTGGAGGGTAGACAGCAGTGCCAGCTTGTTCATGTGGTCATGATGGATTCATTTAAGTTGCTGGAGTAAAATCCAATTGTTGCTGCCTAAGTATGTTCCTCCTGTTTTTAAAAATTTGCTTTTTCATCTTTTAATGTATTTTGCTCTGTCATTTCTTTTGTTCTCTATTTATGGATGTCTCCTGAAGGTTAGTCGTGGTTCTAGGCTCTCTACTCCATATTCACTGCTTTAGGTCTTTTAATTACCTTTTTTAAAAGGGTTTTAATAGAGTAAAATGCAACTTAAATACAGTAAAATGCACAAATCTGAAGTATACAGCTTAACTGGTATGTGTCTGTGTGTTTGTAGACAACTATGTCAAATTATAGAAGACTTCCTATTACATTAGAAGACTCTTCTGAGAAACTACAGCCATGTGCCATGTTTTGATCAACAACAAATTGCATATACAACAGTGGTCTCCTTAGATTATAATGTAGTTGAAAAATTCCTATTGCCTAGTGGCTTTTATTCCAATTGCCTACAGTATTCAGTGCTGTAACATGCTGTACAGGTTTATAGCCTAGGAGCAATAAGCTATTCCATATAGCCTAGGTGTGCTGTGGGTTATACCATCTAGGTTTGTGTAAGTCCACTCTATGATGTTAGGATAATGAAAAAAAATTGCCTAAGAATACATTCTATTGTATGCATATACCACAAATTGTTTTGAGTTGTATCTGAGTTGTTTCCAGTTTTGGGGTATTCCAAAGGAAGCTGCAGTGAACATGACATATAATTTTATTACTCATGGTAAATATCTAAGAGAAGAAAGGCTTGATTGTATAGTACGTTTAACTTTTTAAACGATCTGCCAAACTTTTTCAAAGTGGTTGTACCATATGAAAATTTCTATTTCTCTACATCTTTGTCAATGTTTATTGTTTGATTTTTAAAATTTTAGCCATTTTAATAGGTGGGTTTTGTTAGGATTTATTTGCATTTTTTTTTCTTATGACTAATGATGTTAACATCTTTTTATGTTCTTATTTGCTATCCATATATCTTCTTTAGTGAAGTATGTCTTCAAATTCTTCACTCATTTTTAGAAATTTTCTTATTATTAACTTTTGAGGATTCTTTATATATTCTGAATATAAGTACTTAGATAAAGAATTTGCAAATATTTTCTTGCGGTCTATGGCTTCTCTTGCATTCTGTTTACAGTGTCTTTTGATGAGCAGAGGCTTGTAATTTGGTGAAGTCTAATTTATCAATTTTTTCTTTCATGGATTGTGCTTTTGGTGTCATGTCTAAAAAAATCTTTGCCTATTCTAAGGTCACAAAAATTTCTTCTGTGTTTTCTTTTTTGCATATGGATACCCAATTGTTCTAGCACAACTTGTTGAAAAGACGAGTTATGCTTATTTTTGAACTTCCTAAAAATGGAATCATGCAATATGTCTGGCTTCTCTTGCTCAAAATTATGTCTTTGAAATTTATTGATTTTCCTGTGTGTACCAGTAGTTTATTTTTATTTCCTTGCTAAATATTATTTCATTGTATGAACATACCACCATCTATTTATCCATTCTGTTGTTGATGGACATTTCTGATCTATTGTTGACGAATGTGTAGGCTATTTCCAGTTTCTTGATCTTATGAATAATGCTGTTATGAACATTCTTGCCTTCTGGTGATATAAGCAATAATTTCAGCTGGGCACAAACTTAGGAGTGGAATTTCTGAGTCACAGGGTATGAAAATGTTTAGCTTTAGTAGATATTGCCAAAAATATTTCCAGTGGCTATACCAATTTTGTCTATCACTAACAATGTATGAAATTTCCACTTACTTCCCATTATTTGATAATATCAGTCTTTATTGTAGTCTTTTTAGAGGGCATGTAGTGATGTCTAATTTTGGTTTAATGTGTACTTCCCTAAGGAATAACAATGTTGAGCATATTGCATATGTTTGTAGGCCATTTGGATATCCTTTTTTTTGAAGTAGCTATTTAAGTCTTTCTACATTTAAAAAACGGTTTGTCTGGCTTTTTTAAAAAATTGAAGTTCTTTATATATTTTAGATATGAGTTCTTTGTTGAATACATAGAAATTTTTAATTTTAGTAACATGAACCTTTTAAATCTTTTCATACATGACTTGTGTTCTAATGCCCCATTTAAGAAATCTTAAGAATAACTTTATAAAGATTATCTCACATTTTCCTTTAGAACGTCTGTTTTCATTTAAAATTTAGATCTCTGATGAATCTCAAATTATTTTCTGTGTATGGTATGAAAAATCATTTAAGGTTTGTCCTTTTAAATGTAGATAAGTTGACACATACTATTTACTGAAAAGACCATCTTTTGCCTCACTGAATTGCTGTGATACCTTTGCCAGATATCAGTTCATTGCATATATATAGGTCTGTTCCCTGAGTTTCTATTTTCTTCCATTGTTCTAGCCTTGTAGAGTGTCCTAATTACTTTAGATATATAAAATTCTTGTGATCTTGTGGAGCAAGATTTATTTTTTTTCCTTCAAGACTGCTGTGATTTTCCATGTAATTTGTAGAATCAGCTTAGCAGTTTCTGCAAAATCTCACTGGAACTTTGATTGTGATTACATTCAATCTATAGATCCATATGAAAAGAATTGTCATATTTAAAATATTGATTCCTCTAATCCATGAACATGGTATATTTCTTCATTATTTGGGTCATGAATTTATCTCAGCATTGTTTTGTAGCTTTGAATATAAATGTCTTGTACATCTTTTATTACATTTATTCTTATATATTTGACATTTTGTTGCAATTTTAAACAATATTGTTTAAAAATTTTTATTTTATAATTTTTGTTACAGGTATATAAGCATAATTAATTGTGTACCTTGATTTTAATGTAGTGACCTTGCTAAATTGACTTAGTACTTTTAATATTTTGTATGTAGAGTCTTTTCATTTATTCTACACAGAATTGTATTCCTTGTGAATAATGATAGCTTTCCTTTTTTTTTTTTTTTTTAACAACATTTATGTACTTCATTTCTTTTACACTCCTTATTTCACAGGATAGAATCTCTAGTACAATTTTGAATTTAAGTGTTAATAATGTACTCCCTTGTTTTCCTGTAAATATTTTTTATTTAGCCAGCTAATAGCTAAGCATATGTTTTACTGTCTATATTATTTTTCTTCTTGACTTGTCCTTTAAGTCAAGTAAGGAATTTCCTGTTCCAGGCAATATCCTAAATTTCTTTTCCAAACTTACATAGTCATCTGGACTGTGGGCATCTCCTCTGGGCTCATGTTGAATATTGTTGATTATATATTTTATAGTTCTGGTTACAAGATGCTATATTCTGATTATAAGATGCTATAAGTAGCTAGGTAATTTTCTGTCTTTCAACTAGACAAAATTTCTAAAGTGCAGGCATTATGCCAGTTATCCATTATTCCTGGCATCAAGTGCAGTGCCTGGCTCATAAAAAGTATCTGATAAATATTTAATAAACGTTTACCAAATGAAAGAATGATGCACAAACCCTGACCTTTCACCAGTCTTCTATAGCTAGTTATTAGCTAGATGTTTTCATTTCGTTATACTTTCAGTGGGACATTTATGCTCTGAATTTAAAGAAATAAACTTTTTCCTTCCATGTTCCATTTCCAATGACTCAACTGTCCAATTAATTCTCTTGGACATTCATCTGGTAGTTAATTTTTACTACTTCCTTTTTTTTCTTATTTGGCTTCCCATATCAAATCAGTCCTCATAAGCCATTAATTTTTTCTTGTTGGGTTTTTTGGATTTCTACCACTTTTTTTCCATTTCTGAAGTCATTATCCTAGTCGAAAGTTGTATCACTTCCTTCCTTGACTGCGTTAAGTAGCTCTTGGTTGTATTATTTTTTTTCTAGTTTCTCTATTTTTTAGACTACTTACCACATAGCTAACAAAACAGACTTCTTTAAACATTACTTTTATCACATCCCTTAAAAAGTAAGTAGATTCCTTTTTTCTATCTTAATGGTATCTCAACTTTCATTTGTTAAACATCATGTACATACAGCTCCATTGATCTCTAATGGAGTTATCCATTCCACCTCACAAAATGCAGTCTCCTCATTGTATGTACTTCTTTGTCATTGCTCTTCTAGAATCATGGAGTATCCTCTCCTTTTCTCTTTCATGCTGCTGCGGTATATACAACTTTCTTCAAGATCTGACTTCATATTCACCTCTTTCAAAAAGATGTCAATGATTGTATCATCTCAAATAAAATGTTCTCTTTATATCCTTCGAATACTTATATTTTATAAACATTACTCTGAAGACCAGTTATCAAGAAAGCAAAATTTGGTGGTTCAGAAATTATATTTTAATACACAAAGCTCTATGATAACATATGCTTTTTACCATGATGGCAAATATTTTCCTGCTATAGAGTTAATGGATTTGGGCTATCCAGTGATGAAATGCAAGAATCGGCACATTCAGATGTGTGAAAGGTGCTGAGCATAAGCAACAAGGTTGGGTATTCTTGTTTTTTGGAATTATAAACAATGAGTCATTGGCTCTTTTCAGGTATTAGATGGAATGCAGTCATAACTTAACGGCATATGAACTCAGGCAAGAAGTAATGTGACATATGATTCATCAGGACGATTATGGGATTTGTGAGGACTGAAAGGAGTCTGGGTGCTATCCAGCCCACTTTCTTCAGTTCACAACTGAGAGAAATAGAGTCCTGGGAAAGTTGTGATTTATCCAAGGTCTCACATCTTATTAATAGCATCATTGTGATTTTAACCCAGGTCCCCTCATGTAAAGCATAAAAGGTTTTTTAAAAATATTACCTTGAGTCACCTTTGTTGTTTTAAAACTGCCGTTGAGAGTTTCAGCTGCATGGTAAGCCCCGAGAAGTCAGGAGCCATGCCTTTGCTTTCGATTACTTTTTCCAGAGTATCCTCCTTGGGACCCAGTTTCAGCATTTACTAGATGCCCTTATTCCCAAGTTGTACTCTCCACCTGGAAGACTCTCAGTGTTTGCAGAATCAGAATAGAAGGGAGACTGTCTCCCCTAAGGCCCTTTTTGTTATCTTTCAAATGTAAGTTTCAAGACTTGTGAATGATTAGGACTCCTAAAATCTGTCTTAGCTATGAGCTAAGGTAGATTTCCTAAGCAGAATCAACTACTTTTATTTTCTAAAATGCCCCTTTTAGGATCTAATCAGAACTAGAAAAATCTGCAGAAGTTCATGCTCATCATGTGCCGGTGGTAGCATCCTTGCCTGCTCTTGGGCTACTGATCCAGAATGAGCTAGGGCAACCATGTGTTCCCACGGGGCTGTCTCTTCCATATTTGTACTTCTTGTCAGGAACCAAGTCAGATGTTGGGCTGAAGATGACTCCCCTACTTGGCCACTGACAGAAGAGCCAGGATATTAAACTCTTGACCTCCAATAGGAGCCAACAAATCTCAAACACAGATTTCAAGCAAATATAGTAAGTCACTCTTCCTAAAAGTGCAAGTTGAAAGAATTGTCGGAAGAATTTGAGGAAAACAAACCATTTTCCTCAAAATGTAGACAGATTGTTGCTCACCTCCTCACGTTAGAATCCTTCTAAATTCAGTTCCTACCCAGCGGGCATGTTATTCCTGTTTTATTTTGTAATTTCTAGATCAAAGTTCCCCAAATGAAGTCAGCTGTTTACAAGAGAGGAAAACATTGCTTATTTGTATGTAGGGGTTCAGGTAAACAGCCTGATCAAGAACTGACAAGCAGTTAAAAGTATGGTCCAGTGACAGATGAGGGGCAGGTATTTACCTTAAATGTGAAGTCTTATGATAGCCATTTAAATTGAGAAAGAAAGAATGTTTTTATGCAACGATGTTTCTAAATTGTTACACTTAAGTTCAGAAAGTTTGTTCATCCTGGGAGTTTGAACACTGTTAACTTGTTTTAAGCAACATCTATTATACCACTAAAATCCTCCTATTACATAACAGCAGGACTTGAGTCATCTATTTACTTAGTTACTTCATTCAATTATGGGTACTATAACTTTTAAACTTTATAGTCTTTCCCCATTTCTCTTTTACTTAAAGAAACTCAGCAAAACAAGAATTATCCCCATATTTTCCTTTGTACGGAAAGTCCCATCTGAGCAACATTATTCCAGCCGCTGCAGTTGTTTTCTCCTTACCAAGAGCACAGAAGTGGTCGTTTTTTCCCCTTGAATGTGCATATTCCTGATGGAGCTTAAAAACTTCCATAAATCAATAAAGTAATTGCTACATAATGACCTATTGTTGGTGTTCGTGCCCAGAATGATGTCACAAGGGGGTAATGGAGCTACTGAATCAAAAAATGGCAGCTGTTTCCAATTTATTTGAGAGTCAGTTGGACAGAAAATTAAATAAACACATAGACAAGAAGGACAAGGGCAAGTCCTTGTATTATTCTTATGATAGTTTTAATTCAATTGCAGAAGTCAGCAGGCAGCTGATACTGTGGCCCAGAGTTTCATTAATTGCCTGTCTTGCATGTCAGTAAGACAGCACATGCTCACTTCATCGTTTTCAGCTTTTGTTATTTGCATTTTAAAATGCACACACCAGTACCAGTGAAGCACAGATCAAACTTTGTGTGTGTGTGTGTGTGTGTGTGTGTGTGTGTGTGTGTGTGTGTGTGTGTTTGTTTGTTAGTACAGCCCTCCAACTCTCAGAAATATCTGATAGGAAGAAGTGACTGGCTTTATCCCTACCTGCATTGATGGTGTCTCTCTCCTCCCTCAGGGCAGGCAGCCTAGAATTTTTAAAAATTACTCTCTTCTCCTTGGGGGAAGGCCTGAAGACTTGTATTTGTTGTGAAGCCTGAAAAAAAAAGCGTCACCAGTTCTCAGGGCTCCTCTCCACTGTGGCTGGGAGCTTTGATGTGCCCTTTTGATGTTCCTGCCTTGAGGCAGCCAGAGAAGATTATCAAAAGTAGCCTTAACAGTTCAGGGTGGAGTTGGGGGTGCAGCACCATAGCACGTGGGACTTCTCATCCCTCGTTAACTCACCGAGATGGGGCTGCTGTAGTGCAGGTGGTATTGCCAGGTGCCCCCACCCCAGCCTGCATGGAGGGAACTTTCATTTTCAGACTGTCCTTTTGGCAGGACATCAATGTCAGGGAATAATTGACTCATTTGCTTTTTTTTTTTTTTATATGTCATAACCACTATTATTTCTTTTTTAAAGCATGGGATGTAATTGTAAGTAGAAAATGATTTCAATTCACCTTCCAAAGGGACTGTAGTTTTCTCCTAAAAACCAGAAAGCCCAATTTTGAAAAGATTCTCTTATGGCAAAAGGGTCTTTGAAATGTAAACGATCCCCTTTTATTTTAGGGACAAGAAAACAGAGATTGGGTGTGTCAGTTAAAGATTCTTAGCATACACTGATTGTGGTTAGCCTGTGCCTAACTTAACAAGAAAGGAATTTACTAGAAGGATATCCTGGGGCTTCCTGAGGCTCAGGGGCCAGCTTTGCAACCATAGTTGGTAAGGGTCAGAAATGAGGATGCCCCAGTGGACCAAGAACCAGGAAGCAGGAAGAACAGTGTGGTATGGGAATGGAGGGTTCAACTAGATAATCAACATGTAAAGATAGTGTTTGAGAGAGTGATAAATACCATGAAGGACAATGCTGCAAGATAGGGAGTCAAAAAGCTCCCGTGTTGGGATGTAGGAGCTGATCATTGATGTAATAGGTCAAAAAAGGCTTCCCTGATAACATATCAAGAGAGACACCCACTAGAACTGAGGGAGTGCATCAAGCAGGTAGACACCAGGAGGAAGAAAGAGTATTCCATGCAAAAGAATTAGTCAGGGCAAAGGCACTGCCTTGGGACGCACTTTCTGTGTATAGAAAGGAGAGCAGTGTTAACTGTAGAAAAACAAGAGAGAAGGGTAGTTTGAAATGAGGCCAGAAATTTGGGTGGGATGGAAAAGGGCAGATCATAGAGTGACTTGGAAGCCATTTAAGAGCTTGGGATGTTACTTTAATTGCAGTAATGGTTCCCATGAATCAGTAGAGAATATGACCAGCATGACAGGATGCTGAGGCTGGGAGGTTGTCAGGGCTTAGTTATGATTTAGGCAAAACAGGGTAAGTCATGCTTACCCTGACTGAAATGCATGCCTCAACAGAAAGCACAAATGATTACATATTATGAGGCCTTTGGGAATACTCATGAATACTCAGAATCATGAATGGCAAATCTCCACAGGCAAGGATTGTCTGCATCTAAAATTTTTACTTTTGGGAGCTGTCAACAAAAAGCTATATTCCAAAAGAGCCGTGGTTGCCTCCATGTATGTTGTTGTGACTCCCGTGTCAGATTCCTGAAAGCAAATTTCACCTCTTGGAATCTCACCTTCGTGGTAGTTATTTGGGGAGGAGTTGATAACTTTCACCAGCACTAAATATTCAGATTCAGGCTATTACAAGTGTATAGTTGTGTGTGTGTGTGTGTGTGTGTGAGAAAAGTTTAAGTATACAGATACAAAACTAGTTAAAAACGTGTTGAATTTCAGCTCAAAGTTTTAATCTCATTTCTTTAAAACGATGCCTACAAATGGTAACCTAAAACACCTCTAAAACAAAATAACGAGTTTGTCATGTATGTAGGTAATCGTGGGGGGAAGCAGATTCCTTTCGTTCACTTCTAAAAAGTAGGGGGAGAATCTTCTGAGATTGTGCAGATATAGTGGAAGGAGGAACATTCCAGTCAAGAGTTGGTACCTTGCTTTTCCTTTCCCCCATCTTCCTCATGAATAACTGAGGGCCTCTTGCAGGGAGAGGGGAGGAAAGTCATGGGCATTATTATCAGGGAGAGAAAGCCAGGTAGATAAAAATAATGCATTTCTTCTTATTCAGTTAAAACGATTTCAGGAGTCAGATTATTGTTAGGGAGGCATCTGCTTTTGAGAGTTGAGAACCAGCTGCTGTAAGGTTTCCGGCATGAAGTTGATTTACAGTGGGTTAAAGCTGAAGCAGATAGCCTCATAGGAAAACAAATGGAGTTTTTAAAATTTAGTATTTTCTTCATGTTTGTCTTTACATTCTTTAATTGTCACATGGATAGGTTATGCTCAATTTAATAAATAATTACTCTAACTTGGAAGAGTAGTTAAAAAGAGGAATTTTAGAATAAGATATATACGAGTTCAAATTGTAGCTCACTCACTATAAAAGTTATGACCTTAGAATGTAATTTAACCTCTTAGTTTTGGCTCCTTGTCTGTAAAATGGAGAATGTAGTGGTGCCTACCTAATTTAAATGCCTTATAAATTTTAAACATTATTATGACTACTAAAAACAAGTTGCACAGCTGTGAGTTTCAAGAATCTATGACAGGGCAATGGTGCATCTTCACAATTGCTGGCAGTTTATATAAACAACCAAGACAGTTATTAAGACATAAGAAACTTCTTAAATGATGAAATGAAACCTTTTTGTTACCGATGATCACTGTGAGAGTCTATAACATACAGTATGGGGGTAGGAAAATGGCCCAGGATTTCTGAGGAAGCCTCTCAGGCCTGCATCCTTCTCACCATGGATTTTTTTTTTTTTTTTTTTTTTTTGACTGGGTTAATCTTAGCCAGAGGCTTGGGTGTGGAATGATGATAGTGGCACTTCCATAATGGTGGAGGCATGAAAATCACTAATAAATTCTTACTGACCATTTATTTGTCACACTGGCCTAAAATCTTGAGCCTTCTAGGTTACAACCTTCCTTTTCTCTTACTAATTGAAAAGGATCCCCAAATTCCTCTCACTTTGTGAATTCTTACTCTATAAAAAGTGGAATTTTAAAACATTAATTGTAATGAAAAATGTCATGTGTTTTTATTTTAGTTTTTCATATTTTATTTATTTAACAGAAAAGAAACACATCTGTAAAAGGACCTAGCCCTTTTTTCTTTCATGATAGGCTTCCAGAGGGTTGTTTTGATGACACTAACATGGAACACTAGCATTGATGCCTGTCTTTCAGATACACTTTCAGCAACTGCTGTCATGAGTGATTTCAATTACATATCCATGGAATCACGGGATGCCTTTTATTACAGTGTATTCTTTTAAAGAACAAAAAAGAGACTAATGAAATACTAATAAAGAGAAGATAATGGAGAATATATAATTGCATATAGTCACCAAGTTTTCACTTTATCTTGCTATTAAAATATACTTCCCCTTCTAATTAATTGTTCTCCAAATTCACAAAATACTTACACATGGAAGGTTTGTTTTACTTCTCGGTTTTCAGTATTCCATTAATATAGCATCAAAACATAACATGGATTGCTTTGATGATGTATAAAAAAAAAGTAACCATGTTGTCTTTCCATCTGAATTCCTCTTTTAAAGCTGTTTAGGTTTGTAGATTTGCTCGTAAGTCAGGTTTTATGAATCAAGAAAACTCTGAATGGTCTTGCTAAAGCAGCTTGTGCTGCTAATTTCTTTTTACACTTCCACTCTCTGAGACACATGCATACACTTGTGGGTATAAGCATATACCCTATTAGCTTTTTATACTTAATAGGGCCCTTGGCATTTTTCAGTCTTCGACTAATTTGTTTTATTCTGCCTCCCTTCTGTTGTAGTCAGGAAAGTGAGTTGTCTTAAAGTTAAGTGTCTTGTAATCAGCCTACATGAAGGGCACTGCACAAGACCCATCATCTGATTGATGAGCTACTCTCCTCCCTGGTCTGTTTTCCTAGCCACTGGAATTTAGAGGAATGGGACTCAATTTACAGTACACAATTTGTTTTGATTGTGACTTTATCCTTCCCAGCTCCTTCAGCTCATGGATCTTATGTTCTTCATACAAATATTTAAAACCAATGCTGCAGTAATTCTTTCATCAAGGGGGTCTTGTCAAAGCACCCTGTTCTATATTTCACATAGCATTATCACATAACAAAACATTAAGATTCGATCTCAATTAATCCCAACCTCAAGATTCTTGTGTCATTACTAAAAAAATGCATCAATTTCCTTGGAATTGGGGTCCAATTCCAAGGATGCAATAGGGCTGGATTGTGCTTTTCTCAAGAATATACTGCATCTGATTTTTCTGGCAAATTGGGGTAACATTCTGCTGACAAGAGTTCACAGTATTTAGTAATCCCCCATTCATCAGGTATTATTTAGAAACTCTGCCTCAGTTTTCTGTTTCGTCTTTTAGTGGCCTAAAAGCGAATTCAGTGCTTTCCTTAAGCAGAAGGCATGACTTAATCACTGAAACAAATTAACCATAGAGTAAAAATCGTGTTTACCTACATTTCTATGTCAATGTTGAGCTCATTGAATTGTTCTTGGAAAAACAATTAATATAAAAGTGAATTATACCACATAAATACCTTTGCATGTGCTTCAAGGTTTTATTTTTAAAGCAAGTATGATTCATTATTTTTAATAGTACATAATATATTTATTACTATTGATAATGATTATATTTTTAAGATTAAGTGAATTCTAAGCAAAAGTAAGTTTTTTTCTAACTGTATGTAATTGTGTTGTCATTTTTATGAAGAAATGCTTTATTAGCTTAATAACAGAGTACTTACAAATTCGTAACTAAACACTAAAAACCTTCACTTGCACACCAAGGCTTCTGTTACTATTTGAAAGTAATATATGTGCATGCTCTGGCTATCAGACTCCCAGATTGAAGCTTATTGATTCACTTTTGAAAATATTTTTGGCTAGACACAGTGGCTCATGTCTGTAATCCCAAGACTTTGGGAGGCCAAAGAGGGAGAATTGCTGTGGACAGCAGTTCAAGACCAGCCTGGGCAACACAGCAAGATTCTGTCTCTACAAAAAAATAAAAATAAAAATAAAACTAGCCACACACGCCTGTATTCCTACCTACTCGGGAGGCTGAGGCCAGAGGATTGCATGAGCAGTGGAGTTGGAGGCTGCAGTGAGCTATGATCATGCCACTGCACTTCAGCCTGGTTGACAGAGCTAGACCTATCTCTAAAAATATTTAAACAATAAAAAACTTGAGTTTTTGTCATTATAGTATCTTTTAAAAGCTGCTACTGACTTCCATTGCTCTTTTCCTGAGCCTTACTTTGTAGATTTTTGGCTGTGAGATTCTCCATTCTCTTTTCCTCTCTAACTCCTTTTATTTTAGCCAATAATTTTATCTGGTCCAGTAATTAAAGTTAAAAATGAGATTGTAAATCAATTATGACAACAAATCTATTTCTTCCTCATCTTTTTTTTTTTTTTTTTTTTGAGACACGGTTTTGCCCTGTTAAGCAGGCTGGAGTGCAGTGATGGGATCCTGGCTTACTTCAGCTTCAACCTTCTAGGCTCAAGTGATGCTCCCACCTCAGCCTCCTGAATAGCTGGGACTACAGGCACATGCCACCACACTTGTTTAATTTTTTAATTTTCTGTTAGAGATGGGGTCTCATTATGTTGCTCAGGGTGGTCTCAAACTCCTGACCTCAAGCAATCCTCCTGCCTCAGCCTCTCAAAGTTCTAGGGTTATAGGCATGAAACACCATGCTCAACTTCCTGATCTTTTTAAAACACAAATTAGACCTTCCATCTAAATATGGTACTCTATTAGATATTGCAAACAATACATTCAAATCAAAAAATTATTTACTTCAAGGGCTTTAAAATATAAATACCACCTATGTTTCCCAGCAATTTTTCAGAACCTATACTCTCAAGTAATGTGTATTTGGCATTATAACAGGATAGGGCCCCTACTTGATGACCTACCCCAAGTCTAAATTATTTGGCCACTGTTTAAAGGTAAAGTAGCCCTGGAATGAAGGTATCTATCTCTGATCTTTACCATTGCTTAAAGGACCACTGATATGACATATTGCTGTTCTCTGTTGCTAAAGAGTTAATTCTTGTATTGATGTCTTTTTCTTGTGGATTTAGAGGATCTCTCACATGCTCGGGGTGATCTTCATTGTTCTAGATATGTCATGATTTCTGGGCTACAAAAAGGCAACTAGAGGTAAAGCCAATGAGATTTTGAGGACATTACTTGTGAGAGCCTGGCTGACTATGGAGATCTGGCCTCTGGGAGTAGCAGTTTTGAAGAGGGGTCAGGATGTATCTAGAGCCTAGATGGAATTGAGCAGGTTCAGAAGCGCACAATTATTTGAACACCTAGAGATTATGAGACTGAGGGGCTATGCCACACAAATTAACTTGCAATAAGCTAATATTAAACCAAAACAAAAATGTCTAGATTTTGTTTAATTTTCTTTCTTTTTTTTAAGTGTTAAATGTGTTTTATTATCTTCCTATTTTTTTATTATTATATTTTAAGTTCTGTGATATATGTGCAGAATGTGCAGGTTTGTTACATAGGTATACATGTGTTATGGTGGTTTGCTGTACCCATCAACCCGTCATCTACATTATGTATTTTTCCTAATGCTATCCCTCCCCTAGCCCCTCACTCCCTGACAGGCCCCAGTGTGTGATGTTCCCCTCCCTGTGTCCATGTGTTCTCATTGTTCAACTACCACTTATGAGTAAGAACATGCCGTGTTTGGTTTTCTGTTCCTGTGTTAGTTTGCTGAAAATGATGGTTTCCAGCTTCATCCATGTCCCTGCAAAGGACATGAACTCATCCTTTTTTATGGCTGCTTAGTATTCCATGGTGTATATGTGCCACATTTTCTTTATCCAGTCTATCATTGATGGGCATTTGGGTTGGTTCCAAGTCTTTGCTATTGTGAAGAGTGCTGCAGTAAACATACATGTGCATGTATCTTTATAGTAGAATGATTTACAATCCCTTGGGCATATACTCAGTCATGGGACTGCTGGGTCAAATGGTATTTCTCATTATAGATCCTTGAGGAATTTCCACACTGTCTTTCACAATGGTTGAATTAATTTACACCCCCACCAACAGTGTAAAAGCTTTCCTATTTCTGCACATCCTCTCCAGGATCTGTTGTTTCCTGACCCTTTAAGGATCACCATTCCAACTGGTGTGAGATGGTATCTCATTGTGGTTTTGATTTGCATTTCTCTAATGATTAGTGATGATGGGCTTTTTTTTCATATGTTTATTTTGCCACATAAATGTCTTCTTTTGAGAAGTGCCTGTTCATACCCTTTCCCTACTTTTTGATGGGGTTGTTTTTTCCTTGTAAATTTATTTAAGTTCCTTGTAGATTTTGGATATTAGCTCTTTGTCAAATGGATAGATTGCAAAAATTTTCTTCCATCTGTAAGTTGCCTGTTCACTCTGATGAAAGTTTCTTTTGCTGTGCAGAAGCTCTTTAGTTTAATTATATCCTATGTGTCAATTTTGGCTTTTGTTGCTATTGCTTTTGGTGTTTTAGTCATGAAGTCTTTGCCAACGCCTGTGTCCTGAATAGTATTGCCTAGGTTTTCTTCTAGAGTTTTTATGGTTTTAGGTGTTATGCTTAAGTCTTTAATCCATCTTGAGTTAATTTTGTATAAAGTGTAAGGAAAGGATCCAGTTTCAGTTTTCTGCATATGGCTAGCCAGTTTTCCCAATACCATTTATTAAATAGGGAATCCTTTTTCCATTGCTTGTTTTTGTCAGGTTTGTCAAAGATCGGATAGTTGTAGATATGTGGCATTATTTCTGAGGCCTCTGTTCTGTTCCATTGGTCTATATGTCTGTTTGGTACCAGTATCATGATGTTTCTGTTACTGTAGCCTTGCAGTATAGTTTGAAGTCAGGTAGTGTGATCCCTCAAGTTTTGTTCTTTTTGATTAGGATTGTCTTGGCTATACAGGCTCTTATTTTGGTTCCATTTGAAATTTTAAGTAGTTTTTTTTTCTAATTCTGTGAAGAAATTCAGTAGTAGCTTAATGAGGATAGTATTAAATCTATTAATTACTTTGGGCAGTATGGCCATTTTCATGATATTTATTCTTCTTATCCATGAGCATGGAATGTTTTTCCATCTGTTTGTGTCCTCTCTTACTTCCTTGAGCAGTGGTTTGTAGTTCTCCTAGAAGAGGACCTTCACATCCCTTGTAAGTTGTATTCTTACGTACTTTATTCTCTTTGTAGCAATTGTGAATGGGAATTCAGTTATGATTTGCACTCTGTTTGTGTGTTATTGGTGCATAGGAATGCTTGTGATTTTTGCACATTGATTTTATACCCTGAGGCTTCACTGAAGTTGCTCATCAGCTTAAAGAGATTATGGGCTGAGACTCTGGGGCCTTCTAAATATACAATCATGTCATCTGCAAACACAGACAATTTGACTTCTTCTCCTCCTATCTGAATGCCCTTTATTTCTTTCTCTTGCCTGATTGCCCTGGCCAGAACCTCCAATACTATGTTGAATAGGAGTGGTGGGAGAGGGCATCCTTGTCTTGTGCTGGTTTTCAAAGGGAATGCTTCCAGCTTTGTCCCATTCAGTAAGATATTGGCTGTGGATTTGTCATAAATAGCTCTTATTATTTTGAGATACGTTTTGTCAATACCTAGTTTTTTGAGAGTTTTTAGCATGAAAAGGTATTGAATTTTCTGCATTCATTGAGATAATCATGTGTTTTTTGTCATTTGTTCAGTTTATGTGATGGATTACATTTATTGATTTGTGTATGTTGACCCAACCATCTATCCTAGGGATGAAGCTGACTTGATCATGGTGGATAAGCTTTTTGATGTGCTACTGGATTCGGTTTGCCAGTATTTTATTGAAGGTGTTCACATCAAGTATCATCAGGGATATTGGCCTGCAATTTTCTTTTTCTGTGTGGGTCTCTGCCAGGTTTTGGTATCAGAATGATGCTGGCCCCATAAAATGAGTTAGGGAGGAGTCCCTCTTTTTCTACTATTTGGAATAGTTTCAGAAGGAATAGTACCAGCTCCTCTTTGTACCTCTGGTAGAATTTGGCTGTGAATCCATCTGATCCTGGGCTCTTTTTGGTTGGTAGGCTATTATTTACTGCCTCAATTTCAGAACCTGTTATTGGTCTTTTCAGTGATCCGACTTCTTCCTAGCTTAATATTGGGAAGGTGTAAATGTGGAGTAATTTATCCATTTCTTCTAGATTTTCTACATGATGGTAAAGGGATCAATGCAACAAGTAGAGCCAATTTCCTAAATACATGTGCACTCAATACAGGAGCACTCAGATTCATAAAGCAAGTTTTCAGAGACCTACAAAGAGACTTAGACTCCCACACAATAATAATGGGAGACTTTAACACCCCACTGTTAATACTAGACATTCCACGAGATAGAATATTAACAAGGATATTCAGGACTTGAACTTAGCTCTGGACCAAACAGACCTAAAAGATATCTACAGAACTCTCCACCCCAAATTAACAGAATAAACATTCTTCTCAGCACTACATCGTACTTATTCTAAAATCGACCACATAATTGGAAGTAAAACATTCCTCAGCACATGCAAAAGAATGGAAGTTATAACAAACAGTCTCTCAGTCCACAGTGCAATTAAATTAGAACTCAGGATTAAGAAACTCACTCAGAACTGTACAAGTACATGGAAACTGAACAACCTGCTCCTGAGTGACTACTGGGTAAATAACAAAATTAAGGCAGAAATAAATAAGTTCTTTGAGACCTTTGAGAACAAAGACACAACTTACCAGAATCTCTGTGACACAGCTAAAGCAGTGTTTAGAGGAAAATGTACAGCACTAAATGTCCACATCAGAAAGTGGGAAAGATATAAAATAGAACCCTAACATCACAATGAAAAGAACTAGGGAGGCGAGAGAAAACAAATTCAAAAGCTGGCAGAAGACAAGAAATAACTAAGATCAGAGCAGAACTGAAGGAGATAGAGACACCAAAAAAACCTTCAAGAAAATCAGTGAATCCAGGAGCTGGTTTTTTGAAAAGATTAACAAAATAGATAGACCACTAGTCAGACTAATAAAGAAGAAAGGAAAACAGTAAAGAGATGCTATCTGGTTTACATTTGAAAGATCTCAAAGAAATGAAGGGAGGCAGAAGGGAAGTAGGAATTAATTATGGAGGCCAAGTGGTGTGAACTGTGGTATTGTTTGAGTTGAGAGAAGTGGACAGACTAAAATATGCTTTGGAATTAGACTAACAGACTATATCTGTGTAACAGAGAGAAAAATCTAGGATATGTTTTAGCTTATTTCTTGATCACCTCGATGAATGAGGATTCTTTTTGCTGAGATGGAGCTGATTGGAACATGAAAAGTTTCAGCTATGTTAACTTTGAGATACATATTACCAATCTAAGTGGAAATGTCAAATAGACGGTTGGATATATACACCTTTAACTCAGCATAAAAATGTAATATTGAGTGTCATCCGAATGTAGATATGTTTGAAACTATGGATCTGAGTGAGATCACATAGAAAGCATATGTGTGTGTGTGTGTGTGTGTATTTATATATATATAACAAAGTATCCAGCCACACCGAATCCTGGTATTTAGAAGTTGAGCAGTAGTCAGCAAAGGAAAATGAAATGAAACAGCCAGTGAGGTGGAAAAAAACTAGAGTGGGGAGTCCTAGTATCTTAGAAAAGAGAATGCCTCAAGGGAGAGGAAGTTGAATGCTGCTGATAGTCCAAGTTAAGGTTAGGACATATAATTGATTTGGCAAGATTGAGCTCATTGGTGACTAGAACAGGCGAACTGTCATTGGCGCTGTGAGGGTAGAAGTCTATTTGAAGTTGTTTTTCTCACTTCTAAAATATTTCTGCTTAAAGAACCAGGATTGATCAAGTAAATGTCATGAGCACATTCTTCCCTAAAAAAGAGGGAAAATTCTTAATACAAAATTATCCATTTTATTTGTCATCCAAAGCAGTGTTCATTCATGCCAAAGATGTTATATCATCGTTATGCAGATTGTGGCTTTCTTTACTTTAACATTTTAGTCATGTCTTTTTTTGGAGCTAATGTATTTTATTATACATCTTAGATTTATGCATTACATATATACTTTTAAAGCTTCAGTTAACAGTTCAATACAAAAATTTAAAAAATTTGTATGCAGTGGTTCTCAGGCACAGAATTTAGGAAAAGATTGGAGCAAGTTTTTTTCCCCAGCATATAGTGAATATGATACAAACCATGATTTTTCCTTAGCATATAGTTAATATGAACAAACCATGATAGTGGAATGTTTCCTTCTGACCTAGCCCCTTTTTGGATTGAATTTTATTACAGTGAACAGTTTTAGTAGGTATAGTAATGCTGATTGGAAATAATGAGATTTTAAATAAGTTTATAACCTATATTTTCTTGAAGTCTTTAGTGCCTAAATGATTACTGTTCTCCTAATAAACTTCTAAGACCATCCAATAAAAATAACATTGCCTATAAAATACCTGAAGCATCTGCCTAAGAACACCACCCACGGTTATTCAATGTCTTCAGGCTGCACAGGATGAGGCAATGGATTTCTTGTAAGTGTCCCTGGAAGGTGCTTTCCTCATATTGTAAGTGTCTTCATCAGGCTCTTTGTTCTCAGTCCAGAAATACTCTATCACTGTTCTATGTTTGCTATAGCCGAATTGCCTGTACATGTTGATTGCAATGTGGTTAGATACCAAAGAGATTGACCAAAATATTCATCCTGTATGTTGTTGAAGCAGAAAAGATCATTGCAAGTGAAACCCAGATGATGGTCATCACTCTGCCACCACTGAAGCCAGCGTCCCAGGTAACTGTCCTGCCAGAAGTCTATCCTGCCTTGCTGACAGGGTCATCTTGATGGGTTATAGATGACACCTTGGAACCTTAACAGTTGGAAATGGGGAATCCCCTGCTCTTATCAGCAATTCAGGATTGAAATTTCAAGATGAGTTACTGCTGCAGATGGCAAAGTTTATCCATTTTGTGCTGATTCTTATTTGCTTCAATTTTAATAGTGACATTTGCTAAATTGATTCCCAAATTCTGATGAGCTCTCTGTAGCATATAACCTGATTACAATGAAATTAAGCATTCTTGATTTTGGCATACTCTATTTCAAACAGAAAAAGACACTAAATAGTTTTTGAAGCTTGCTTGGTCTCACCTCTATCCCTATCAGCTTTCTTTCATGCTGTCTTTATAGATGACAAAACTCTCATAAGTAACCTCTCTTTCTGTGGCCCACATGCTCCTTAGAGCTATGCCAGTGAGCTGTGTGTTCCTTCTCTGCGAAGTTTTCTGTCCTTTCCCATGCTCCTGACATACTTCCTTTCTCTAGAATATTTTTTTAAAGATAAAGAGTAAACAAGAATTACTAAGTATTATGAGTATTTGGCTTTTAATGAAGATAACTTCAGGTTAAATTCTTCAGAAATCATGGCTATCTTTTTTACAAAGGAACTTCAAAGAGCATTCACTTTTTTAATTGACCAATTTTTGTGTTTCTAACTACTCCACGTATTCAATTTAAAATATGAGCAATTATCAGAAATGCAAATTTAAATTTTTCTTATGTACTAAAATTTCAACTTCTACCAGATTCTCTTAAAAGAGAGCTAACAGAGCAAGGACATTTATAGATTTAGATATGAAAGAAAATAATCTTTAGAAACATGGTTTTATAATAGTCCAATTACTTAGGTCTTGGTTCAATGATATTTTTAGGTAATGCATACAAATTTTTCCTCAAAGTCATACATATTTTAAAAATTAGGTTAGGAGATAATAAAAATATTTAAATCAAGCAACCTACATTTATGTGTAGAACATAAATTTTTGAGTGCACTCTACATGCTATACTTGATAATAGTTGATTAAAGTTGTTTTACAGAAATGTATTAGCAAAATGTAAATGAGTAATGAGTACACTAACTAATTTATCCAATTCAAGTGTTTTAAATGGAAGAGGCAGGAGGTATGTGCCATATAAATTACCCTACATTGAAAGCTCCTGAGGGCAGGGACAGTTTGCTTCTGCACTGCTTCATATATTCCCTAATATAGAAGTACGTGTAAATAAACTCCACTCATTTCTAAGCATATTGATGCTATGTGAGGAGTAGACTGGGTCAGCCTGAAATGTATAAATAAGTAAATAAGCCAGAGCATCCTCCAAAGCCTTATTATGAGTGATTTTCTTCTGTCCTGTATTTACCTTCTCTCAATATCCAATTTACAATGCCTCACTTGCTGTGGAGTCCTCATGCATATATCCTGAATTAATTAAATAATGTGTTTAAGGAAGCCTTTTACATTATTCTACAGGTCATAAGGTATCTTTTATGCTTAGCTAAATTGGATAGCCATTTAATTTTTGCTTATGTTTTTATACAATTAGGTCACATAGAGAAGTGGAAATTTCTTGGTCACTATTCTAAAAGGCCAAAAATGAGGAACTCAGAAGCTTGCAACCTGAGGCTGTGCCCTTTGCTGGAGCTGTTAATATTTTTGTTTCTTTTGCCTTACTGATTAAATGAGAATAAGAAGTCTTTCCACATGCCTACTTCACAAATGGTTTAAATATGATCAGCACACATACTATAAAATAAATGAAATCCCCAGTAGAGCTGGGATGGACAGGGCCACTAGGGTTGTTTTTGGTCATACACCTGTCCTCAAGCTCTCCTTCATGCCTGGAAGATTTTTCTCAACATTAGACTAAATTTCTCGTATGGGTTGGTAAAATCTGGACCACAGTGTCAAGAAACTTTTAGTTTTACTGGGTTCCAGGATAGAGCTCTGATTCACAGTGGAAAATATAAATTCCTTGTTTTTACCAAGTTCCATGCTGTAAAATGCATGGTCACTGAGAAACCAGTAGGAACTTGTGGCTAAGATCTCAGGCTCTGGACTCAGACTTACACCTCTGTTATTTCTCCAGATGTTTGATATTTGACAAGTCTCCAAACCCCTTTGAGTCTCACCATTGAAATGGGATGAGATTATTAGTAATATCCACTATAAAGTCTTGCTCTCAGAATTAAATGAGATAGTTCACGTACAGCATTTAGTGTGATTCCTAGCACATGAGCATTTCTCGATAAATGTTAGCTCTTAGCTGTATTTGATGTTTACTTCATAATATAAAATATGATCTAGCAATTTCAGCCACAATTTTTAAGTAGAAAAATAATCAATTAGATTCTTTCTTTAATCCTATGTGATTCTCAGAAACTATTAAAATGTAACATGAAGATCCTCTGGGCTTTGACAGTGGGGGCAGGTAGGTGAATGACACTACCGTTTTGGAAGATGCTATGGGAAGTGAGGTACAAGAGCCTATAAGAAGTATGCAGTCTAGTTTAAAGATGAAACGGGTGAAATGAAAAGCAACGAGGCAGATTCAGAGTAAAAGAAGAGGCATGGAGTAAGAAAGCACATAGCCCGGGGTAGAACAACCAAATGGCTTGCATGTGATCTAAACATGTTACTGAAGAAGCTTAACTCTGTAGAAAGCAAGTGTAGAAAAAAAAAATGAGTGCATGTATGTGTCTCTGTGTGTGTGTGTGTGTGTGTGTGTGTGTGTGTGTGTGTGTCTGTCTGTGTGTGATTCTCTGCTCCTTCAAATCCCATGTTCTGGACTTGTTATTTTTCCCACCGTTTGTTGAAATCGTGGGCAGCTCCACAGATTTTTCTAGTCCCCTGTAGTCATGAGGACTTATTTCAGTAATTAAGAATTTTTATCCGGACAAGGCTTTTATTTTTTACCCAACTGAAAGCTTCTTTTCCTGACAGACTACAGTAGGAGGCTAAGTCCCTCCCTCCCCTCCTTCCTTCCTTTCTTCCTTCCTTCCTTTCTTCCTTCCTTCCTTCCTTCCTTCCTTCCTTCCTTCCTTCCTCTCTCTCCCTCCCCCACTTTCACCCTTCTCCCTCCCTCCCTCCTTTCCTTCCTTCTTCCTTTCTTTTCCTTTTATTTCCTTCTTTCTTCTGTCCTTCTTCTTCTCTCTCTCTCTCTCTATATATATATATGTATATATGTGTATATATCTATATATGTGTACACACACACACACACACACACGCACACACACACACACCTCCTACCACCTGTTAGTTGCTGTTTGATCCTATCCAAGGTTGGAAGCAGTGGTAGAGGTGAGGAAAGGTCTCACTGGAGAGTGGTGCTGTCATCTGCCATAGTGAATGCATATGAGCTAGCCCACTCTCTTTACTCTCCCGACTTATTTCAGTGCTGCATCTCTCTCATAGAACTCTCCTCTTTGATGATGGCTTATGATTTTTTCCCCCTCTGCTTGCTAGTTTTCCAGGAACCACTATAGGCTAGAGTCACATGTCTCATTCAGAGAGGCTTCTAGGATGAGCACAGTCTGATCTTCTTCCATAGAGTTTGCATCCAGTCCATGGGAGATGAACCTCCTTGGCTTACCTTAGGTGGAGAATCAGCCAAATCTTCACGAAACTCTCCCTTTCTTGCCCAGCCATGAGGAGGGACACCTTCAGTCACAGCCTCATGTCTTCAGAATACTCTGGGATAAGTTAGAGCCACTCCCCAAGTTCTTCATACTCTATTCATCACATCTTACTAAGCTAGAGGTGAAAGGATGTAACCTCTCCTCTTCCCCATGATGGGAGAGTGGGGTAGGGTGGAATAAATAATTGAACATTGAACAATTCTCCAAGGAATTTCTTACTCCCAAGTATTTTACCTCTCCCAGTGAATTTTTCACATTCCTCTGTCTAATTTGAAGACAGGTAGTGGGCAAGTTTTGGCAGAAATAATTTCACAATCCTTTAGTATGTCCTATGTATGTGGTCTAGCACCTTGGTTTAGAATGTAGGACGATTTGGGTCCTATTGTTTTACTCTCAATTGTACCACACGCTCTTTTTTTTTTAAGTTATTTAATTAATTTATTTATTTTTAGGATGGGGTTTCACCATGTTGGTCAGGCTGGTCTTGAACTCCCAACCTCAGGTGATCCGCCCGCCTTGGCCTCCAAAGTGCTTGGATTACAGGCATGAGCCACCATGCCCACACTCTTTTATACAACTTCAGATCCCCTGAGCTTTGCATGGGTTCCAAGGGACTTCATGCAGGAGCTGTCTGCCTGTTGCCTAAGCTCAGACTCACACTAAGTGCTGGTCCTTATTGACATGGAGCTGTGAGAAACCATGGGTTGAGCTCTTCTACACTCATGCACATGCCACCCAGAAGTACAGGGGATTTCTTGCCCCATGTGATAAAATTTTGACCAGTGGGGAGATGGTGGGCAAATTTCTTCCCTTTTCTTCATCTTTCCCTTGAGGACAGACTATCTTAAGATGCAGTTTATACACCTTCTTAAATGATCCTCAAAGATGAAGCAAAGAGTTGCTTTTAGCAGAGGTCAGTCATGCATCTCCACTTCCTCCTCCCCGTTTCACCTCCCTTGTTCCTCACTCCAGCTCCCTAATAGAGAAACATCGCATAAGTCCTCACCTGCCAATTCTGATTCCTAAGAACACAGGCAATTGCAGTGGTCTTTGAAGCCTCTGCTGAAATCTTCAGAAGCAAAAGAGTTGCATTTAATATCCTAGTACACATGTTTCCTGGAGTTAGCGAAGTTATAGCTGGTTTCTTAAAGAAGAATGAACCCTATACTGGTTGTGGGGAAGACCTGAATAAAAGCACAGGGGCTTAGGATGATTAAACTCTTCTTTGGTCTTGACCAAGGTGATGGGAAATCTAAAGAGATGAGGTTTGAGAAATTGAAGGAGGGTTCTCCTGGAAAGAGGAGTAATCAATTTGCTGAAATGCTATTTTGATGTGTGCTTTTGGTCATTAACCAGATCGCATTTCCTCTGTGTATACTGTGATCCCACAAAATAGCAGAACCTGAGAATGAGAACTCGGCATTCAGGTTCCGAGCCAGTTTAGAGCCTCAGGGTGGGAGAGTCATCGGGGTCATGCTGCTAGTGGTGCACTGGGACACACCCTCACATAAAGCTCGTGCCCCTTTCACAGTGTGATGAAGTTTCTTATCTTTACCATATCCTCTTACATTTTTCAATAAACAAATAATCTCCAATCATACCTAGATGGCCTTCAGGTTGAGCATTTATAAAATAAGTATTATATTTGCAAACTTTCATATCATTCTCTTTTAAAAGCTCCTGGTAGCTAAAAGATAGGGTACAAGTATAGGCTAAACATAAAAACAAAACAATATATTTAATAAATGAAGCATTACAGTGTGAACACAATAATTTGACAATTGAACCATATCAGCGAACTATATGTCTTAATATTAGCATTTACTGACATCTTAGATAAATTGTCAATTACTTGCTCAGACTGTCAAGATACTGGCCTGTGCTTTGCACTTTGAGGTTTGTTTTTTTTCCTGGTAAATTTAAGCACATACCCACACCCACACACATACACACACAATTCACTATTTACTTTTTCATAAGAAGATCCCGGCACATGTTTTTTGTAAAGGCCTATGCTTTTTTCAAAGTTGGACCCATGCTTTTCTTAAAATTAATGCAGTTGTTTACTCAGAGTTGTCTGCCCTCACCTACTACTTAAGGTCGCATTCTCTTTAGATGAGGAAGAATGGAAACATCGCATTTTATCTCTTTATGGCCTTAACTATGTAACTATGTTGATTTTCAAGACTGACAGAGCATTCCCTGAAAAAATACTGATGTCAGAATAATTGTTTATAGGACAGGCCACAATTACAAAGAAGCGCTGTTGCCCAGCAGAAACTGTAGTGAATACTTGCCAATTCAGATTTACAGGAAAATGATGATCATATTTTGAGAATGGAAATAAGTCCATTTAAAGTGGGCATAATGTTTTATTTCTCAACAAACATGCAGAACTGCAATGGCATACAAAGAACCTATTTTCTCACTGAACATATTTCTAATTCTTGAAAAAGAATTGCTAACTGAGAATTGCCTGACTATATAGCGGTAATCATAGACCACCCAAGCATAGTTTTTACAAGGCCAAATTTACAAAAGAATGTTATTGCTTGAGATTATCAGAAGAAAAATAAGTGGCTATTTATTAGGTTATAATGATGAAAATAATGGTGGTCAGTCACCAGGTTCCATAAGAATAAGTATACTTAACTATGACTCATGAGCCTTTTAATAAAAATAGTTAACAAAATTTGCAGTGTTATAAGTTGAGATGTAGATGGCTGAAAAAAATAAAACAAAGCTTTGCCTTGACTGCAATCCTATATGCTATAAGCAGACAGTTATCCATTTCCACAGAAACACGCAGAAGCACAACAATAAATGTGACACACATTGCATGTCTTTATAGGTGCAAATTGATAATCAGACATCAAAACAATAAAGTTACCTCATTGCTGAGGTGCAAATTGGCAGATTGCAGACTTCAGCAAGAGAGATGACAAAGGAAAGGGAATACATAGTTAAAATTCTATATTGTTGCTGCCTTTTAGAGAGTCTATATTTCAAGAAAGAGAGAGACACTATAGAAAAAAATAAACCCAAAAAACAAGACATTTAAGAGATCACATTCTCTCTGACTGCTCTGGATAAAAAGCTTTTTATAAATTCCTGTCTGCATTGTATGAATTAAAACTATATCTAAACTTTCCAATTTTAATGGCTCCAAATAACTACTAAGAATTAAACAGATAAAAAGGATAATATAATGACAATATTGTGTAAGTGCTTGTGCTAAACCACTTACAATTAGTGAGGTTTATAGATTAGCTTTGATAATTGTCACAAGAATGAATTCCTGTTTTGAAACTAGACCTTGAACGTTGTGATGCCTCGCTGCAGTGTTTATATTACAAGTAGGTGTACAAGTAACAGTGTTTCGGTGATTGTCTATTGACATCCTAAAAATTCCATTTGAAACTTAGTAAACTTATAGTTCAGTCTCATTATGGTAGAATTGGTTGTGTTATTAAAATATATAAACAAGTAACACATAAAGATATGGAAAAAAAGCAAAAATTTATTAGATCCACCTAGAAGAAAAAGATATAACCCTTGTATCAACAGGAAGAGACTAAGAATTACTAGAAAAACAACTATAAAGACACTATAAATCAAACAGCATAGAGTTTAGAACATCAAAAACTCAGAAATTTTCATCTATTATTAATTATGATAAAAAATTCTATCTCAGAATATTTTACACAGCAACTGTTGCCAAGAAAATCTACATCTTCCAGAGCTGAGGAAAGTTAGAAATAAGAACTAAGGCTCTAAACTTCCAATGAAGTTGGATAGCCATTAATAAAATATCCCAATGTCTTTGTACATTTTTCTTTCAATTAAACAGCCACATTTTAAAAAGAAAATTTATTATTTCAATGGCATTTAAATATTTAATGTCACTACAATTAGAATAGCTACAGATAATTTGGGAACTTTTTTAGTTTCTAAAAGAATATTTTACCATCAAGTTGTGACTTTTTTAATCTATGTTATATAAGTGTACCTATAATAGAAAGTCTAAAAAAACTTGAGAAAAAAATTAATATTATGGACTTTATTCTGAATTGATGATAAAAGACCTTCACTAACCTCTTTATTAACCTTTTTATTAACCTTTTACAAATGCTTCTTATTAGCCAACATAGACAAATAGCCAGTAGGCATCTCCATCTTACCTCCAATGGTCTTTGAGGAGCTAATTAGTAGAGTGAGGCACAGTTAGACTTTCCTTTATGTGCATCCAGTCCACATCAGCAGACTTTTTATCTACTGAACATCTGTATTCCAATTAACATCATAACCTCAACCTTCCTGAATCCACATCTGTAACAGAGATTTTTCTGGTAATGGACTGATGTGGGTGCATAGATCAGGGCTAATATCAAAAATCCGGGAAGATCATTCAACCTTTGCTTTGGCTACAAAGCAGTAGATGGAGTTGAGCTTTCTTATCTGTTGCAGATTTAAGAAGTTAGAAGGCGAGTGTGTGTGTGTGTGTGTGTGTGTGCGTGCGCGCGTGCACGCACGTACGCGCGAGCGCATATTCCTATAGAAGTATAAGTTCAACTACAATGTAGGTAGGTTTTCCAAGAATTCAATGAATGCAATTGTTTTTTCTGGAAACAAACCCAGAGCACCAGGGATTCTAGATGCCATAACTTCATAATAAGTAGTCACTAATTGAATGATAAAATTGTAGTACCCCAGTCAGACCATGAATGACCAGGAGTCCTTTGAATCTAGAGCTGACCACACTTTCTTAGGAAAATCATTAAACTTCCTGAATCCTTAGTTTCCTCAACTATAAACGGTGATATTGATAACAATGTAGCTTAGAGTATCAATGAGTTACACATAAAATTTGAATTATAATACTTACTTTATAGGGTTTTGAAATAATTAATGAACAGTGTCTAATGTAGGAAGGTATTAGGCATTTAATAAACTATAGCTTTATTAAAGTACTTAAAATAGTTTTAAAGTATTTAGTTGTTAATATCACATATCTAATATGTATTTTGCACACTTTGCAGATCACTACACTTCAAAAAATTGTAACAACTTTATCATGGAAAAAGAATGATATCAGAGTGAATATTTTCTTTCTACAAATTAGTGGTATAAAAATAAAAATCAGATTTTATTTTATTAGGCAAAAAGAAATTGTGGTATATAGGTAAAACTGTCTAGCCATTCAATAATGTTAACTTGTTAACGTGTTTATTTAACAATGTATTGTTGTCAATTCTATTAAACATCCATATCTGTATGTAAAAATTACTATGGCAATATATCCATATTGTGGAAATCATATTAGAAAGCCAGACAAATCTATTTTAACTTTACCAAATAGATTATGTCATCTGTTCAATAGTAAGTTTTATATTACTGGTAAAATGTAAAACAAATATGCTATGAAATAATCTGTTAAGATTGAAAGGGAGAAAATAAGGACAATAGTTAAATGTACAAAAAATAGGGTGTTCTGGAAATATTGCTCTATTCATGTGAGATTAATATTCAAACTTTATAAAAATAGAGGAAACATATATATAGGTGAATTAGATGCTGGTCTTGGATTAATGTGATATTAATCGACAAAATTAAACAGGAACACAGATCAAGAGGGACTGGATTTGATGAGTATTAATGTATATGTGTGTGTTTATGTATGTATGCATATATATAATTTGGTTTTGGAAGACATTTTAATTTTACTTCAATACAATTTACAGAGAAAAAATTAGCTAAGTCTACAGAAAACCAATTTAGGGAAAATTTATTACTTTGAGGTGTTTTCACAAAAAGGCCCAAACAATTGGTGTAACATGATCCCTTAGATAGCAGAACTTACTCTCCATGATCTGTTTTTCAAAGTTAACTCAAATATAATAATAATGTAATAATAAGTCATCTCAGGCAATCAATGGGCCCACAGCTCAAGAAGTTTTGATTTTAAGGTATGATTTCCTGAAGGATGATGTGCTCTTATATGTAATAATAATGCCTTATCACAGATAATGCTTCCAGTGTTTAAACTGTACTCATATTCATTACCTTATTTTCCCCTTGCAACAATCCTTTGGAGCATGTAGGGCACATAACTTTGATCAACTTCACTTTATAGATGAAGAAATCACTACGTCCACACATTAAGGGACTCACCAAGAATTTTGGTTAGAGCTAAGTCCTCTTTAGAGCAACTCTTTAATTTTGCAGATAGACACAAACGGTATTTAGAATAGACTTGCTTTCATCTCAGCATTTGTAGCTGCATAGTTGTAGATTTTCACTGTTATAAGTTGGTGTGATTCTGTTTATTAAGTGACTAAAAATACAAGATTGGCAATTGATTCATTGAGCTGTTCAGCTTCATTTTTTTTTTTTTTTGGTCCATTTTAGGACCGCTCTGAGAGGCTACTGAAATAAAATTTCAACACTAAAAACTTCATGATGTTTATGCCTTAGGCAACATTTTCACTCCTTTCTTTTCTTTTCTTTCTTCTTTTTTTTTTTTTTTTTTTTTTTTTTCTCCCATAGAGATGCTATATTGCCCAGGCTGGTCTTATACTCCTGATCTCAACCTCCCAAAGTGCTGGGATTACAAGCGTGAGCCACCCTGCCTGGCTCTTCAAATTAAAACATTTATGTCACACTATTTTTTAATCCTTCTTAAAAGCAGAGGTTACATTTTAATCTTTTTTGTATTAATAGTAATTTTTACACATTCAACGAATGTGTGTGAAACGAGACAGTAGCTAGTACTCACTGTGAACCCATCCGTATTCTTAGAGCTTCTAAATATATTTAGAATTTACAGAATGTAGAATATTCTATGGAATATGGAATATATTTATATTTAGAAGCTCTAAATATAAACAACCCTCGGAAGTAGCTCCAATGGTTAAATCTATTTTATAGCGGAGGCGACTGAGACATAAGAAGACTATATTCTTTGCCCAAAGTTAATTATATACAATGCTATAACACAACCTCAGCCTGTCTGACTCGAGAATCCAGGTCTTTAATAAGTATATTATGGTTGAATCAAGGATAATCATCAGAATAGTTAACATTTTATGGTGATATTATGCTAGGTGCTGTTCTGGACACTTTACATATGTTGACTCATTTTCTTCCAAGATTTCCATGTGGTAAGTACTGCTATTTTCCCTTGTACACATAAGGAGATTAAGGTAAAGAGAAGTTATAAAATTTGCCTGAGGTCCCCCAGCTAGTGAATAGAGAAGCTGGTATTACAATCCAGGCAGTGTGGATGCAGGGTCCATACTATTAGCTACTAGACTTGCATAAAGAGGAACTCAGTTTCACTTTCTCATGTTAAACAAATTTAAAATAAGATGACAAATCAGAATGATAATTCATCAAATGTCAATTGTGCTCTTAACGTCCCCTTGTGAGTTGATTAGCATAACTTCTTCATAGCAGAATCTTCTTGGGAAACCAAATTCAGATAATAAAATTGCTTTCTGGGGAATATAGAATGAGAAAATTGGAGCTGAGTGTCTAGAAGGTGCTGGATGCACCACGGCCACTGTGAGAAACAAGCTGTACAGGATGGCACTTCTTTGGCTGTGTGTTAGTGCACTTATGCCCTTGAATTGTCGGAAAACACAGGAGCGTATTCTGAACACCCCTGCTTAATAGCAGTGCTTGGTGGCCAATGAAAGTTTGGGCCATGGCAGCACTGCTTTCTGCCACAATGTTCACTATTACAGCTCATTTCACAGTAGTTATATTCAGATTTGGAGTCTCCTTTGGGGTGCCCCAGCTCCTTGTGGGAATTCAGGAGCTGCTGTGGCCTCTTTGGTAGGTCACCATAGTCCTGTGCTCTCTTCCCACCATCACAGCTCATGTGTGGCCACCGTCATCTCTCATCTGGGTAACTTACACAGATCCCAGCTTAGGGTAACAAACCGATGGCCAGAAGGTCAAATCCAGCTGGAGGAAATATTTTGCTTGAGAACTAATGTTGACAGCTTAGCAAAAATGGAATTTGTTGCCTTTGTTTAAAAATAGGAGAATTCAATAAAATGGCCAATACTCAGCTGTCCTAAAAAATGGGAGAATCTGGAAACACAGGACCTGTATTTTCCCCTGAAATCAATCAGTTGGTGTAGACTTCCAAATAAGGTAGAGCATGCTTTGTGTTGCATAACTCTAGGAGCAAGTGCCGACCATGATAAAGTCTATGGTGGTCTTATTGATTTGGTGGCTGCTTTCGTTCCTTGAAGCTTGTGTGTTCTTTTTTTGTGTGTCAGTCCCTTTCTGGTCTCCTTCATTTCATCTACATACCTTCCTGGCCCCATAGGCTTTTGATTTTGCAATGCTTATCCAAAATAGTATGCCTGCCTTCAGTCCCATTTCCCTAAAATCCATTCTCCCTTCAGCCAGAATTAACTTAATAACTAATATATAGGTTATATATGTTTATATATATTATATATGTCTATGCATATGTTATAAATGTGTATACATGTTATCATATTATTTAAGTCTTTTAAAATTTTCTCACTATCAAAAAAAGAAGTCCCAATTCCTCATGTATCAGGTAAGAAAGTAAACTTTTGATTGAGCACAATTGAACAGGTAAAGAATTACAACTATGAATACCAAAGCATAAGAATTTTTAGTTTTCATGGAATGAGGCAGCTTGGAGGAAGGCGAGTGGTTCTAAAGATGAATGAGTGGGGGAAAGAAAGCAAACCTTGGGAAGGGAGAGAAAGAAGACAATAAGCCAACAACCCAAGGTCGATGGAACAATGTGTGAGGACGAGGGGTATACAGTCACCAGGCAATTTCCTATGGCTGGAGATGGCTTGAGAAAACTAAAAGAGTGATGTCTTACCTTTAATTTTAAGTTGTCTCTTTGTGCTATACACTAATCCCATCTGCTATGTCCAGACTTTCAGTAAATATCTGCTTTGGTTCACTGGCCTTTGGTGAGCAATTCTTTGAGGAAATGAAGGCAAAATTGGGTTGCATGGAGAAGATGACAGGGCAGGGATGCAAGACAAGAATTAAAACATCAGTAATGGGAACCGTGACTAAACTTCAGCCTCCTGCATGTTTATGGAGCAACTGAGGGGATGCTGGGTTCCTCACAGTATGAACACTGGAGGCTGGAGCTGTTGTACTGATTTCTAATAAAAGGATAATCTGCAACAGTTGGTGATTTGAAGCAATCCAGGCAGCAGGCACTTGAGTTGTACTGGCCCGCACTCAGGATCTTGTCCCTGTGTGTGTTCACAGCCTCTTTTGTTTACCCCTGCTCCATGACATGCGCCAAGCCCTCCACCTTTCTCTGTGGTCGATCCAGCCATACACCATGGGGCCACCTCCCCATAGAGATTCAGTGACACTCTCTAAATCCATCCACAAATTCCTGTATGTTCTCTGTGTATTGCCTCTTGGTACCTCCACATTTACATGGCTCCTGACTTCTGGCTTCCTCTAATTTCAGCATCACATTCAGTATGCCTTAGTGACACTGAGCTTCTTTCTATGCACTTAATACATTATGCTTTATAACATATGTTCTAAAATAATAGGCTGTTTTTCACCTCTAGAATTGTCTGATCATTCATTCATTCCACAAATATCATTGATGTTTATGTCCCTCTGTGTCCCTGGCACTGTTATAGTTTCTGTATGTAAAGATGCATCACTGAACAGGCAGATAAAAATCCCCGCAGCAAGGGAGCTGGTATTTTAGTAGGAGAGAGATAATAAACTAAGTAAGTAAAGTATTGAGTATATTAGCAAATTATGCATAGTGGTAAGAAAATAAAGCAAGGTAAGGATACAGAACATGCTGGGAAAGTGGCTTGCAAATTTAAATTGGATAGGCAGGTGAGGTTTTAATGTTGAGAGGACATTTGAGGAATAACATGAAGGAAATACGGGAGTGGACCAGGTGGGAAGAGCAGTATAGGCAGAAGGAACAGCGAGCAGGCAGGACGGGCTAGAGGGAAATGAATAAGGAAAAAATCAGTAGAAGGTAATGTGAGAAAAGTGATGTATTATGAGGCTGGAGGGGTGAGGGGTTATTGTATGGGGCCTTAAAATCAAAGTAATTTGGGTTTTATGCTGAGTGAAATTGAAAAACATTGGTGGGTTTTGAGCAGGAAAATAACATGGTCAAATCTACGTTTTTGAAAAATCACTTTGACTGCTTTGTTAAGAACAGCAGAGAGCAGGCAGGAGGCTCCTGCAGTACTCCAGGAGACAGGTAAAGGTGACTTGGACTGGGCTCATGGCCAGGGAAGTGTTAAGTAGTAGGATTCTGGATGTGTTTTGCAAAAGTGTAAGGTATAAAAGAAGATCAACCTGTGGTTTTTTTTTACCTATACACATGGAAGGATGGAGTTGCCTCTTAATATGAAAAAGACCGCAGATGAAAAATACTTAGAAGGATGGAGTTCAGTTAATGATGTTTTAACTTTGATAATGGAGATATTAAGCGAGTATTTGTTTTTTTTTGAGACGGAGTTTCACTCTTGTTACCCAGGCTGGAGTGCAATGGCGCGACCTTGGCTCACCGCAACCTCCGCCTCCTGGGTTCAAGCAATTCTCCTGCCTCAGCCTCCTGAGCAGCTGGGACTACAGGCACACGCCACCATGCCCAGCTAATTTTTTGTAGTTTTAGTAGAGACAGGGTTTCACCATGTTGACCAGGATGGTCTCGATCTCTTGACCTCATGATCCACCCTCCTTGGCCTCCGAAAGTGCTGGGATTACAAGCGTGAGCCATCGCGCCTGGCCAACACCTTTAAATATCAGATGAATTCTGGGATGGGGGTATTAATCTGGGAATCTGAAAAATATGATATCTAAGTTATTGAATTGCATCACCAGTGAAAAAGAGCATATAGAGAAGAGATTTAAGGGTGGAGTCTTGGGACACTCTGCACTTTAGTGATGAGAAGGAAGAGGAAACTAGCAAAGGAGACGGTGAGTGACTATTGGGTTAGGAGTAAAACTAAGAGCATGTGGTATTGTAGGAGCCAAGATTTTCTAGTAGGAGAGGGAAATGAAGAATGTCAAAGGCTTTGCTGGTAGGCCATGTGACATGAGAACTGACAAATACTTGTTAGAGTTCATCTTGGGATGACTATAAGCCAGTGGGAATTATCCAGGAAAGATAGAGGAACTGGTGCTGCGAGAGTGGGGAGACTTCTCGGAGCCTCCAGTGAGTGGGATGCCTAAGCAGAGGGGCTGGGCCCAGATAGGAGCAGCTCAGACAAATGACTGCGGCTGTGGCTCTCAAAGCATGGCCCCCAAATCAATAGTATTGGCATTACCCAGAAACTTATTATAAAATTGTTAGAAAATTCCCGGGCCTCACTCCAAACCTACAGAATCAGAAACTTTGAGGGTGGGGCCCAGCACTCTATTATACAAAGCCCTCTAGGTGATTCTGATGCACACTTAAGTTTGAGAACCATTAAAACTAGGAAGTTCTGTTTTGTCTTTTAGGATTTAACTCGGGGCACCTCCTTCACAAAGTGACACGTTTCCTCTCTTGTAACTACTACTATTTGGCAGGCTTAGAAATGGAACTGAGTGTCAGCTTAACTTAAATGCATACTACCAGATCAGGGCAGAAGAAAGTTTGGCAAAGCTTGAAGCTTATTATCATTTGGAGGGACAGGACCTTCTTTACAAGTAAAAAACATAATTACACATATAAAATTTGGTAAAATAATGCATATTTCTTTTGAATGAAAAAGTACATTTAGAAAATATCACAATTTTTAAGAGCTGACAATACCTCAAACATCACCAATACATATAAAAAATATTTTTATTAACTGTCTGATACACCTGTATAATAATTTGTTTCTTATTTGTGTGCTATATACTCTTTAACTGCATTTTATATCATGGTATTTTTCTAATATTATTTATATGGAGGAAAAAAGATAATCTTTATTATGGTTGATTGAACTTGAGCTTGAGTTTGTTTTATGTAAAGATTAGAAAAATTCCTTTTGGCTTCACAACTAGTATTTGATATTATCTAATATATTTTAAAGATTGAGGTCTTATTTGTCAAACCTCTACCAAGTTTCTTTTACAAGTTAGCTTCAAGACTTCAGGGCAATTCAGGGTTTCCTGAGTAGTAACTAATTTAAAATACTCTGAATTGAAGGCATTCATTTATCAGTTTGTCTTTGATAAATTTGTTTATTAGACATATTATAATTTTTATGATAAGCTATCAATGCTGGAACTTCATATCAAAGCAGCAAAAAAATTTCATATTTTAAAATATGTTTTTTATCATTCATACCACTTCATTAACTGGACTAGCAAACATCCAAGGATCTCCTTATTACTTCTGTTCAAAGTTTATTTTTCTCTCTTTTTTTTTAAACTATTAGATTTATTTTATTTTTTATATACTTTTGTGACTCTACCTGTAATGCTTTTTTTTTTTTATTGCATTTTAGGTTTTAGGGTACATGTGAAGAACATGCAAGATTGTTGCATAGGTACACACATGGCAGTGTGATTTGCTGCCTCCCTCCCCTTCACCTATATCTGGTATTTCTCCCCATGCTATCTCTCCCCACCTCCCCACCCCTCCATCACTCCCGCATTTCCCCCCAACAGACCCCAGTGTGTAGTGCTCCCCTCCCTGTGTCCATGTGTTCTCATTTTTCAACACCCACCTATGAGTGAGAACATGCGGTGTTTGATTTTCTGCTCTTGCATCAGTTTGCTGAGAATGATGGTTTCCAGGTTCATCCATGTCCCTACAAAGGACACGAACTCATCATTTTTGATGGCTGCATAATATTCCATGGTGTATATGTGCCATATTTTCCCTATCCAGTCTATCGTCGATGGGCATTTGGGTTGGTTCCAGGTCTTTGCTATTGTAAACTGCCGCAATGAACATTCGTGTGCATGTGTACTTATAGTAGAATGATTTATAATCCTTTGGATATATGCCTAGTAATGGGATTGCTGGGTCAAATGGAATTTCTATTTCTAGGTCCTTGAGGAATCGCCACACTGTCTTCCACAATGGTTGAACTAATTTACACTCCCACCAACAGTGTAAAAGTGTTCCTATTTCTCCACATCCTCTCCAGCATCTGTTGTCTCCAGATTTTTTAATGATCGCCATTCTAACTGGCGTGAGATTGTATCTCAATGTAGTTTTGATTTGCATTTCTCTAATGACCAGTGATGATGAGCATTTTTTCATATGTTTGTTGGCCTCATGTATGTCTTCTTTTGTAACGTGTCTGTTCATATCCTTTGCCCACTTTTGAATGGGCTTCTTAGTTTTTTTCTTGTAGATTTGTTTTGGTTCTTTGTAAATTCTGGATATCAGCCCTTTGTCAGATGGGTAGACTGCAATAATTTTTTCCCATTCTGTTGGTTGCTGATTCACTCTAATGACTGTTTCTTTTGCTGTGCAGAAGCTGTGGAGTTTGATTAGGTCCCCTATGTCTATTTTGGCTTTTGTTGCCAATGCTTTTGGTGTTTTGGTCATGAAGTCCTTGCCTACGCCTATGTCCTGAATGGTTTTGCCTAGATTTTCTTCTAGGGTTTTTATGGTGTTAGGTCTTATGTTTAAGTCTTTAATCCATCTGGAGTTAATTTTAGTGTAAGGCGTCAGGAAGGGGTCCAGTTTCTGCTTTCTGCACATGGCTAGCCAGTTTTCCCAACACCATTTATTAAACAGGGAATCCTTTCCCCATTGCTTGTTTTTTTTTAGGTTTGTCGAAGATTGGATGGTTGTAGATACATTGTGTTGCCTCTGAGGCCTCTGTTCTGTTCCATTGGTCTATATCTCTGTTTTGGTACCAGTATCATGCTGTTTTGATTACTGTAGCCTTGTAGTATAGTTTGAAGTCCGGTAGTGTGATGCTTCCTGCTTTGTTCTTTTTGCTTAGAATTGACTTGGCTATGCGGGCTCTCTTTTGGTTCCATATGAAATTTAAGGTGGTTTTTTCCAGTTCTGTGAAGAAGGTCATTGGTACCTTGATGGGAATAGCATTGAATCTATAAATTACTTTGGGCAGTATGGCCATTTTCACGATATTGATTCTTCCTAACCATGAACATGGAATGTTTCTCCATCTGTTTGTGTCCTCTCTTATTTCCTTGAGCAGTGGCTTGTAGTTCTCCTTGAAGAGGTCCTTTACGTTCCTTGTTAGTTGTATTCCTAGGTATTTTATTCTCTTTGTAGCAATTGTGAATGGCAGTTCATTCTTGATTTGGTGCTCTCTAAGTCTGTTATTGGTGTATAGGAATGCTTGTGATTTTTGCACATTGATTTTGTATCCTGAGACTTTACTGAAGTTGCTTATCAGTTCAGGAGATTTGGGGCTGAGATGATGGGGTCTTGTAGATATACAATCATGTCATCTGCAAATAGAGACAATTTGACTTCTTCCTTTCCTATTTGAATACCCTTTATTTCTTTTTCTTGCCTGATTGCTCTGGCTAGAACTTCCAGTACTATATTGAATAGTAGTGGTGAGAGAGGGCATCCTTGTCTAGTGCCAGATTTCAAAGGGAATGCTTCCAGTTTTTGCCCATTCAGTATGATATTGGCAGTTCATTTGTCGTAAATAGCTTTTATTATTTTGAGATACGTCCCGTCAATACCTAGTTTATTGAGGGTTTTTAGCATAAAGGGCTGTTGAATTTTGTCAAAGGCCTTCTTCGCATCAATTGAGATAATCATGTGGTTTTTGTCTTTGGTTCTGTTTATGTGATGAATTACGTTTATAGACTTGCGTACATTGAACCAGCCTTGCATCCCTGGGATGAAGCCTACTTGATCATGGTGGATAAGCTTTTTGTTGTGCTGTTGCAATCAGCTTGCCAGTATTTTATTGAAGATTTTTGCATCTATGTTCATCATGGATATTGGCCTGAAATTTTCTTTTCTTGTTGAGCCTCTCCTGGGTTTTGGTATCAGGATGATATTTTTCTCATAAAATGATTTGGGAAGGATTACCTCTTTTTGGATTATTTGGGATAGTTTCAGAAGGAATGGTACCAGTCCTCTTTGTATGTCTGGTAGAATTCGGCGGTGAACTCATCTGGGACTGGGCTCTTTTTTTGTTGGTAGGCTCTTAATACCTGCCTCAACTTCAGACCTTGTCATTGGTCTGTTCAGGGTTTCAACTTCTTCCTGGTTTAGGCTTGGGAGGAGGCAAGTGTCCAGGAATTTATCCATTTCTTCCAGGTTTACTAGTTTATGTGCATAGAGTTGTTTGTAATAATCCCTGATGATGGTTTGAATTTCTGTGGAATCTGTGGTGATATCCCCTTTATCATTTTTTATTGCATTAATTTGGTTATTCTCTCTTTTCTTTTTTATTAATCTGGCTAGTGGTCTATTTTGTTGATCTTTTTGAAAAACCAGCTCCTGGATTTATTGATTTTTTGAAGGGTTTTTTTTGTGTGTCTATCTCCTTCAGTTCTGCTCTGATCTTAGTTATTTCTTGTCTTCTGCTAGGTTTTGAGTTTTTTTGATCTTGCTCCTCTAGCTCTTTCAATTTTGATGCTAGGGTTTCAATTTTAGATCTCTCCTTGTTTCTCATGTGGGCACTTATTGCTGTATATTTTCCTCTAGAGACTGCTTTAAATGTGTCCCAGAGATTCTGGTATGTTGTTTCTTCATTCTTGTTGGTTTTGAAGAACATCTTTATTTCTGCCTTCATTTCATTGTTTTTCCAGTCAACATTCAAGAGCCAGTTGTTCAGTTTCCATGAAGCTGTGTGGTTCTGAGTTAGTTTCTGCATTCTGAGTTCTAACTCAATTGCACTGTGGTCTGATACACTGTTTATTATGATTTCTGTTCTTTTGCATTTGCTGAGGAGTGATTTATTTCCAATTATGTGGTCAATTTTAGAGTTGGTGTGATGTGGTGCTGAGAAGAATGTATATTCTGTGGATTTGGGTTGGAGAGTTCTGTAAATGTCTATTAGGTTTGCTTGGTCCCGGTCTGAGTTCAAGTCCTGGATATCTTTGTTAATTTTCTGTCTGGTTGATCTGTCTAATATTGATAATGGGGTGTTAAAGCCTCTCACTATTATTGTGTGGGAGTCTAAGTCTCTTTGTAAGTCATTAAGAACTTGCCCTATATATCTGGGTGCTCCTGTATTGGGTGCATATATATTTAGGATCGTTAACTCTTCTTGTTGCATTGATCCTTTTACCATTATGTAATGTCCTTCTTTGTCTCTTTTGATCTTTGTTGCTTTGAAGTCTATTTTATCAGAGATGAGAATTGCAACTCCTGCTTTTTTTTGCTCTCCATTTGCTTGGTAAATCTTCCTCCATCCCTTTATTTTGAGCCTTTGTGTATCCTTGCATGTGAGACGAGTTTCCTGGATACAGCACATTGATGGGTTTTGGCTTTTTATCCAATTTTCCAGTCTGTGTCTTTTGATTGGGCCATTTAGTCCATTTACATTTAGGGATAATATTTTTATGTGTGAATTTGACACTGTCATTTTGATGCTAGCTGGCTATTTTGTTCGTTAGTTGATGCAGATTCTCGATTGTGTTGATGCTTTTTACCATTTGGTATGTTTTTGGAGTGGCTGGTACTGGTTGTTCCTTTATATGCGTAGAGCCTCTTTCAGGAGCTCTTGTAAAGCAGGTCTCGTGGTGATGAAATCTCTGAGTATTTGCTTGTTTGCAAAGGATTTTATTTTTCCTTCACTTATGAAGCTTAGTTTGGCTGGATAGGAGATTCTGGGTTGAAAGTTCTTTTCTTTAAGGATGTTGAATATTGGCCTCCACTCCCTTCTGGCTTGTAGGGTTTCTGCTGAGAGATCTGCTGTGAGTCTGATGGGCTTCCCTTTGTGGGTAACCCGACCCTGCTCTCTGGCTCCCCGTAGTATTTTCTCCTTCATTTCAACCCTATTGAATCTGACGATTATGTGTCTTGGGGTTGCTCTTCTTGAGGAATATCTTTGTGGTGTTCTCTCTATTTCCTGGACTTGAATATTGGCCTGCCTTGCTAGGTTGGGGTTGTTTTCCTGAATAATATCCTGAAGAGTATTTTCCAGCTTGGATTCATTCTCTTCGTCACATTCAGGTACACCTATCAAACGTAGATCAGGTCTTTTCACATAGTCTCACATTTCTTGGAGACATTGTTCATTCCTTTTTACCTTTTTTCTCTAATCTTGCCTTCTCGTTTTATTTCATTGAGTTGATCTTCGACCTCTGATATCCTTTCTTCTGCTTGGTCAATTCGGCTGTTGAAACTTGTGCATGCTTCGTGAAGTTCTCGTGTTGTGTTTTTCAGCTCCATCAATTCACTTATATTCCTCTCTATGTTGTCCATTCTCATTAGTATTTCATCAAATCTTATTTCAAGGTTCTTACTTTCTTTGCATTGGGCTAGAACATGTTCTTTTAGCTCACTGTAGTTTCTTATTACCCACCTTCTGTAGTCTGATTCTGTCATTTCATCACACTCTTTCTCCATCCAGCCGTGTTCCTTTGCTGGTGAGGAGTTGTGATCCCTTTTAGGAGGAGAGGTGTTCTGGTTTCGGGTGTTTTCATCCTTTTTGCGCTGGTTTCTTCCCATCTTTGTGGGTTTATCCACCTGTTATCTTGGTAGTTACTTTCAGATTGGGTCTCTGAGTGAAATTCCAGTTTGTGGATGCTGAAGTTACTTCTTTTTCTTAGCTTTCCTTCTTACAGTCTGGCCCCTCTGCTGTAGGACTGCTGAGGTCCACTCCAGGCCCTGCTTGCTGGGGGATCACCTGCAGCAGCTGCAGAACAGTAAGGGTTGCTACCAGTTTCCTCTTCTGCTATCTTTGTCCGGGTAGGATGCCTGCCAAATGTCAGTCTCTTCTCTCCTTTATGAGGTGACTCTTTGGATATACAGGGGTCAGGGAGCTGCTTGAGGAGACAGTCTGTCCTTTATTGGAGCTCAAGTGCTGAGCTGTGAGCTCCGTTGTTCATTCAGAGTTGCTGGGCAGGTACGTTTAGGTCTGCTGCAGCAGAACTCATAAACTCCCTTTTTTTTTCCCCCACCAGGTGCTCTGTCCCAGGGAGTTAGGGCTTTATTTATGAGTTTCTGTTGTGCTGCTGCCTTTTTTTTTTCTTTCAGGGCTGCCCTGCCCAGTGAGGGGGCAGCATAGTCACTGCAGAGGCTTTGCTGAGCTGCTGTGGGCTCCGCCCAGCTGCCATGTGATCTTCCTTGCAGTCCTGTTTATATGGGTGTAGTTAGAACTGCCTTGGCAATGGTGGCCCGCATCTGTTATGGCAGACTGTCTCTGTAGTGGCAGGTTGCCTCGGCAATGGCGGGTTGCCTCAGCAATGACGGGCTGCCTCAGTGATGGTCAGACTGCCTCTGTAGTGGTGGAATGTCTCAGTAATGGCAGACGCCCCTCCCCCACAGAGCTGGACTATCCTGGGTTCAGCTGTGCTTGCTGTGAAACTCTCAACCCAGAGAGTTTTTAATTACTGTTTTTGTGTGTGTGTGTGGGAGGGAGGGGGGTGGAACCAGCCGAGCCTGATGACCTGGCTCCCTGACTCAGAGTCTTTTTTTTTTGTTGTTGTTGAACGGTCACTGTCTCCCAGTGTTCCAGTCGCCTGTTGAAAAGGCGCTGGGATCTCCCATGCCATGACTCACTAAGCTGGCTGAAACAGTGGTGCTGAGATTCCTGGCAGTTTTTTGCCTAGGAATCTCCTGGCCTGGCTTGCTATTTCAGATGAATGGGCGACTCTACCATCCCAGGGCTCCAATCGCCAGCTAAGAGGGCACCCGGACCCGTGTCTTTTGTACGGAGAACCACCGCGCCAGGGTGCGGGCAAAGCAGCCGTGTTGGCTGAAACAGCTGCGCCAGCCAAAATAGCCACGCAGGCCGAAACAGCCACGCTGGTGACCTGTGGGGCTCCTCCGCCTGGGAATCTCCTAGTCTGTGGGCAATAAAAATCCGTCTGTGAGGCGTCCACTCACCCTCTGCACTTTCACTGGGAGCTGCAATCCTGAGCTGTTCCTAGTCGGCCATCTTCCCCCAATCCATTTATTTTTCTCTTAAGGAGTTATTGCCCTTGAAATAACTTTGAAAATTTTGTCTTAACATTTACTTTTTTATATAAAATAATTTCTATTGACTTTACTACTTATAGCTATCACTTTTACTTCATATGCCATTAATTATTTTACCTGAATTGTCTCTTCATTCAGGAGAAAGAAGGTATATTTCACATGTATGCTGATCAGCTGATTAGGAGTATGTAATTTCTCACTTATTTGATGGAAATATTACAAATGCCTTTTTAGTATTACAGTTAAAAGGTTGTATTCAAGCTTCATAAACGTTTAAAATAAACATACACACCATTTTGTATTTAGCATCTTTTTCAAGTCTTCTCAATATATTTTACAGCCCCAAAATGCCATTTTACCCATCATCTCCAAGCTTAAACATCTTCATCAGGATAGACTATATCTTTACATCAAAGAGTGTAAACATAAGAAAAACTCAGATTGGTATCTGAGTTTAGAAGTAGTACAGTGTAAGAAGAACCCAAAGAAACCAGAACTGCTAAAATACCAAAGTGGTCAAAGTCTTCAAGTAGTATCGAGGTATTGTTTCCTCCAATGAAATTATGGGAATGAACCCTGTGTACATGTTCTGTAACACCTTGGCCCACAATATTGGGTAAGCAACACTCCCAAAAGTATTCTTGAACCATTCCTATACCAGGATAGCTAGTAGTGACTTAGATATACACAGAAGTGCTTCTGAACCTCACAAACCTAATCTGCCATCTCCAGCGCAACACCTCATTAGGTAGATCCCCCAAATTTCTGAAGCCACTTCAGAACCACTCAGAAGAGGAAGAAAATATATGAAGGATGCAATTGTAAAAGAAAAGCATAGCAGTCTTAAACAATTGCTGCTAAAAACATCATAACTTGGAAAGTATTAAATTTGATGAAGGAAACACATTGCCAGGGACCTTCTCAAGGTCATGGAGGGTTCACTTTAAGAGAGTTCATTAAGTTAAGTTTCATTAGCTTCCAGTTCTGCCTCTCTACTTCTTGTGAGGTATACTTTTTTTTCTCTCTCTCTCATATTCCTTTGGACAGAACCTTTTATGATAAGTAATCTTTTTCTAACATCCTTTATGTATTTGCCTGTGATTAGAGCCATGCTCTCAAAATCCTGCATTCTGTATTATCTTAGAATGTTTAACAGATTACTTTTCACCATTGAAATACTGTTATCAGAGCTGGAATTCTCCACATTCCTCCTGTTTACTAAGTAGACTTGTAAACACAATCTTTAGGAAGTTTTAACTTTGACAGTAGAGAAAGGATATTAGATAGACATGAATAAATCCAACAATATCTTTTATGCCTGTGAAGGGTGTAAAATATGCTGTTCTGGCATATTGACTGTTTCAGTTACAGATACTTGAAACATTGGTGCAAAAAGATCTCTTTGACCTTTGTACTGTTTCTTAAAAGCAGAAGATAAATTTCACATGTAAAAGATACCCTCTCTATACCAGAGAGATGCAACATCGAGAGGTCGAAACCACGAGAATTCTGTGCAAATCTTGTTAAAAATGACTGTTATTATTTAAGGCTCCCCACATAATTTAGGTGCTGCTTCTCAGCTATTACTCATCCAATGCAGTATATAAGTAACTGACCTTAACTGCTTCTTTATGTCTTCATCTCCTTATGAGGGTTCCTGTGGCACATAAGACTTGTGCTATGCTTTTCTTCTGTTAATCTGTTACAATGCCAATTTAATTCCAGGACCCTCAGAGGATGGAGGTGGAGCTTTTTTGCTCCTACACCTGGATAGGCAAGACTCACCACTTACCAGATAGGGAATCTTCCAGTGCTGGCTGATAGTTTGGGCTGTGCACACGAGATACTGAGAGAAGCACCGGTCCTGTTTTGTGGTTGCAGGTTGTTCTGTGGTGAGAATAGAGCCAGCCAAATTGGGAGTAGCCTGGAAGAGACTTACTTTTCTAGTCATGGGCTTTATGGCAAAAGTCTCTAATACTTACCACCTAAAGCTATGCTTATGGTGTGAATGAATATGTTGCAGTCAATGTCTTACTTTATGAACTTAACATCTATATTGATGTTTATTGTTACTATGTTTTCCTGTGTACCTGAGAAGGGACACAGCCTCAAGGAGTGTCGTAGAAGTGGAAACATGTACTGCATGTTCTATTATAGCACTTATCACATTATAATATAAATAATGTGCTTCTTCTCTGCACTTCACCTTAAGCCGTGACCTCTCTGAGAACAAGTAATATATCTCACTGACCTTTGTACTCCCTCCCACCATCTCTTCTTCACTCTGCTCTATCCCAATTCCTTCAACTTTGCCTTATACGCTTGATCCTTTCTGAAATTTGGGTAGAATGAATGATCAATGAATAAATACACGATTGAATTCATATCTTACTTCCTGCAAAGATGTTTACTTATTGTTAATCACATCCATTCTGTGTTTATTATTTTAATTTGTAGGTTATATTTGGAAACAGTAGCCTGATAAGAAATACAAAATTATCAATTTTTCTATATTAAAGTTTCAGAACCCTTTTTGCCTCTTCTCATTTATAATTCCTTTAAATTAGGAAGGAAAGCAAAAAGGAAATCTCAGTGAGGCAAATACTAGCTTCTGCTTCCTAGGTAAGAAGATAATGGTACTGACACTATTGGCTGAGGATATTTCATACTTCAATGGTTTGTGAACTGGAGCTAATCCATGTACTTTCTTAACTTGCTGTCTATTTACTTTCTAAACCTATAGCTGTGCAGGTGGATGACTTGGCAGGAGTTACCATCTATGGTCATGGAACAATTAGGTTAAGGGGACCAAGATGTCAATGAACTAAAAGTTTCTGGACCAGTTTACCAGGCAAAAATTAAAAATAAGAAGAGTATTTGAGAACCTAAAATAAATTTGATTTCAGTTTACATAATATCTGTAACTTACTGGGGTTTCATAAAGATAGGCACCTTTTCTGTTGTTATGTTCCATGTTGTGAAGTTGTAGGCAAACACCCTTCATAAGTGATGCAAGCACAAAGCAAGCTTTATCTAGAAAACTTAAAGGCAGATGACTGGCTGAATGATATGTGAAAACCTCATGCTCTCAGCATTTTACCAAGACGGATGTAGGAACTAGATCACAGCTGGACGTACCATGGAATGGGGCCTAGAGAGATCCCCAAACCTTGTCGTTCTATTTTTAGAGAATGTGGGACAATGGGGGCATTTGTAGGTATGAAAGGAGCTTTGAGGGATGATGTGGAGGGGGACAGCAGGGTCCCTTATGTGCCAGGTACCCAACAAATGTGGTACCAGTGCTCACATCCCCAAATTCCTTATTCAGATGTGGTAGGGGCACTGGGCAATGCAGATGATGAACAAGATGGTCGTAGGACAGTACCAGTCACAAGATAAGCACTCATAAATATTCATTGGATAAATACATAATTGCGAACGTTACTTGTTAAAGTCCACTACAAAGTTTTCATAAGCATGAATTGACAATGGGATATTGAAAGATCAAACGTTAAACACAAAATATGGGTGATTAGGAAGAAATAGTGCTAGAGCAGCAAATGAAAGAACCAGGAGCTGCAATGAGATATAAAATAAAGCACAGGGGACAAATGAAGAAGAAAAAAAAAAAAACACCTGAGAATAAAAAAGCCAGTCAAAGTTTGGCCTGGAGCTGGAGAGAGCCTTATAAAGTTAGCTTCAAAGTACTGCTTGAATGAAAAAGAAATTAGAGCAGACAACATACATGTTAATGAAGCTGAAACAATATTGAAAAAGAACCCATTATCATTACCTAGATTAAAAGAAAAGACAAGATTAACACCTCAGACATCACTAGGACAGAATAAGAATTAGGCTTATCCACAAGCTCTCACCTTCCTCCCACTTTTTTCATCTTTTCTGCGAAGCCTGAGAAAAAGAGGTTGAAGAAAATTAACTCTGAAAAACTTTGGCTGTAGTTAAGCATTTTGGTAATTACAGTGAACTAAGAGCAATAGCTCAGCTAAGGGATAAAATGTGTGTAAAGTCTCAAGAAGGTACTCAAACACTTTTTAAAAAACTCAGAAAGCAGAACTGTAAAAGGGTAAAAGGTAAGGTGGAGGGAAAAACTTGGAATGAAAAAGGATATAATCATTATTTATTCCTTTTCTAAAACAAAGGGGATAGGGCCAAGTATTTATTATTCTTTTATTAAAATAAGAATGATTAACTTTATTCCTTTTCTTTTTTCTTTTTTTTTTTTTTTTTGTTTGCAAACCTCTCAAATATTTTGTAATAGCTCTTAGGAAAGGAGATTGTAGTCATTTTCATATATTCTTTTGTAAAGCACTGTTCAAGCCTCTTGTCCATTTTTCCACTGCATTTTTTGTCTTATCAATTTCTGGACATTCTTCATATATCCTAGACCTAACTCGTAAGTTAGGTGTTAAATATACATTTTCCCATTCTACGATTTTGTTTATCGCTTGGTATTGGTGTCTTTTGTGAACAGAAGTTCTACTCTTAACTATAGTCTAAGTTAACAATTTTTTCCTCTATGATTAGTATCATTTTGTGCATCCTGTTTAAAAATTATTTTATGATACTTAGGGAATAAAAATCCTTTTTTATATTGCCTTTGAGAAACTTTATTAATTTTCTTTCATATTTAGACCTATAATCTACAGATTTGATTTTTGCAGATAACCTGTGAAGGAATTGATATTCAGCACTTTTTTTTTTTGTCTATTTGGCAATCCTATTGTCCCAGCCATGTTTTTTTATCTTTCTTTCACTGCTCTGCCTTTACTTTTTCGTAAATTAATAGTAAATATATGCATAGATTTCTAATCTGTTTTTATTGATCCGTCTATCCTTGCATAAATATCACAGTGTCTTAATTACTATAGCTTTACATTCACATCTAGTAGGAGAAGTTTTCCCATTATGCTTTTCTTTTCCAAGTGTTTCATCTCTATTCTTTCAATTTACATACATGTGAGAATCAACCTGTCCAATCACACACATATACACCCACACACTCTAAACATGCAGAGTCAAACTTCTTGAGATTTTTCATGGGACTGTATCAAATTTATAATCAGTTGAGCCTTCTAGTCAGTGAACTTTTATGTTTTCTTTAATTTCTTTCAATAATATTTTGTAAAATCATGCCATGAGAGTTTTACACATCTTTTAGATTTATTCCTAGATGCTTTACTTTGTGGGCTTTATTGTAAATGGTATTTTTAAAATGTCATTTGCTGACTACCTTCAGTTTAGCAACCTTATTAAACTAACATTCTACTTCTAAAAAATTATCTATAGATTTATTTGAATTTGGTATATATTCAGTCATTCCATCTAAAAAAAATAGAAAACAATTTTTCTTCTTTTTTTTTCATGTCTTACTGCATGGCATAATACAAAATGAAAAAGGTAATGAGGAGATATCCTTGTCTTTTCCTAATTTCAGAGGGAATGTTTTCAAAATGCCAATCATAATGAAATTTTCAATCTCAGAGGGAAAGCTTTCAGCAAATATCAAGGGTAACATTTGCTCTAAGCCTTTGTAGATATTTCTGTCAAGTTAAGAAAGCTGTTTTTCCTCTCATTTTGCAAGTGTTTTCCCATGAATGGGTTTTATAGCTCCTCTATTTTGTTAATAGGGTGAAATATTGGATTTCTGATGTTAAATGAAATTTTCCTTCCTAAAATAAACTTTGTCAAGTTTTGTTTTTCTCTTTATACATTATTTTATTTGTTTGGTAGTATTTGTTTAGTATCGCTTCATTTGTATTCATGAGTGAGATTGAACTGAAATTTTCTTTTCTTACAATAATCTCATAGATTTTTGATATCAAGTTTATATTGGTCTCATAAAACAAATCAGAAGCATTCCTATTTTTTCTATTCACTGAAAGAGTTTGGGTATAGTTGACATTATTCCTTTCATAAACATTTGGCAGAATCACAGGTGATTTCATTAGGTCTGGAATTTTCCTTATGATCAGTTTTACACTGTGGATTCTATTTCATTAATAGTTATAGGAGTGTTCATTTTTTTTCTGTTTCTACCTGTAAACTTACATTTTGGATGTCTATCTTTCAAGCTGTATTTTAAAAAATTGTCTGAGATCTTTGCTTTTTATTTGGAATATTTAGTTCATTTATATTTAATTTAAATATTTTTATGTTTTCTCTCTGATTGTCCAACTCTTTCATATTTTTTCTTCTTTCACTTTTCTTGCTTGCCTAAATTTGGAATGATTACAGATTTTTATTATTCCATTCCTCTCTCCTCATCTTAGGTTGGAAGTTATGTTTTCTTATAATATATTTTTATGGTTACCCTGTTATAAAGTGCATCCTTTTCTTATTAAAATATATTGTTGTTTGATACTATTAACCTCTTCCTAGGCAACTCAAAAATTAAAAGTATCTTAATTTATTATTTTTCTGACTTTTATAACATTGTCACTTTAAAAAATTCTATGCACATTAGACTGCCTAGGACAATATTATTGTTTATTTTACAGTTAATATCCATTTTATTTACCTTTATTGTTGATTTTTTGGTTCTTTTTATTTTCATCTTCAGACTTTCTTCTGGGATCATTTTCTTTTTCTCTGAAGATATCCTTCAGTGTGGTTCTCCTGGTGCCAAATTCTCTTAGGTTTATTTTACTTGAAAATATATTTATTTTACCTTTATTTTCAAAGAGTATTTTTGCTCAGTATAAAATTTTAGGATGGCAAGGATTTTTTGCTGGATTTTAGAGAAACTGTCACATTTCCTTATGGCTTTAATTGTTTCTATTGAAAAGGCAGCAGTCAGCTTAAATATTGTGCTTTTCATGATAATCATTTTTACCCCTCTAACCCAATTTTAAGTTTTTTCTTTCTGCTGTGGTAAACTTGAAAGTGATTTTCTTTGTACATGTCTTGCTTAAGATTCATAGTTTTTCTTGAATCTGTAACATGATGTTACTCATCAGTTTTATATCAGCCACTAAATCTTCAAATTGTCCTGCTCTATTCTCACCTGGAAACCTGCTCTTACACCAGTGTTCCCCTCATCAGTGAACAGAACCATCATTTGTCCAAGTGAAGTTATCTTTCACACCTCTCTTTCACATACCATATCCAATCTATTGGAAATCTTGTCAGGGATATTTTAAAAATACACTTGGAGATAGATCACCTCTAACCACTTACACCTCTTCCACTGTGATGGGTGGTTTTAGCTATTGACTTGACTGGATTAAGAGATACTGTATCTAAATACCTGGTAAAACATTACTTCTGGGTATGTCTGTGTGGATGTTTCTGGAAGCAATTGGCAGTGGATGGAGTAAAGGAGAGCTTCCCTCACCAATGTGGGTGGGTATCATCCAATTCTGAGGGCTTGCATAGAACAAAAAGGTTAAGAAAGTGCAAATTCACTCTCTTCGTGAGCTGAGACATCTATCTTCTCCTGACCTAGGACATTAGAATTCCAGTTTATTGGGCTTTTGGACTCCAGGACTTATACTATCAGCTCCCTGGTTCTCAGGCTTTTGGGCTCGGAATGAACTACAACACTGGCTTTTCTAATTCTCCAGTTTGCACATGGCATTTTGTGGGACTTCTCAGCCTCCATAATTGCATGAACCAATTCCCATAATTAACCCCCTCTTGTCTATGTGTCTGCCTATCTATCTATCATCTATCTAATCTATCCAGCGTACTGGTTTTCTTTCTCTGAAAACCCTGTCTTCATCAAGGTGCAATTGTTCTCACATAAACTACTGCGGTGGCCTTCTAACTAGTGTCACTGCTTTTCTCCCTTCAACCTGCAATGGTCCAATCTTCATGCAGCAGCCAGAGTAAGCCTTTTTAAACCAAAATCATGCAGTGTCACTCCTCCAGCCTGTTGTCCAAGAGCTTCCTCTCAGACTTAGAGTAAAATTCAGAGTCCTACTACAATGGCCCTTCCTTATCTGTCTTCTGGCTGTCTCTGACCTGCTGCTTACCACCCTTCCCCTGCTCAGACTCCTCTAGCCTCATCAAATTTCTGGCTCTTCCTGGAATATATAAAACATGTTTCTGCCTTAAGCCTTTGTAGTGTGATTCCCTTTGCTGAAACACTGTTCCCAGATATTCACATACCTTGTTTATTTAATTTATTAAGGTATGCAATCAAATTTCACTCCCTCAGAGAGGCCATCACCATCATTTTCTGTCTTCTTACACTGCCTTATTTTCCTCTTGGCACTTTTATTACTGATGCTGTATTTATATTGGCTTATTTTCCTTTCTAAATGTTTTCATTAAAATATGAGCTCCATGTGAGCAATAATTTTATCTGTTTTTGTTTTTCTTATTTGTTGTATCTCCAGGGTTTAGAACTGTGCCTAGCATATAGAAGACAGACAAATATTTGTTAAATAAAATAGTTAGTGACTATTGTCACTTTTTTTTCTCAGGAAGGGGGTAAATTGGGAGGGACCCAGTGTGAGGCAACTGGATCATGGGGGTGGGTCTGTCCTATGCTGGTCTCATGATAGTGAATAAATCTCATAAAATCTAATATTTTATAAATGGGAGTTCTGCTGTACAAGCTCTTTTGGCTGCTGCCATGTAAGACATGCCTTTGCTTCCTCTTTGCCTTCCACCATGATTGTGAGGCCTCCTCAGCCATGTGGAACAGTGAGTCTATTAAACCACATTTCTTTATAAATTACCCAGTGTTGGGTATATATTTATTAGCAGCCTAAGAACAGATTTAAATCCCTGATGTATGGGCTTTAAACATACACTTGTATTAGGGATTTAAACATATTAGAGATAACATTTTATTTGACTATGATATAAAATATTATTAAAATGATCTGAAAAGAAAGTTCAATAGGGAATTTTCAGAACTTAAATGACTATGTACAACTTTCATTCCAAAGAATCAGCTTATCAACACTCTGTCTTAGTGTGTATCTGCATATCACTCATCGTTTAAAATAGCTATGCCTAAGATGAAGATACGTGACATTTATTTAACAGCCACATAAGTGAATACAATCCATTTAAGATAATGTTGTAAAAAAATAAAAACTAGAGCCTAGAAAAATGTGAACTATTATGTTTAAGTGAACATTTTCAAAACTCTTGTTTTTTGAAACTCTCTCCAACATCTTACCTATATTTTAACCAAAGAAACATGGGTCAGGACTTGGATTAGTTAGTAATCTTCATGATCCAACCAGAGTGTGTGCCTTGTCAACACAAGAGTGGAAAAGAGAGATAGAGGCATCTCCTTAAAAGTTCTGAATAGATACTGCTTATAATTTTATTTGAAATTGGGTTTTTCAAATAAATCATTTCCTTATAAATTATTTGTATCTAATGACTATCACAGAATAGACAGTCTCATATTTCTGTACTCAGATACAGAGAAAAAGATTTTCTTTGAGATTTCTAAGTGGCAGTCACCACGGAATGAGGTTTCTTATTTTACAAAAATTTCCATTGGTGTAAACTTTAGAATATAAACATGGCAGACATGTGAGAGTATTTGTTAATTACTATAAATTTAAAGATGGTATCCCTCAATATTGCATATGGGAGCTTTATGAGGGAGGCTGTCTCTCACTGTAATTTATTCACTGATTTATTCCTTCAACTGATATTGAGAGTACACTCTAAGAAGCACTATATTTGGAGGTAAGTGTACCAAAAACATAAGATAGAGTACTGTCTTCAATGAGTTTGTATCTAGCAGAAGGAGAAAGAAAAATGACAAGTGAATCTTATTGATGAGATCGGGTCATCATTCTGGGAGGACATGTTTATCGGCATTTGTTTACTTAGGTTGAGTGTTCATCTACTACTCAACCACTCGAGGAGCTTGAATTCTTCAAAATTAAAATCGTCTCAGGAATCAACATTTATTAAGAGCCTACTATTTGTGGAGAGTAAAATAAAATATACAAGTAGTCTTAGTGCTTAAGAAATCTGTAGGTATGTACAGAGTAACACAGATCTCTGTTGAAAAGCAGAGTCAAACATATAAGGAGAATGAAGAAAGCTCATACAAACTGACATTAGAGATATATAATGAGAAGTACATTTAGCTCTTACATAGATTCAAATACAAGAATATAATATTGTTTACAAACACTTGGAGGAAAAACAAACAGCATTAAGGCATTAACAAAGAAGGAAGATGCAAGCATGTTGTATCTCTGGTTGACTTGGCCACTATAAAATCAGTTATTGGCACTGCATGGACATACTCCAGGAGTGGCCGATGACATTTATCTTTTTATTGGTGGTTCTGAGCTGGATAGCCTGCTGCATTGACTGCTCTTCCTGTAATAACTTCCAAGGACAACTGAGGCCACCTGGGGGAGTGGACAACATATGTCAGCACCTACATGCCAGCTATATTAGCTGCTAGGGATGCAAAGGCAAATTAGACATGTGGTGGGGGCATTCATGAAGGCTACAAAATCAACACATAAATGAGAGATGCATAAGTAAGAAATCATTACAAAGTTTCTAAATGCAGAGAAATATGTTTACAGTAGATATGAAGAGAGTGCACTAGAAGTACACCTAACTCACGGGAGGGAGGCTGCCAATACTTTCCACATCTCCTGGAGGAGCTAACCAATGAGCTGAGTCCTGGAGTGTGATCGGGAGTTACCCAAGGGAGCTAGGAAGTGAAAGGATATCCACAGAGGGACAGTGTGTTCAAAGTTAGAGGGGCAAGAGAGATCATGAGAGTGTGACTATGAGAGGGGAGGGGAATGTCACTGGACTTCATTTATTGACTGTGTTGGCCTCTGGCTCATCATTCTTGATGACTTAAGCATTCTTGTGAATATACTATTCTGCACCTCCCTCTCCTCCTACCTTGACAAGTAGATCTCAGTGTCTGTTGTTTCTTTCTTTGTGTTCATACGTTCTTATCATTTGGCTCCCACTTGTAAGTGAGAACATGCTGTATTTGGTGTTCTGTTCCTGGATCCATTTGCTAAGGATAGTAGCCTCCAGCTCCATTCACATTCCCACAAAAGACATTATCTTGTTCTTTTTATGGCTGCATAGTATTCCATGGTGTATATGTACTACATTTTCTTTATTCAGTCTGTCACCGATGGGCTTTTAGGCTGACTCCATGTCTTTGCTATTGTGAATAGTGCTGTGATGAACGTTCACATACATATGTCTTTATGACAGAATGCTTTCTATTCCTCTGGGTATATACCCAGTAATGGCATTGCTTGGCTGAATGATAGTTCTGCTTCTAGCTCTTTGAGGAATAGCCATAGTGCTTTCCACAGTGGTTGAACTAATTTCCACTTCCACCAATAGTGTATAAGTATTCCCTTTTCTCCGCAACCTTCCTAGCATTGGTAATTTTCTTACTTTTTGATAATAGCCATCATTAAAGAATGTGAGATAGTATCTCATTGTGGTTTTGATTTCCATTCTTTAATGATCAGTGACATTGAGGGGCCAGATAGATGCTATAGCCGCCATCCTAGTGAGAAAATGAGAGGGATAAGCAAGTTAATGCAGCTGGCATTTAAATACAGATTGGAAACAAGAACACATCGATCACTGTGCCAGTTAGTAGGCAGTTTGTGTGGAGGTGGAGGTGGAGGGGCGCTGACTAATGCTGCAAAACAAGAAAAAGAAGGTGTCACTAAGGCCAGTGTGAGCAGCTTCCTGGGTGAGGGATTATTGTGTGACAAACTTTATAATCCATAGTTTCGTAAAGTACTTCATAAATGAAGTACTGAATCTTAGCCTGATTCTATTGAATATTGGAATTATTCAACTTCTTTGGACTGATTCCATGGTTATTGGGCAAACATTTAATTATAATTTGACTTTTCATGTAGGTATTTCTATTGGGAAAGTGCCTGTCCTGGTCCTATTGATGGGAATATTAGATCTGCAATTTATTAAAATAACCTGGCTTACAGATTTGATGTATGGGTTTGATGATATTGGTTATGGTGAGGCAGTTCCTGTTAAATAAGGCTTCGGAACCTGTAAGGGCAGAATCTGGCCTTTGGGAAATGCATAGGATATTACCTTCTTTCTGGGACTTGACTTTAGTGACATGTATGCCACCACCTCTCTCTTGTTTCTCAGTCATTTTTTTATTTTTAGGGCGTACAATGTTACCTATAGAGAATCCAAGAAAGACAGTTGGGAATGTTGATATGAGTTGAAATTGGGTTATGAAGACTTTGATATTCAGGCCAAGATATGTAGCAAACAACTGAAATTGAGTTTAGAAATTACTCCAGGCTACAGGCATGGACGGGAAAGTCACTAGCACATTGAAGGAGACCATGAGATTAGGCAAGATGCCTTAGGAACAGAGAGTCAGGTGAGAAGACAACAGTAAGATCCCAAAAGATTGCCAATGTTTTAGAGATAGACAAGTAGAACAAAGAAAGAGGAATAAAGGCCAAAGAAAGAAAGAGTGAGCTGAGAGATAGGAGTGGATTTCTGCAGCACAGAAACTAAAGAAGGAAAGAAGGCTTTCAAATATGAGGTCGTCCACAGTATGAAAAGGAAACCAAATAAAATAGTGAAGTTAAAAGGTTTATTTTATTTAGCCAAAGAGGTTGTTGCTGATCTTGGAGGGAGTGATTTCAGTGAAGTCATGAGGCAGAGGCCACATTTCAGGGATCTGAGAAGTGAGCAGGATTTGAGTAAATGAGGAGCTATGAGTATGGAAGTGAATGAAGTATTGATGCCCTGTGAGTCTGGAAAATTCCAGCTTAGCAAATTAATTACTGGACGTTATAAAGGTAAAAATGACCAAGATGTGCTGCCACAATATGAAAGGTACTGAATAATCTGTAAAATTCCATTTGTAACCACAAATAGAAGCTTTTCTCAACCCTGATTGTGTAAGAATTTTGCCCCTAATGTCCTAAAAAGTCCATTGTATGTGATGCACTAACTTCTCTCCTATGCATTGAGGATGGTCTGAGTTGTCAGAACAATTGAGAAAATTGCCACTCAAATAATTTTCTGTGTTCTGGTGCATTAGCATCACCTGGGAGTGTGCTGTAAGTGCAGACTCTCAGGGGCCACACAGACCTACTGGATGAGAATCAGCATTTTTACAATATTCTCCTAGGATTTCACCCACATTAAAGTTTTATAGGCGCTGCTTTAGAGAAAAAGTTCTTAACCTTGACTGTTCTCTAGGCTCACATAAGGAACTTAAAAAGCGTGCTGACATTCAGCCCTCAGCATCACATGTCCTGATTCAAGTGGTCTAAGCTTGGACGTGGGCTGTGGCTTGTGAGCCACTTTTCAAAAGCTCATCAGGTGATTAAGTGAAGCAAGGGTTAAGTTAAGAATCACTGGTCCTGGAAAATAAGAGCTCAGGTACCACAGAGCCTGGACCAGAATTTGAGAAAGAAGTAAGCTGACCACTGATCAGTAAAATGGAAGCTACGATGCTTTCTGATTTCTTAATTCAATGTTGTGGGAGGAAGATAAATGACATAAAACTCATTAACTGCTTTGAGTTTGGTAGAGAAAAGTTAAACTTATAAATGTTATATAATATAATTATATGATAATGAAGATAAATATGCAAATGCTTAATTGAAACAGAGAACAAGATACAAAATGAAATCGCTCGAGGAAGCTTCACAGGAATTTGAAAGTAATACAAAATAGTAAAGTGCATATGGCTGGGAAAATATATTTAAACTCTAACTTCCAAATGAATTTTAGCAATGAATTTATTATCTGCCCCCCGATTTTGAGTCAAGAGCATAAATACTGAAATTTCTAATCCAATTTTTTAAAAATTCTGATCTGGTTATACTAGTTATTGAAAGTCCAATGAGTTCAATGACCTATTTTAAAGGCTTTATCTATACTGACCTGGATATAGATATTTGTATAATTATCCAGTTTAGGATAATCTATGTACCTGTAGGGCCAAGACTTCCTTACGCTACAGTAAGGCATTTCAGTTGTATGAATTACTAGTATAACCATGTCATCTTCTAAATTCATAAGGAATTCATAAATTCATAAATTCATAGGCTGAGGTCATTATTTCCCTCATTCTGAGAATGAGTCACAGCTTAGAGATTTTTCATGAGTGCACTGTGCATTGTTTGCTTGGTGCTTCCCTTCACAGGATTCTATGCTGAATCGTCATAAAAAATATTCACTTTATATCTGTGTGGTGTTTTAACAACCATTGTCTCATTACAGCCTGGGATGGTTTGGCTCTGTGTCCCCACCCAAACCTCATCTCAAACTTTAATTCCTTCATGTCCAGTGTCCAGAGAGGGACCTGGTGAGAGGTGATTGGATCATGGGGGTGGTTTCCCCCATGCTGTTCTCGTGATAGTAAGAGAGTTATCATGGGATCTGGTTGTTGGATAAGTGTCTAGCATCTCCCCTGCACTTTTGTGCTCTCTCTCTTTTGCCTGCTGCCATGTAAGACATGTCTGCATCCCCTTCCACCATTGGGTGGTAATAGGATTATGTGAGCAGGTTTTCTTCATGCTGTTCTCATGATAGTGAGTGAGTTCTCATGATATCTGATGGTTTTATAAGTGGCAATTTCCCTTGCTCTCCTCCTTCTTTCCTGCTGCTTTATGAAGAAGGTATTTGCTTCTCCCTTGCCTGTCACCATGATTGTAAGTTTCACGAGGCCTCCCAGCCATGCAGAACTTTGAGTCGATTCAACGTCTTTCTAAGTTACCCAGTCTTTGGCAGTATGTTTATAGCAGACAGATTAACACAGAGCCTCACTAATCATGCACAACATGCAGAGGAGAAGTTATTATTTCAATATAGGGATAATAAAACTGATTGATGTTCTAAAGCGCTGAATGAGTCCTCTAACATCTCTGGAACACTTGAAAACACTGTTTGTTGCTAATAATAGGCCAACTTCTGTTGAGAATATTTTAGGTCTAGAACCTGGATTTTGTTAAGCAATCCAAACGATTCCTCTTTCCATTTCCTTTCGCTTACACTTTGTCAGACAGTTTTTCTAGCTCTTCCCTCTCCAATTGGATTTTCTTACACTCTATCCTTGCTTCCCTATTTTTCTTTAATTTTGTGGCATTTGTCACTTTTTCTCTTATACCTATTTCCCCCTTGCTTTATATTACAAAATTCCAGTTTTATCCATAACCTCATCTACCCCAAAATGAAAATTTTATACATTCTTATTCATATCATGGTGACATTGAAACTTGAAGAGTAGCTAAACTACTGGTGTTTTCTTTTTGAATCTACATAACTGAGGAGTGTGTACTATTTTTTCAGGGGATATTGGCAGCTTTCAAGAAGTGTCTTGCACATTATACCTTAGCAAGCATTACTTTTTTCTGTGTTCTTTGAGTTCTGGTTTCTTTCCCCAATAGAAGCAAAAACCAAATATTTTATCAAAGTGACAGTGTGGCATTCATTTTTCAGATTTCTAGTTCTTGGAAGGGTGCCTTCAAAAGCCACAAAGTTCTTTAATTGTCCAGAGCACCTGCTTCAAAATACCTCAGTGTTAAACTATTTGTTTTTTCCCCTTAGAAGACCATAGTACAAGTTCTGTTAACATTTTGACACCAGGCCAAAATATACAACATTCATTTAAGATTGAGTATTAAAGGCCCTATTCACCATTTTTTAAAGGAAGGGAAAAAAGAATAAGGGTCTTTCACACTTTCCCTCTGTAATTATAAATGTAAAACTATTCTTGATTCATTTACCTAGCAGATGGAAATATTGTGAGGCTTTACTGTATAGTTCACTCATATTTTCCAGCAAAAAATATTGATTTTATTAATTTATTTTGGATTTATTTTGCCTCTTTTTTCATGGCCTTTAAGGTGCAAAAATAAGACAGAGCTTTTTATATTAGTTAAATCAGTCATGCATATAGGTAAGTGCCTAATGCCCAGAATAAGTGCCACTGGGCATCTAACCACAGCTCTGGCCAACAGCACATAGCTGTCCTTGTTCTACCAGGCCCTACCCCTCTACTCCTTAATGCTCCCACAGTTCCTGCAACCTGGACACCTTTGAAAGGAACGTGTTCTTGCTTTGTGTAATTGCTGACTGGTAATTCCTAAGCCCTGTAGGCACAAAGTGCCCTCTGCTAGTTCTCCTTTCCCTTTGGTTTTCCAGTGAACAGAGATTGGTGAGTACCTTTTGGAAGAAGTTAAATGGTATTTTCATTGAATTTTAATTGGATGAGTTAAAGTATATACACATGAATGTATATGGACAAATGGTATATGATATAATCCTCTCCAGGTCTGCCCCCCCCACAAGGATTATTGCATTAGTTGCACACACACAGCTTTTTTCTGAAGACTTTGCACAAGCCTTCATGGTCTTTATAATCTTATCTAACATACTAGATAAGGGATAACTCAAAGGCAACCTCTGTAGACTGGCCTGTGACCTAGGCCATGATGGTTCTAAGGCTCACAACAGGGAATCTCAAACTGGAGGATGCCTGACTGAACAAAACAGTTGCTCTTTAAAAACAATAAGAAACACAGATAATATGTCAACAGCACATGTATACCTATGTAACAAACCTGCACATTCAGTATATGTATCCCAGAACTTAAAGTAAAATTTAAAAAAAAAGGGATGCAGGAAGAAAAGTGAAATTATGATCCTTAAAAGAAGATTAGGAGCAGATGAGGCAGAATTGGATAGGGTAAATGCTTGATTTTAGAAAGATGATGACCTTCCCACCTGGAAGTAAATTTGAAAACTACAGATTTTTAAAAAATAATTTGAAGGAATAAGTGTGAGTTAAGCTAAAGAAATATTGCAAGACTGCCAAGCAATGGCGTTTCCTTTTTGGTGAACCTGAACTTCTGGTGAAACTGATCTGTCCTATTGTGTGAATTTTTCTAGCAGTTTCCAGCTGCCAGGTGTACAGGTCCAGAGAAAGCAGATTTATCCTTTCTAAGGAGTTTCTAGATGCAACAAAAACACAGAGGGGCAAGTAAATCCACATTTTAGGGTATATTGTTACTTCATGATATATAAGGGAATCTAACCTGCATAAGAACACAATAGAAAACAAAAGGAACTTATGACTTGGGAGAAAGCAGAAGATACATGAGGCTGAAGGTCTCATCGAAGTCACAGAAATGATGGTGGCAATAAACGAACTAATGGTTTAAATTAGTGATTTGAGAAGTAGAATAGTATAACTGTTCTAATTTAAACCATTAGTGATTTAATGACATGAGTTAGCAATTTGGGCCAAAGGAGGAGCTGTCTAAACTATGGTTGAAGAGTAGGTCATTGAGGTGAGAACTTCAGGGATTGAAGAGGCTATTGGGTAAGAAGCAACATTCACACAAATATCTGTATTTTTAAAATATATACTTTTAAAAAATAGAGATAGGGGTCTTGCTATGTTGACCAGGCTGGGCTTGAACTCCTGGTGTCAAGTGACCTGCCCATCTTTGCCTCCCAAAGTGCTTGGATTACAGGTGTGAGCCACCATACCTGGCCCATTCATGCAGATATCTAAACCATCTCCCTTGAATACAGGCCCTGGCGTTTGATGTTCTCCTCCCTGTGTCCATGTGTTCTCATTGTTCAACTCCCACAAATGAGTGAGAACATGGGGTGTTTAGTTTTCCGTTCCTGTGTTAGTTTGCTGAGGATGATGGTTTCTAGCTTCATCTATGACCCTGCAAAGGACATGAACTTATTTCTTTTTATGGCTGCATAGTATTCCATGGTGTATAGGTACCACATTTTCTTTATCCAGTCTATCATTGATGGGCATTTGGGTTGGTTCCACATCTTGCTATTGTGAATAGTGCTGCAGTAAACATACATGTGCCTGTGTCTTTATAGTAGAATGATTTAAAATCCTTTGGGTATATACCCAGTCATGGGATTGCTGGGTCAAATTGTATTTCTATTTCTAGATCCTTGAGGAATCGCCACACTATCTTCCACAATGGTTGAACTAAGTTAGTCCTACCAAGCATGTAAAAGCATTCCTATTTCTCCACATCCTCACCAGCATTTGTTGTTTCCACACTTTTTAATGGTCACCATTCTAACTGGTGTGAGATGGTATCTTATTTTGGTTTTGATTTGCATTTCTCTAATGACCAGTGATGATGATGAGCTTGTTTTCAAGTGTTTATTGGCTACGTAAATGTCTTCTTTTGAGAAGTGTCTGTTCATATCCTTCATCCACTTTTCGATGGGGTTGGTTTGTTTTGTAAATTTAAGTTCCTTATAGATTCTGTATTTTAGACCTTTGTCAGATGGATAGATTGCAAAATTTTTCTCCCATTCTCTAGGTTGCCTGTTCACTCTGATGATAGTTTCTTTTGCTGCCTGCATCTCATTTCTTTCCTGCTTTTGAAAAACCTGCATTTCATCTTTCTCACTTCTGTCAATTCAGTGTCTCACTCTTTCAATTGGGTTCTTCCCATTTGACTTTGGGGGATTTTTTTGCTTTAAAAGTGCAGAATATTAAAAAAAAAAGCAATTGTACAAATGCCCATTTACCACATGACAGTTCACAAATTGTTAATATTTTCCAATGTTTTATCTGATTTATACTTTAAAGAACAAAATATATAAAAATTATAAAACAATACACTTCATTCCCTTTCTCAACCCCAGTTGTCCCCTCTCTTTTCCCACTCCTAGCACTACTTTGTGAGTTTTAAATTTTTTAATAAACAATCTCATGCTGTATGTATCCGATTTTTAAATTCAATATTATGTTGTAAAATATATTCATGTTGATAGACATAGTTTTATAATAGCACATTGTGGTTTTCTTCCTCATATTGTGTCACTGAATATGCCATTGTATCTTTCCCATATTATTTTTGTTATTAGACATGATGCTGCCATGAGCATCCTTATTCTTGTGTCCCCCATTGGTTTCTTACCATGCTGAATCTGGCCCTATTCCTTGCCAGATATCACCCTATGTCTCTAAATCACCCTAACCTCAAAATCAGTTTGTCATGATGTCACTGTTTTCTCATCTCTCTTCTCAAATTTTTTCAGTTTGTCTTGTTTTCCTGTAATTTCACCAAAAACAGTTCTTGCTGAATCAGAAGACAGTGAGGAAGTTCAGCACGTAATGAACATGATGCATAGCACGTAGACTCTATTGTTACTATCCCTTGTTATCCAAATCAGTGAATCCAACATTGATTTCCACTGAGACCACAGTCAATTGCAAGGTGACAATGAATCTAACAGCAACAGTACCACACTTCTAGGGTTCTATATTTAAAGTTTTTAAGCATTATGACATCTTACGGAAAAAGAGAGGAATTAAGTATGATGAATTAATTGTACAAAGGAGCCTGAAGCTAACAAAGTGAATTAGTGAATTGTCTAAAGTTCCATGTAAAAATCCGATGCATGAAAAATATCACCTAGCTCTCACTCATGTATTTACTTATCCTTGAAAAAATGTATGGAGCTATATGCTCAATAAAGTTCTACCGAGTTGAATGAATGATACAAATAAGTCACTACCCTTGTTTTCTGGTACTCACAATCTAATGAGAACATGTGTGATAAGGTTTGTACTAACACTGTCAAGTGATCTCTTCTAGCATAAAGATTGGGAAACCCAAGTGCCTAGTGGAATTTGGGAAGCCTTGAGCAAGGAGGAGTTTTAGGTGGCATTAAAGGGTGAGAAGGAACCAAATGGAGAAATAAGGATGTAGGAAAGACATTTCAGAAAAAGGGTGACAACACGAGCAGAACATATGAGCCTGACAGTACATGGAGTGTGTGAAGATGAGTTGGCAGTTTGACACATAGTAGGTATTCAATAAATATTTGGTAATGGTGTGAATAAGTGAATGGAAGGGGGCTCATGGACTCTTGCTGCTGAGGAGATGATAAGAAAGCTGAGGAGCATCTTTGGTTCAGTTTCACTGTTCTGATACATCCTGAAAGAAGAAAAAGAGGAGACAAGGAATGAGTTCTGTCTTCCAAGTCACATTTCATAACATGGTCAAAAAGTTGTTTATGATTGTTCATTTGCTATTAAGACTTCTCACAAATGCTCTTAGATGAGTGAGTTCGGTAGTGAGAGAATTTACATCTGATTTCTTGGTAGCCCTATGAATGGTTGCCAAAGCATGATGGTGATGTGATGGAGGCAAAGGCACTGATGGACAAAGCAAAGGGTAGACTTGCTTTAAAGTAGGTAAAGTAGCACAACTTTCTCCCAGAGATGGTTGCCCAGTGCAAGGACGCAGATCTGACTCCAAGCCACCAGAGATGGTTGCCCAGTGCAAGGATCCAGATCTGACTCCAGGCCACCAGAGATGGTTGCCCAGTGCAAGGACCCAGATCTGACTCCGGGCCAATCAGGCAAAATTCTGTGGCCCTCTGATTCCCCCAGAAGTGTTTAGCTGCCATGATATCATGTGATGAGAAGAAGATACTGTCAAGCTCATTGCAAAAATCTTGTTTGCTGATCTGCCAAGAATTTTTCTAACTCCTGGTTTTCCTGAATATTCTGAAAGCTCTGGTTATATGCCTGACTCATTAATTACAAACAGTCCCAGAAAATTATTGAGTGCGTCCTATTGATATGGGAAAATCAGAAGGGTACCACAACCCAACATTTCCAGATTCAGTCCTTCAGGCCTGCTTCAGTTCTATTCCGGCACTTCCTAGAATAAATTTGTTCCTCAAAATATATGGTTTTACCACATGGATGCATCAACAATCAGAACTGAACAAGTAGAAGGGTCCTCTAAAAATATCCTTTAATTTTAAGGCTTAGACCACCTCCTGAAACTAGAGGGAATCTTTGAAGCATTACTTATCTCCTGGTTTAAAAAGTGTACAATTCAGAACTGGAACCATAAAAATGCCATACACCATGACTAGTACAAGTTACTAGGTGGACTCATAGGGAAGAAATTTATTGTCTATGTTTGCAAGTTCTCCCTTTTTTGATAATTATGATTTTCTTCATCAGTGAAGAAAAGCTATATTGTTAACTAACTTACTTTGTGTAAAATGACAATAATTTCTGCCTTGTGAGGTTGAGCTGAGTATTAAATTGTTTTTAATTATTAAGTTTATACAGTCACATGGTAAAATTCCTCAGAATGGCAGCTGTCATCATCATCATCATTAACATCGTCATCATTTATTCACATCAAACTTTGTTTTATAAAATATTTGAGGTGGCTTTTATTAAAACATACATCTATGTTAAAGCTATTAAAATAAGAATAGTGAACTTTTAAAAAAACAGAAGTATTAATTTAATTCTGAGTTTTTTCCCCAAGCAAAAATGTATGCATCATTAATTACATAATAAATATAAACTGGTAAATGAAAAAATATCTGTTACTCAGAAGGACAGTCTCACTCAGTCACCCAGGCTGGAGTGCAATGGCACAATTTTGGCTCACTGCAACCTTCATCTCCCGGGTTCAAGCAATTCTCCTGCCTCAGTCTCCCAAGTAGCTGGGATTATAGGCACTCACCACCACCATGCCTGGCTAATTTTTAGTATTTTTAATTGAGACAGAGTTTCACCATGTTGGCCATGCTGGTCTTGAACTCCTGACCTCAGGTGATCCACCTGCCTTGGCCTCCCAAAGTGCTGGAATTACAGGCATGAGCTGACGTGCCCAGCCTCAATGTAATTTCTTACAAGATATATTTTAGAAATGATAAAGAATAACACAATTGACGATGTACTCAATAATGATTTCACAAAAAAATCCCAAATATTTCTTCATTGCTTCCAAAACAAAGGACATAACATTATGCTGTAACTTAGTAAAAATGTTTAAAAGTGAACGGCTTAACTTCTAATCATAGAACCAAAAATGAAGATGTAGCTTATATTATTAGAGAAAGAAATGCATATCGTGTTAGTGGTTCCCAAAACTGAATATGAATGGAAATCACTCAATAAACTTAAAAAAAAAAAAAAGTTCTAGGCTCCTGCCCCAGAGCTACTGAAGCTGATTTTCTTTGGGTTGGAGTCATTCAAGCTTATGTATTGTTTTACTTTCTTTTATTTTAGTAGAATACACAATATAAAGTTTACCATCTTAGCCACTTTTAAGTGTATAACTCAATGTGCAACCATCACTACCATCTTTCTCCACGGCTTTTTGATCTTGTAAAAAAATACTCTATTAAACACTAACTTCACATTTTCCTCTCCCTCCAGTCCTGGAAACCATTATTCTACTTTCTGTCTCGATGATTTTTGATTACTCTTAGTATCTCACATAAGTGGAATCATACAGTATTTATCTTTTATGTGACTGGCGTATTTCACTTAGCATAATGTTCTCAAGATTTAAATATGTAATCGATTGCAGAATTTTCTTCTTTTTAAGGCTGAGCAATATTTCATTGTATTATTTTGTCAAATAATATTCCATTGTAACATTCTACTGCTGTCATCCATTTATTCTTCAATGGACACTGTTGCTTTCCTATTTTAGAAAATGTGAATAATACTGCTATGAATGTGGTGTACAAATATCTCTTCCATCTTCTATTATTTTCTAACTAATGGAAGATGGGAATTGTAGAGAATACACCAAGCAGGCCGGGCACGGTGATGCATGCCTGTAATTCCTGTACTTTGGGAGGCCGAGGCGGGTGGATCACAAGGTCAAGAGATCAAGACCATCCTGGCCAACATGGTGAAACCCGTCTCTACTGAAAATACAAAAGTGAGTTGGATATGGTGGTACACACCTGTAGTCCCAACTACTCAGGAGGCTGAGGCAGGAGAGTCGCTTGAACCCAGGAGGAGGAGGTTGCAGTGAGCCAAGATTGCACCACTGCACATCAGCCTGGCAACAGAGCGAGAGTCCACCTCAAAGAAAAAAAAAAACCAAGCTTATTTACTGTTTGGTAGGGCATTTCTGAGATGTGTTCCAGCAATTCTTAAATGACTCCCAGCAGGATATTCCCCAAGAGGAGACTGAGGATCCTTGCTGTGCTAGTGAAGGTGACACAAAGATTGTTTAGCTCAGGTGTGACTGTCCTCTGTAGGCTGGAGTTAATAACAGCAGATGCTGCTCTAGAACTCCACTTCACTTCACTCCACGCAGGGAATGAGACCGTCTGTGGCTGCTGAGGCCAGGTGGTGGCGCTTAACTTTTAGAGACAAATGGCCATAATTATCACAACAGGTAGCAAAGCCAAAAAGGCAGACAAATTGCATAGACCCTCTGGGATTTGTGGCAATAGCTAACACACTATGTTGTTCCTGGGGGCACAATTAATGTATACAAAATTAAAGATAGGCAATTCTATAGAAATGGAAAGTCAGTTAGTGGTTTCCTGGGACTAGGAGGAGGGAAAAATGTGGAATGACTGTTAGTGGTACACAGTTTATTTTTGTAGTGATAAAATTTTTCTAGAATTGAATATTGCTGAATTGTACAACCTTGTAAATATATTTAAAAATCGCTGAATAGTACATTTTGAAAGAATGAATTTTATGATATGTTCATCATATCTTAATTTAAAAATTATAAAAGTGAAGACATATTAGTCAAAAATGTAAAATAATTTATGGGTCAAATTAAAACAATCATGGAAATTCAAATATGCTTAGCAACAATGTTTTCACTTAAAGAATACAGCTTAAGTGTATTTATAGGAAAGTGTATAGCCTTCAAGGAAAAATATTAGAAAAGACTGAAAATTAGTGAGCTAAGCATTTAATTAGAGGGGCTTCGAGCCCAAAGAAAGATAAGAGGAAACAAAAAGTGAAGATGGAAAAATAAGAACTAGAAAACAAAGAAACAAAAGTAAAATAAATAAAACAATAACAAATATAAAATCCAAGTGCTGCTTTTGGGAAATAATTAATAAAAACTTTTTTTGCAATACTGATTTAAAAAAGAAACACTTGGGAGGCTGAGGCAGGAGAATCTCTTGAACCTGGAAGGCGGAGGTGGCAGTGAGCCAAGATCACACCATTGCACTCCAGCCTGGGTGACAACAGCGAAACTCCATCTCAAAAAAACAAAAAAGAAAGAAAAAGAAAATACAAATATTAGTCCTGGAAAATAAAATTTTTAAAAAGATTCAAAAATTCTCAATACTTTAAAAAATACTAAGAGCATATGATGGATGTCTTTATGGAATAAGTTTATAAAAAACAGTAAATAAATTGACAATTGTATAGAAAGTTATAATTTATAATAATTGACTAAAAAATTAATAGAAACCTTGGGTAACCCTATAATTAGAAAAGAAATGAAATGGATAAAATGTTTTTGTTTTTAAAATTAATTCATACATTATATGGCATTTTGTGTGTAGCAACTTACACTTTGCATAATGTTCACAAGTTCATCCATAGTGTAGCATGTATTAGTATGTCATACCTTTATATGGCTGAATAATACTCCATTGTAGGGATATACAACATTTATTTATCTATTAATCAGTTAATAGGCATCTGTGTTATTTCCACTTTGGGGCTGTATGTATAATGCTACTCTAAACATTTATATACAAGTTTTGTGTGAAAATATGTCTCCGATCTCTTGGGCATTGAATGGAATTACTGTCATATGGTAATTCCATGTTCATCTTTTTGAAGTCCTGTTAATGGTGTCTTTTGAGGCAACTGAATTTGACAATGGAACCAAACTATTCAGTGAGGGAAAGGATAACTTTTTTTAACTAAGAGATATTTGCATGCGAAAGAATGAAATTGAACTTGTATCTCATACCATATACAAAAATTAACAAAAAATTAATCAAACACCTCAATGTAAAACTAAAGCTATAAAATTCTTAGAAGAAAACCTAGTTAAAAATCTTATTTACCTTGCGTTTGGCAATCATTTATTAAATATGACACCTGAAGCACAAATATCCAAAAAGGAAAAAAATAGGTAAGTTGGGCTTTATCAAAATCAACAAATGTTGTGCTTCTTAAAAAGCTTTTATCCTTTCATCATTAATTTTTATTAATTGTAGGTTTTTCATAAATGCTTTGTTGAGGAGCATTTTTGTTGAGGAGGTTTCATTCTACTCATAGTTTCTTTGAGTATTTTTATAATTAAAGGATATTGGATCTTTTCAAATACTTTTCTGCACTATTGAGATAATCATCCGGGTTTTTTGTCCTGATTCTGTTATTATGACACCATAGTAATCAGACAGATTTTTGTATGTTCAACTAACCTTATATTCCTATGATAAATCCCACTAGGTGATGTTATATAATTCTTTTTATATGTTGTTGGATTCAGTTTAATAGTATTTTGTTTAGGATGTTTTAAAATCAATAATTTTAAAGGATACTGGTCTGAAGTTTTCTTTTTTTGTTTAACTTTAGGTTCTGGGGTACTTGTGCAGGTCATGCAGGGTTGCTGCATAGGTGCATACATAACCAGGTGATTTGCTGCCTCTATTCTCCCTTTGACTATATCCAGCATTTCTCCCCATGTTATCCCTCCCCACCCCCTGCTGTCCCTCCCCTAGCTTCCCCACAACTGCACCCAGTGTGTGATGCTCCATTACCTGAGTCCACGTGTTCTCATTGTTCAACACTCACCTATGAGTGAGAACATGTGGTGTTTGGTTTTCTGTTCTTGTGTCAGTTGCTGAGAATGATGGTTTCCAGATTCATCCAAGTCCCTACAAAGGACACAAACTCATCGCTTTTTATGGCTGCATATTTGCCACATTTTCTTTGTCCAGTCTATCATTGATGGGCATTTGGGTTGGTTCCAGGTCTTTGCTATTGTACACAGGGCTGCAGTGAACATACATTTGCATGTGTCTTTATAGTAGAATGATTTATAGTTCTTTGGGTATATACCCAGTAATGGGATTGCCGGGTCAAATGGAATTTCTATTTCTAGATCTTTGAGGAATCACCACACTGTCTTCCAGAATGGTTGAACTAATTTACACTCCCACCAACTGTATGAGTTGTCCTATTTCTCCACATTCTCTCCAGCATCTGTTGTCTCCAGATTTTTTAATGTTCACCATTCTAACTGGTGTGAGATGGTATCTCAATGTGGTTTTCATTTGCATTTCTCTAATGACCCGTGATGATGAGCATTTTTTCATATTCTTGTTGGCCTCATATATGTCTTCTTTTGAAAAGTGTTCATATCCTTCACCCACTTTTGAATGGGGTTGCTTGTGTTTTTCTTGTAATCTGTTTTAGTTCTTTGTAGATTCTGGATATTAGCCTTGTGTCAAATGGGTAGACTGCAAAAATTTTTTCCCATTCTGTTGGTTGCTGGTTCCCTCTAATGATGGTTTCTTTTCTTCTACAGAAGCTCTGAATTTTAATTAGATTCCATTTGTTTATCTTGGCTTTTGTTGCCATTGCTTCTGGTGTTTTAGCCATGAAGTCCTTGCCTACGCCTATGTTCTGGATGGTTTTGCCTATGTTTTCTTCTAGTTTTTTTATGGTGTTAGGATTTATGTTTAAATCTTTAATCCATTTGGAGTTAATTTTAGTGTAAGGTGACAGGAAGGAGTTCAGTTTCTGCTTTCTGCACATTGCTAGCTAGTTTTCCCAATACCATTTATTAAACATGGAGTCCTTTCCCCATTGCTTGTTTTTGTCAGGTTTGTCAAAGATCAGATGGTTGTAGATGTGTGGTGTTGCCTCTGAGGCCTCTGTTCTGTTCCACTGGACTATGCCTCTGTTTTGGGACCAGTACCCTGCTGTTTTGATTACTGTAGCCTTGTAGTATATTTGAAGTTTTCTTTTCCTATGTAGTCTTTTTCTGGTTTTGGTAACAGGTAAATACTGGCCTCATAAAATAATGTAGAAAGTGGTGGCTTCTCTTCTATTTTTCCAAGAGTTTGTAAATTATTGGTGTTAATTTTTCTTTGAGTGTTTTTAGAATTTACCAGGAAAGCTTGTCTTGGGCTTTTCTTTGTGGGAACTTTTTGTTTATTATTTAAATTCCTAATTCCTTAACTTGTTTTGTTTTTTGTTTGTTTTGAGACAGTCTCATTCTGTCACACAGGCTGGCATGCAGTGCCATGATCTCAGCTCACTGAAACCTCCACCTCCTGGGTTCAAGCAATTCTCCTGTCTCAGCCTCCCAAGTAGCTAGGATTACAGGTGTGCCACCATGCCCAGCTAATTTTTGTATTTTTAGTAGAGACAGGGTTCCACTATATTGGCCAGGCTGGTCTCAAACTCCTGGCCTCAAGTGATCCGCCTGTCTCAGCTTCCCAAAGTGCTGGGATTACAAGGATGTGCCACTGCAGCCAGCTCACCTATTCCCTTAACTTGTTATAGTACTTTTCAGACATTTAATTTCTCCATGAGTCAATTTCAATAGTTTGTATCTTTCTAAGAATTTGTTCATCTCATTTAAGATTCCTAATTTGTTGATATATGATTGCTCATGATATTCCGTTCTAATCTTTTTCTTCTCTGAAAGGTTATTAATTTTTTAAATGCATTTTAATTTATCTTAATTACATGAAAAGAATAAAGTCTATATTTTACCAATTTTATTACTTTTTGGAGTCATTTGGTTTCTGTATCTTTACCTCCAATTTTCATATAGCTTCATGTACACTTGAAAACAAAGAATAGTCTCTAATTTTAAGCATATTTTAAGTTATATTCTCTAACTTTGTAATAGGATTCTATATATGTTCTATAAATTTGTTAATTGGATTGTTGGTGTATTTAATATTCTCAGTAATTTTTCATCTTCTTGATTTATTAATGAGAGAGGTTTGTTAAATTTGAACATTATGTCACTTGTTTATTTTCTCTGTGATTTTTGATATCGTTATATTACATATTTTGACATTCCATTGTAAGAACTATATAAATTTAGGATTATGTAGTCCTAGAAAATCTTTCCTTGACAATTAATTTCTTCTTTAATACTAATAATTTTTTTCAAAATATGTTTTGTTTTATATGAATGTTGTGACTATTCTAGGCTTTTCAATATTATTTATTTGGGTTATTTCTGTTTTTTTCTTTCAGCCTTGCTGTATTATGACTTAGGTGTGACTCAGAAAAAAATGCAGTCAAGTTTTTAAAACACCTGCCTTTCTAGGAACCCTCTTTTATTTTGCCTGGATTTGTTAACCCACCAATAATTACCTTCGTTATCATTTCTGACACATCTAAATACATTTTTTACAATTGTATTTACTTTTTCTATTTCCTATGATTTTCCTTGCTATTTTATTGAATTCTCTTCTTGCTGTTCATTGAATTGATCAGACGTTATTTTATTACCCTTTCTTCTCTATTGATTTACATGTTAAATATCCATTCTTTTTTTTTTTTAACCCACAGCAGTTTTTGAATTTTAATTTCTACACTTGACCTAGAAAGTCTGAGGTTAATCAGTAGCTTTCTCCTTCTCCTAATCAATACCAAAATCTTAGAATGTTTTAACTCCATCACAATCAGCACACGTTATACCCGCTCCAACCCCATTCCTGGAATCTTAGATTATATTTTTCTATAGAAATTTAGTTTTATATCTTTTTGTATGTGTTCAATTAATCATTATTATAAATTATATGTAGTTAATTATATTTAATTTGACTTACACACTTCTTACATTTTTTGCTACATATTGTTCCTTAGATCCCATGCTCCTTCTTCCAATTTTTTATTAAAATGTAATTGGCATTTATTTCTATAATTAAATGTTATTTACATACCCTATCATTCTTTTACTTATGGAAATAGCTGTATTTTACCCCTACTCTTAGTTTAGCTGCGTATTAAATTCTAGGCTCTAGATTTTTTTTCTTGGTGGAATCCTTTGTTTGGATTTTTTTTTTGGAAAAAGCCTGCTCTTAGTCTAGTTGTTTCTGTGTAGGTAATTTGAAAAATATAATTGCTCATGATGATGCTATCCTTGTCTTTAAAGTTTTGCAGTTTTATTACAACGTGTCTACGTTGTATTTAGATTGAGTTTCCCAGAAGCAGATATAGGGCTACGGATTTGTGTAGTGGTATTCTGTCTTTCTTTTAAAGGAGGGTTCCCAGGAAAAATGGATAGGAAAATAAAATAACTGGACAAGAAATGGATAGACACCAAGCAACACTATGACTTCTAGCAAAGTTCCCGACAGGATAACTTAGTCTCATTGGCTCAGAAAATTTTTCTGATTGGAATCAGTTTTGGTCATATTTTAGAGCTGTCTCAATCAGGGTGCAAGGTGGATATTCTATTTCTATATGCCAAACCATCAGTGGTAAGTTAAGGGCTGTCCTTAAAGGAACAGAATGTGAATTTCCAGGCACTCTGATTCTTCATGAACAAAGGCATTTAGGCTCCCACAACCTGAGAACAGCACTCTGCCAAAAAGTTGCAGGTATTGGATTTGGGAATGAAGTCACAGCTAGAGCTAATACGGGAATGGGGGATCAAGGGGATACGGGCAGAGCATTCTAGCATCTTGTAGAGATGGGAATTACCATTGTTCTTCTCTTTCATTGTCAGGATTGTTGAATCTGAAGATATATGTCATTTAGAAAAGGTCCCAACATTTCTTCTGGAAGTGTCCTGCTACCAATATCTCTAATCTGTCCCAGAAATTATATTAAGTATCTGTTTATCTTGTCATCTTTCTATTTTAATAATTTTTGACTTGTATCTGATCTGCTTTTTAACCTGTCCATTGAGTTTTAAATTTCAAAACTATAAATATATTATTTCTTAGTGTCACTTGTGCTTTTAAATTTGCTTTTTGATAGTGTTTTCTTCTTGCTTTATGGCTTATATTCTCTTTGTTATCACTTTAAACATACTTATTTTTCAGATTTTTCTGTAATTCAAATTTTAGGATTATGTTTATTTAATCTTGCTAATGAGGTATTGTTCCCTTGTGTATTCTTAAAAATATTTGATTGTGAAGTCATCAGAAGTAAGGATTTTGTGTGTGAGAGAGAGAGAGAGAAAGGGGGAGAGAGAGAAAGAGTTTTTGAATTTGTATTTATTTACACAAGGTGTCTGGGATTGACTTTTTCTGCATATTTGCTGGTTTGAAGGGGTTTCCATGCCCCTCCAAATTGTGCAAAATCAAGCTCCATTTGCTCAAGGCTCATTGTATCAATTCTTCATGGTAGTAGTATTTTTCTTCTTGGCTCATATCCCCATACAGAGGCAAGGTTCCTTGCCATTTCCCTGAGCCAATGGGTATGCATTTCCAGTATCTGTTTTCATTGAGGTTGAAACCCTTGATCTTTCTAGTTTATAAATTTCTCATCCTCCTACTCAAATATGCCCAAAGTGTCTTCTGTTTTTGTGACACTTACTGAGTTTTAAAGTTAATCCTCTAGGTATTAAAGTCAATTTCCAGGTCACAACAGTATCTTCTAACGCATGAACTTGCTGGATTTTAGGTTCATTTTTACTTCTAACATCTGGGTATTTCTATGTGTGTGTATGTATATGTGTGTGCGTGTGTGCATGCAAGTGTGTGTGTGCATCTATGTATTTTTCCTCACATCTATTTAGAAAGATTGAGGAAGATTCTAGAATACTTAATGCATCATGCAGCTAGGATGGATTCTTTCTGAAGGAAAATGACAACCGAAAATCCAATTATTTTGCCCAAAAGAATAAGAGTGCTGTCTTATTGAGTTACTGACTTAAAAATGTCCGTAAGTTTAGGTAAGGAGGTAGGGTTTCAATTCTACTATAATCTTTAACTTGCTTTTTCTCAGATTGAAGATCATTTTTTTTCATGGTGTTAAGCATGTGCATATGTAACACCTGGTACTCTTTACTCTTAAAGAATACATATAAAATTTTATTTTATTGGATTTTCCAAAAAGTTGAGCATAGCAACCTGAAATCTCAGTGGTTTCAGTTCTCTGTGTAAACTCAGTACAGGTTTTCACAAGTCATTGGTTCATTGGCTGTAGATTGACACAGGAATGTGCTTTTAAGCAATAACAATATTTTCCCATAGCTTTTGTTTTCTTCACTGTATGCAATTCTTGATTCACTTAGTGGGAAATACTATGTCAGAAACTGATGGTTCAAATTTAAAGAAGGATGCTGATATTTGTTGAGTATTTAAATCACTGTTCCAGGCACTTAACATAGCTCATGTTATCCTTGCATCAACTGCACATTGAAGTATTATTATTCATTTCATAAAAATAGAGAAGTGAAACATAAGTTCATAAATATATCCTAGTTCATGTAACTAATAATTATATGACCCCAAAGCGTCTACTCTTTGTACTATGCCACTGACAATAAAGCAAGGGATTTCAGAAAATGTGGAAAGAAATGGTATCAATCAGATGTATTTTCAGTTTAAAAATAACTTAAATGAGTTGGGGATTTAATACAGAGAATTAGGAGTTTGCAAGCCAGTGGAAGAATGAGAAGAGCAGGCTCTGAGTGAGAATTCCTGGAACAACTCACAGATTGGTAACACAGAACTGGCTCACCAGGGAACCACAATCAGAAATCGGGAACCAGGAATCTACCACCTTGACTACATGCTCCAGAGGCACACTTTTTAGGTGTAATTCAGGTCAGGGAGTTGCATTCACAGTTGTTGGCTTCATAATCCTGCTTTCCCAGTAAGCAGTAATTGTCTCTCACCTTGCCTTTTGATATTAGGAATATCTTCTAGCACTACTACAGCAAAACCCAGTATTTCCAGGACTGTGCTTGCCAACGTAGTAAACAGAAGTGGTAAAATAGTGACTTTTACCTCACTTTCACTTGCCAAATCTTTCACAACTGTAGCTGATGGGATAAACCCAAAGCATATCTGGAGTCCTAGCTGCAAAAGAGTTGAGCAAAGTGATTTTTAACTTCATAGCCTCTGCAGCACAGAAAGGCCCATGAGGAGAAGTATGGAATGAAGATTGAGTACATATTAACTGTATTCACCTCATCAAGGATAACAATGGAAAGACTCAGGGCTAGTTCTTCAAAGATGTGAATTTGGTAAAAATTGGAAAAGTGAATCCACCCAAAGTAATGAGGAAAACCTCACAAGGAAGAAATTGAAAAAAACTATTCTCCTGAGAAATGCCTCATGGAAAACCTTCATCAGGAGGCCTATTGACCAGAACCAAACCAGGAATACAGACTTCAAACTACATTATTCTTTATGATTTATGACCCATAAACACTTTATTATTTTTACCAGTTGAAGTAAAAATTTACTTAAACAGTTTTTCTAATTAAAAAAAATGAAATGCACTAAACTTCTATAAATAAGTTTCAGTATTATTGTTGGTAATATAAATTAGTATATGCATCATACTTTTGAGAGAAAGTTAAAAATAGTAAAAATCAATAATCAGCAAAATTATTTTACTTTTTTCTGCTTAATTGACAATAATAACCTTCCCCAGATAATGCTACAAACATTTTTACACTCTTCAGGATTTCTACATTACTTTAATATATTTTTCATTAATAACCTAAGGAAATGAGTGCATGTTCTTTGAGGAGCACCTGGATTCTTTACAAATATTTCCAAGAAATCAAACCAAAATGGGAGGCAGCTTGTGGAGTTGTGTTCAGTTTGCTGTCTGATTCTCATTAGACTCATCATTCTACATTCTTTGGAGTCCTAGGCACATGGTCTATAGCTATTTTCATGACTGCTGTAATGGAATTACCAAATCAAGTTTGTAGGAGGTAAAAAAGAAACATGATAGGAATAGCAGGAAGGAATGGCTCGCTCATAAACAATCTACTGGAATTTTGAATTGATTAGGTTTGAGTGGCTAAAAGGGAAGAGTGGGGAAATGTACCCTAGTGTTCTTTTTCTCCAGTTTCCTGTTGCATTATGTGGCTTCTTGAATGTTGCATTATATAAATCATCTAACCACTGGAAGACAAGTTTTAGCATTGCAAACTCAACAGATTTACTTAATTTCATTTTTCCAGTTGGATATCTGCATCAGTTCAGGCCAAGAGAGTATCTCATGTCACCTAATGCAACAAATAGATCCTGGAGCATTCATGGCAATATCCACAATGTTGGCAGTTGAATGTTTTCTTTCCTCTGCCAAGTACCATCAACATTATTTTTGGGTGGATCTAAATCTGAACAGTCCAGAGTTTCCATTACATCGTCCTAATTGTTAAAAAGAAGACCTGCTATAATTCTTGAAAACTAGTCTGTTTAGTTGTACTCGTTACCATAACATCAGATTGAAATATTGCTTCTCCGTCGGTTTGGCCACAGTGTAGCAGCCAGCCTGGTAGCGTCAAGGCATTAGGAAGGCAAAGCAATCCACAGTCAACAGTATGAATGGAACAATTCACACTGTTGTACATAGATATAGAGGTTAAACCCAAACACATGAAAAAGTGATGCTGGAAGCACTTGGGAACAGCTGGGCCAGATGAATAACTCAATTGGATGCCATGAGGAACAAATTAAACAACTGACTGGAGACCAGGCTGCTCCTGTGACAGACACTTTAATCAGGAAGTCAAAAGCTGATTGACAAGATGAAAAGCTGGATGACATGAAAAATGGAAACAGAAGGAACAACACAAGAAAAGGGCACCCGGGTCAGCATGCTGACAAAAATAATCAAGTACGACAGGCCATAATCCAATCTTCGAATGTTTGGCATGGTGCTAGTTATGAGAATCTGCAGCCAAGAGGAAAGAAAACTATTATTAAGCAAAGAAATTATCTGGCTTTCTAGAATTCACTATTACATGTTCACTAGAGGATTTTCTTTTTCTTTTTTTTTTTTTTTAACAAGTATAATAGCTTTTGTTGAGTTTCATAAGATCAATTAAAAAGTGCTAATGTATCTGGATATGAAGCCCTAGGAAAACAATATATAACAGTGTTTTAGATTCAGAGTTAAGTAGGATATACACATTGATTTCCTCAAATTGCAAAGTATAGGTCCTTCTCATGCTCTTCTATTCAAGGCATAGAGGAGGAAGAGTAGCAATTACTAAGAGGAGGTTTCTGTGGCCCACTTAAAAATTCATATGCTGGATTCTTACTGTTGAATTGCTGTTGGAATCCAAGGCTGAGCTGCATGCCTTCTGTGCTACATGAATAATTTTTTAGATGCCTCTGAATACCACCTGGATCCCAAAAAAATATACTCATAGATGCACTATTTGAAGAATAATAAAATAATAATCGTTTTTTTTTTAAAAACAGATAACATAGAAGTTTGTCATTCCTGGAATAAATGTGTGTATTTATGTATGCTTCAGCTCTCATAGAGCTTTAATTTCAATAGTACATAGTTTACCACAGGAGGACCCAGAAGACTAAGCACCTTGGCAGTGTTTAGACACTGTCACCTAATGCCTTTTCAGTAAACTCATCTTTCTTTGGAAAAACAGAACACTTGCAGTAAACATCGAAAGACCAGTTGACACTGTCTCCCTTGGATCCCCACACTGAAGCTAAACCCGCATCTCAAGAGAAAAGAAGGGATGTTTTAATTCATTGTCTTAGTCCACTGGTTTTCAAACCATGTTTCAAATCTCTAGGGGTTTTTAAAAGAAAAATATGGTCACAGAGGACATGCTTCATTTGTATTTGCTCCATTAGCTTCAGATCCTACAGGTTTTGGTGTTCTGGGACATTAAAAACACTGTCAAAAGGTTTCCAGGCCTCAAAAATGTGTAAAAGAAAAACACCACTTTGATGATATTACTCTTAGGTGGGGACACCACTATTTGATAGAATATATTCAGCTCAAACTGGGAGACCAAGCTAGTGTATTTCACTTGGATAAAGTACCTTAGAGAAAGCCAAACTGAATATCTTACCCATAGCATTCTAGATGCACTTGGGACATAGTTGATTATTTCTCATTTTATAGAATTTGCTAGAGGGCTTCATTGCAGATATTAAAACTTGAATCTTCTGCCATATGGTTAAGTTCACTTGTGTCATGACTGTCTCAGAAACTAGCTGCTTCTTTTCAGTGCCTTTACGGGCATGTGTCTAAACTGTCAAATAAGTAACTGCAAAGGCCTTTAATTTTCCTGTGAGCTCAGGGCTGACTCTGGAGTCCTACTAAGACAAAGGCATCTTAAAGAGTAACACAGAAATTTTATTATGTCCTCAAAGCCTAGAGCCACACAACATCGAGCATAGTAGGAGAAAACATATATCTACCGAATTTCTATTCTGGTTTCACTTGCGTTTTTTGAAGGTCTGACCCACCATGCCTCACCCCTCTGCTATAAAATGGAGCTACATACATGGACCTAAAATTACCTGGGCCAACCTCGCTTCTTCCACCTGCTTTTCTTTGATCATGCTTCCACCTGCTTACAAACTCCTAACTCTGTGATCCCAGCATCATCCCTACTGCAGTTCTCAGGACTCAATGTTTATATGTGCTTGCTCCAGATTTTGTTGTTTTCTCAGGCCTTTGCCTTCATTGCTTCCTGATACTACTATTACCACCTCTATCTGCCAGGTTCCTAATAATCCTGATCCTGTAACATTCAATCCCTTCCCCCTGTAATTCAGTCTTTTCCGGCCTCATGGAGGGTTGGTGGCAGAAGGTGATAAAGGCTATTTAGTGAGGTGGGGAAATGTGGTAGATTGGGACAATTGCATCATTCATAGCAGTATTTTTTAAAAAGTTTATTTGGAATTTCCTTCAAATATCAGAGGATGAAATAGAATATAATGTTTATAAAAGATTTCATGCTAAAATGTGAAGAATTCAGAGGACAGAGAGCTCAACATATAATATATTGTAAAACAGTGTATGTAAATATGGTTCAAGCTATTTAATTTATTTGACCCAGCATATGTGATTTGGGTGATGTGAAGGTGAATAATGGTTGTAGTGAGATCTTCAACTTTTCCTTTGCCATTAATCTTTTAATACATCAGCCACCGAGACCTGTCGTTTATTTCTATTATGAAATGTGTTTTATATTTAGTCTCCATTTCATTTCTAGAATCACTACTCTGAGCCTCCAGTTTTATATGGTACATGAGAGAAAGGCTGGATCAGAGGCACAAAGCATCGAGAAGACAATAGCACCTTCTGTATCATGTATTTAAAAATAAATACAACACAAAATTTAAAAAGAAATATATGTAAGAAATGCTGATAAGTTTCTGAGTTTCCATTTGGTGATGATTTCAATGTATTTTTAAAAAATCAAATATCAAAATTTTTAGTCTTTGTTCAATACCCTAATTTGCTAGTGTCCTATTAATTGAATGAATAGTCCATCACTGTATGGGGATTATATTAATATACTTTACAATCCCAGAAATTATATTTGTAACATAGAAGAATGTAGAAGAACATACTACAATGTAGAAGTCACAAGTTGCTGAGAATTTAATATCCTGATCCCTTATTGTAAATCCCTAACTTACATTCTTTCAAAGGCCAACCATTGCCCACAAATCAATCGTTTTAATCTTGTACTAGATATCCTTTACTATGTAGTGACACAGAAGAAGAAACCTGACATTCATTAACCTATTATATGCCAAGAACTTTAATACATTATACTATTTAGTTCCACAAATATCATAAGGCAGATATTTTAAATAATTTAAATAACCTGCTCAAGGTTACATGATGAATTACATTTACTTAATGGTAAATCCAATATTCAAAAACCAGGACTGTCTCTTCATCAGATTGGGCTAAGATATGACCTAGAGACCAACAGAAGTGGGACATTCAAGGCTCCATTATTGACAAGGATTAAGCAAGTGAGGAGATTGGAGAATAAACAGTCATTGGGAAATCTCATGAGTTTGATATCAGAGTACAGCACTAATACACTACTATGAAGTTATAGCCAGAGTCAAGAAGTAGAGGTCAAAGACTAAAGTCAAGTTCAAATCTCAGATTAAAAATCAAACATGAACTCATTCGATAGATACCTACTCTGTGATTACAAATTCCTTGCATTCCAGTAAGCATATCCCTTTGCATTGTATCTTTGCTGTTCCTCCCATCCAGAACTAGATATGTTCCTTCACTCCCTTGAATATGGACTGGCCTTGTGACTCCCTTTTACCAACAGAATGTGGCATAAGTGACATTGTATAAGTTCCAGAGCCTGGGATTCAAGATGTCTTGGAGATTCTGTCCTGGCCCTCTTAGAATAATGCCCTGAGATCATCATTAAAGAAAGCCAGTCTGGCCTACTAGTGTATGAGAGGCTACATAAAGGACAATGAAGACTCCCAAGCCAACAGGCAATATCAATTGTCAGATATGTGAGTGAAGCCATTTTGAACCTCTGAGCTAGATGACCCTTCAGCATGAATAAGCACATGAAACCAGCAGATCCATATTCCAACCAGCCTGTAGAACTGTACAGGAAATAAGAAATCATTGTTGTTTAAGCCACTGGGTTGGGGGGTGGTTTGTAACACTGAAATGGTTAACTAAAACAGAATTGGTACATAGAGGTCAGGTGCTGTCATAATAAAAATCTAAAACATGTACTGTTGGCTTTGGTGATGGGAGTGATTGGTAGCTAAAGAGGCAGTGAAACAATAATTAGTAGATACTGGGACGCTAATAAGGAAATTTCTACTGGGGGGTGGAAAAAAGGCCATTCCTGTTATATAGTGACCAAACAATCAGCAAAATGCTGCCTGCTGCAACTTGGAAGGTAGAAACATTTCTTAAACTCATGTATCTGTCTAAAAGATTTCCAGGATGAATGCTACAAGTGTGAATCAACTTTGTATAGCTACGTATAGTAAAGTGTTCTGTATCTGTCCATTCTGATGCTGCTAATAAAGACATACCTAATTTCTAATTAGGTATGTCTGACTAATTTAATTATTAGAGACTGACTAATTTCTAAAGGACAGAGATTTAATTGACTCACAGTTCAGCATGGCTGGGGAGGCCTCAGGAAACTTACAATCATGGTGGAAGGGGAAGCAAACACATCCTTCTTCACATGGCAGCAGGAAGAAGAATGAGAGCCCAGTGAAGGGGAAAATCCCTTGTAAAACCATGAGATCTTGTGAGAACTAACTCAGTACCATGAGAACAGGATTGGGGAAGCTGCCCCCGTGATCCAATTATCTCCACCTGGTCCCTCCCACAACATGTGAAGATTATGAGAACCATAATTGAAGATGAGATTAGTTGAGGACACAGCCAAACCATATTATGTGGGAAGAGAGATTAACTAAAAATGCAACTTTTCAATTTGCAAGCAGAATTTAGAGAAAATATAGAAAAACCAGGATGTGCTGGGTTGAAAGGTTATCAAAGGAAATTTTAATGTATGTAAATATTTAATTCCAGAAGACATTCAATAAAATGTGGCCTTAATGATAAAATCAAATAGAAGTATGTGGCTATAAGGCCCTAACATAATAACTCAGAATGATTTTTTATGGAGTATTTAGTAGACCTCTCATCTAGACAAATGATTGTCTGTGAATCCGGACCCATCACCCAAATGGACCCATCATCCAAATCAGAAAGAGGCCTGCCTTGACAAGAATAGTGAGCCTGGCTGTTTCCCAATAGAGCAGACTTTAATCTGATTCATAGACATCCTCTAAGGAATGTTAAAGGAACTTTATTGACTTGGATTAAAAGGGACAGAGACAGTTCAAGAAGACACTAAGCCATCAGCTTCCCACAGACAAAAAGCGAGTTGGGAAAACTACTTAGATGCAGTCATGGGGTATTTCTTATAGAAAAAGAAGGACTTCTCGGAGGGCTAAGCAAACCATCCAGAGTATGGACCCAAAATCCCCCCCGCCAAAAAGATTGATTAGAGAGCCATTCTAAGGCTCTCTATAAGGACTTATAAGAAATAGGTCCTAATCAGGGAACATTCCCTGTACTTCACATGTACCTGTTTGGATTTCACAATGGCTTCAGACTATTGATTGCTATGTGCTTCCAGTACTTTCTCTTTAAAAAAAAGAAGAGTATTCATTGTGGTTTTCTTTTCTTTGTCTCACCATTTTATCTTAGACATTTGAATAAGAGAGGGTAAATGCATCGTAGTTTTGGTTCACAGAACTTTGGATCATGAATGCCAAGGAGCTCCACAGAGAAACCTCCTTTGAATCTGGACCACAGAGGAGGCTCAAACTTGTGGATTTCCAGGCTGATGCAATACCTGGGATGAAACTTTTGCAATTATTGGGGTAGGAGTAAGCATATTTTCTATGTGGAAAATGATGATTTATTTGTGGCCAGAGAGTAGAGTATGGTAAATCTGTGGTTTAATAGCCACAAATTCCACCCATCCCAATATGCATGCCCTTTGGCCTCGCCTTTCATCCAAAGACAGGATCTATGTCTATATCCCTTTCAATCTGAACTGGCCTTGTGACTTATGTTGACCAGCAGAATGTTGCAGAAGGGACAGGACATGAGCTTTGAATCCTGTACCTCAAGAGGCCCTGACACTTCCTATGTTGCTCTCTTGAAACCCCAAGGTCTTCGCACAAGGAAGCCAATCTAGCCAGCATCCAACACTAACTGCCAGACATGTAAGTGAGACCATCTTGGATTTCCCCGCCTAGAAGACCATCTGGCTGAATAAGTGACATCACGTGAAGCCAGAAAAGGAGCTGCCCAGAAACCCACACAGTGGTGAAAACAATATATTTTTAGGTTCCTAAATTTTGGGGTAGTGTGTTAGTATGTAGCAATAATCAACTGGAACCAGTTATTATACACCAGACACTATGGTGACTAAACTAGATACAGCCCTTACTTACCTCGTGGAGATTTAATATGGGGCAAGGGTGGGGGGAGAATGGCATTAAACAGAGCAAAAAAACACAATTGTGAATGTGATAAATGTATGAAGGGAAAGAACAAGATGCTTTGAGAGGCTCAGGAATGCCGGTGAATCAGGTTGGACCCTCTGTAGAAGTCATTGGAGCTAGTCAGCAACACTAAGGCAGAGGATCAGAGAAGATTCAGTGATGTGGTCAGCAAGGAACCAAGAAGAATTGTAAGCGTGTGTTCATGGTAATTCTACTAAGATGCCAGGGCCTAGGTCCAGTTACACTGACACTAAGAGAAAACAAATCTAAAGCTTTTAGCACAGGGTCCCACATATAGTAACCACTTGGTGTTATCCGCAATAACTTATTTTTTTATTTTGGATTGGCATGGAAATGTGCGATTACAAGTGAGTTTAAAAATAGAAACACAACTCTCTGTTTAGGGAGACTCAATAGAAGGAATAATTACTACAAAATGCTTTTAAACCCAAAATAAGACTGTCTCTATGGGAGAAAAATAAAACACAGGTACACAATCCCTTATCTAAAGTTCCCAAGGCCAGATGGGCTTCAGAATTAGAAAGGTTTAGGGTTTTAGAAAGGCAGTTTGGAGCATTTCCCATACACTATGCAATACTTCCAGCCGTTTCTGGGGCAGCACCCAACCATTAAATTTCAGCAGCAAAACGTATGGCTAGTGGCAATAAGTGAGATAAAAATTGGGAGTGGACATACATCTGTTCAATCACCAAACTTGTTTTAAAAAAAATTTTTAATGGACTTCAGAAGGGTCTACAGTTTAGGATTGTGGATAGAGTTGTGCACCTCTTCTAGAAACCCCCACATTTTATGGGCCCACAGTGAGGAGGGGGATACTTCCCGAGTGGATTGCTGAAAAACACAGTCCCTGTGATTGGTCATTGACATCTTAATGAGCTCAATGGATCGCAGCTTGTCCAATGCAGCTGCAGAAATCTGTCTCAGCTTTACAAGTTGACAGAAGTAAATCACACACTATATTTTCCATACTATGGTCCATTTCACTGGCTCTGTGTTGGTACAGCTGGAGTATAGCAGATTCAAATCACTGTGAATGCATGTGTAACCCTTGTTTCCCTAAACCATGCCAGCAGTCTCAGAGAGCATGAGTATGGAGGATAATTACAATTTTCTGAGTCCTCACCCATTATTGCATTGTTATTCCTGGATTCCTACCTTCCTCCCCATCCCTAAGGCCTCTCCTAACTTGAGGATGCCAATAGCTTACAATGTACCTTGAAAATGGGTTGTGTGCCTTGGCTGATGCCAAAAGCTCTGTTGATGCTGTGTCTCCTGGATCTCATCATTTCTGCCAGTCCTTTAGTCACTCCTCAGCTGCCGTTTTCATTCCCAGCCACACCTTCAGATGCAGCCTCTGCCATCAGAGCTGAGCATTGCTGAAGTGGGATAGAGTTCTATCATTCATCTCAATAAGTAATATTGAGCCTAAGTAAATTAAATCAATCTGTCTCTCCCTGTCTGCCTCTGTCTCTCTCTCCATATATACATAGATATAAATGTATGTATACGTGTATAAAATAAAAATTGCCATACTTATTCTAGGTTGCCTGTATTTTCAGTTTATAGTCCTTTCTGTAGAAAAACAAACACATTTTCCAGGAATTTAGCAGAGGATATTTGCATATCAACAACCAGCATCACATGGTCACTCCCTCAATCAACAAACATCTATTTAGTGCCGGAAAGTGTCAGGAGCTAGTCTAGGCAACGAGGACCAGTGCACCAGACAGACCAACTTCCTACTGTCATGGAGTTTACATTCTAGTCTCCATCAAAACCATTTCCTCTGATGGAATTCCTCTGTGATCCAATTAATTGGATCATAGGCTGAGCCATATGCCTGGGGGCTCTTAGTCCTTAGGAAGCTTATGTTTTGAAATGTGCTCTAACTTGAAAAGGTCAGGAAGAGACTTAGCTTCACCCTCTTTGCTCAAAGTAGTAATTTGAGAAACCAGTGCCTGATTACTAGATACCAATATTCTCTTTTATTCTGGCCTGAGGTCTCTTTACAAAAGTCAGTCCTGTGACATTCCAGGATCTCTGTGTATCTAACCTAAGCCTTGCCACACATGAGTTCTGTTCAATAGAATGCCATGAACAGAACTCAAGAGTGACTACGCTGAGAAGTAGCTGAGATTGTCACTCTCTTTTTTGTTGGCTACTACAATGGGCTCTGAGGTCAGCTTTCAGTCTCCAGGAACTCCTGCCGCCACTTTCCTGTTTAATATTTTTAGGGGGTCCCCTATTGCCTAGAATATGTATTTCGTAGCTTGGTATGCCAATGATTCACAACCCATTCCACCTCATGACAGGTATAGAAAATGATGGTATTTTTATAGTGTACCTTGGAAAATGAAAAAGACTCTCTTTGACCAGAGATGATGGACCTGAAGTTTCAGCAGAGGTGACAACCCAGGCTTCCCTGGCTGACCCAAGGAGGGGTGAGGAGATTAATATCTCAGCAGATCTATAGCCCATCTACCTACCTAACAAGGAGCAAAAAACTCTGTGATGTTCAATAGTCTTTACAATGAATGATGCCCCAGATTACATCTTGCTATCATCTTTTAAATTACTCCATACCAACTAGGCTCAAAATATTTTAAGTAGTTCGTTTTTAATTCTACTTTCTTACCTTTCTCCCTAGGTACATTTTGCTAATTGTTCTCCTCTTTCTATTCTCTTTCAAACTTTGATGTTTCTGCTGTTTCTCCACCTATAATGCCCTTCTTTTACCCTTCTTTTGTGAACTCCTACTCATACTATAAATCTAATTTCAAATGTCACTACTCGGGCCATTCCAAGCTCTTTCGGGCAAATTTAAATTGTTCCTTCCTTGGCTGTCAGAGCACACCCCCCCACACACACAAACCAAACACACACACACACATTCACAGTACTTAATGCATGGTTTGCCTGTACTAGTTGTGAAAAGCTGTAGTGTAGAGGCTTTGCTTTCTTTATCATTGTAGCCTTCAGGTGGTTCACTGTAGTCCCTGCCTAACTCAGAGCTTAATATATGTTTTGCTTAATGGATAAATTAATGAATCAATAAATGGGGAATTGGAGAAATTGCCCATGCATTAGATTTGCATGAGGCTTTGGATAAGGCTTGGAATCTTACTGCTTCATATTCTCTGTATGCTGAAATAACAATATTTGTCTTTTCTTCTCTGAAATATAATGCCGTAAAACTCAAAATATCAAGCTGTCAGAACTTTGTTGTTATTATGTGCATGGTCGCCCTGCCATTAAAGTTTAGTTGTCCTGAAAACATATACTGGATCTATAAGTTTAGGTAAAAGAATCATATCAACAGAGTTTTTGCACATACTGTGTTGTCAGTTTCCTCTAATAGCTACATGTTTATCACTATAATGTAACCATAACAGAACTAGGAACAAAATCATGGAGCCTGCTCATTCGGCAAGACCAGGAATTGGTTTTCTAAGTTTGTGCTGGGTAAAATATCTTGTCAAGAATCCAGTTTCATTTAAGTTCTAACTTGGGGATGCTCTTTGGTCTAAAAGTTTGAGGAAAAATTGGTTCAACCATATAAACGACAGGCTGTATGCCAAACAATTTTATGCTGTGTGGCCATTAAGATAACCCAAAACATGGCAAACTATTAGAAGCCCTGTGCACTGCATTTACACTAGCTGTTATTTTCCTTTAGGTGGCTAATGAGATTCTCATTTTGTTATTATTTCTCACATTTTCCCTTTCTAGTGTTTCAAGAAGTTACCACTGTAGAATTTATTGTAGCCTGCAGTATAGTTATGGGTGTGTGACAACATAGGAATGCCTAAGCACGCTACATGGGGATTAGGCTGCCATGTTCACATTTCTAATCAGAATGACTCTTTTTTTTAGAAAATCATTCAATTATACATGAAAACTATCAGTAATGAGGGTCAAAGTATTTGATCTCTCTTCTCTGGTGTTCCATGAGTGACAAAAAGTCACACAAAAGGTTGAATTTTTCTCTGATTGTTACATCATGGCATTCAAACAATTTTAGAGGTCAAACTAATAAGAGAACATGAAAAATCTGCATAATTTTTAATCTATGAGACATTTTAATTAAGGTTATGGGTGATATTTCTTTCGCCTGATGAATGTGTTTCTTAAAAGCCTGTGTACGCTTACGCATATAGTATATAGAGTATCGGTATCTATTTATCTACAGCATCTACCTATCTATCTATCTATCTATATCTGTCTGTCTGTCTGTTTTATCTATCACCTCTCTACCTATCTACCTAATCTGTTCATCTGTCCATACTTCCTTCCATCTGTCTGTATACACACACACACACACATAAACTCATATACAAAAATATGTAATATTTGAAAGATATCTAGAGGTAACTTTACAGTCATTTGGGTTACTTATGCCTGGTTGTTGTCTATAGGCTTTTATAACAGAGGAGATGATTATAATCACTTTTGCTAAAGAGACATTTAAAAGATTGGTAGTAAGTATACAAAAGCTTAACTTCCTTGGGAGGTGACATCTTTTAAAAGTACAATCTTTTCAAACATAGAAATGCTGACATTTTATGTAAATATGTTACAACTTTTCTTAGCAATATATGATCCCTTCTGCCCAGAGCCAACCCACTCCATTCAACATCCTATACACCTATAGACTTATTAAGTGAATTAATTTGTTTTGGAATTTAATAAAAATTTTTATTTTGGACATATGAATCATGCAGATGCCAAATGGAAATTATACTGGTTAATGCTCTAACTTCTGCTTTTAAAATACTCTCTGGGAGGAGCAGTTCAAATTCCAGTAGACCTTTTGAGAAACATAAATTGAACACCATGTTTATTCTGCAAAGGTCTTTCAGATGAAGCCTTAAAAACTGTGAAGACTCCTGGTGATTTTCTCCGAGGACATGTCTTCATTAGCATTTCAATAATTCAACCTTCTGGTTGTGCCTTTGAAATTTCTTTAATCTTTGGCATTGAAACACCTAAGATGTATATCATGGAATTGTGAATCTCTGTGCAGGAATGTTACTATTACACTGAGCAGATCTGAGGCAAGGCAGGACCCTTCCTGGCAAGGATGACTACCAATGTGCTGTGAAAATGATCAATTAAAGGCCACTTGTAAGTGAGAAGTGACTTTATTTTTTTCCTTAAATATGAGATAGTTAATTTTATATTTTAGTAAAAGTAAACTTTAAAAGTATGCTAATAATACATGTTCATTATAGAATAATATGAAATTTATAGATAAGCAAAGAGAAGACAAATTCATTTCATAACCCAGATATACTATTAAGTTTTTAAATATATTCTTTCAGAATTTTCCTATGTATAGGTATACATATAAAATACATGAATAAATTTTCTTTTAAATTAAGAAGTAAGAATATTCAAATATTATATTTATATGCAACTTAAATGTCCCTGGGACATTAGCAGCTTCTGCAACTTAGGAAGGTCACTTTAACAGTTTGTATCACTAGGTGTCCCTGATCATCTTTCAGATAGAGGAAGCAAACCTGAATTCTCTTCAAGTGTCTGCTGAGGTCCAAAATGTAAGAGAGAGAAGGAGGCTCTCATATATAATTCACACCAATCTCTGTGACTCCGGAATCTTTTTGCCTAGCTGTTTACATCATCCACTGTCGTCTCTTGGAGTGACACAAAGTCACACAATGATATCACCTGCAAACACCCTGTTTGCACAGGGTGTCTCTTGTTCCACAATGATGTCAGCTGCAGACACCCTGGATCACACTGTTGGTGGTGTGACCTCCTTTCTCTTTCTGTCATATCTTGTAGCTTTGTTATTATCAAACTCATAGTGTCTTCCTGATAGGTTTTCCATTTTCTACCCAGCTTTCAGGGGCGGTTTGGGAGTAGAGGGACTCAAATGGCTGGTGCCATAGTGTTCTTTTAACTAATTTGGTAGAGAGTCCCCATATATAGTCACCAATTATTACTGTCATTCCTGTTCATGCAAGCTGCTGATAACAGACAAGAACTCTACTTTCCTCCTCTTGACTCTGCTCTGGACTTGTGATGTGTTTTGACCAATAGAACATGATAGAATGGATGCTCTGGGACTTCAGAACACAGGCTTGGGAAACTTAGCTGCTCTCTTTTGCTTCTTGGGACAAGGTTAACGTACTAGAAGGAAGTTCAACCAAAACTAGTAAATGCTTAGAGGTCATATGGGCAGATCTAAAGGCTATCATGGATGTCCCAGCACTAGCCAAGCTCTCAGATACATGCATCGACACAAGTGACTCCAGCTGGCATCTGTGAAGCCAGAGAACTGTCCAGCTGTGTCTTGCCCAAATTTGTGACCCAAAGAATCATGGAAAAAAAAAATTATGTTTGTTCACATAGGTAACTGAAACAAACACGACTTTGGGTCAAGTTACATTTGGCTGCATATTTTAGAAACTATGCTTCATGCATAAAACAAAAGAAGCCACATCAAACATTATCTCTGTAACGCGGAAGTATATTTCTTGTACATATAGGAGAAATCTCAAAATAAGTAGCAAAGGGATATTATAGAGGTTTTATTACCTGGCCTCAAAGCTTCTTCCTTCTGCTCCACTCTCTTGTCATGGAATTTTTATTCTAAAGTCACCTCATGACCTAATATAACTGCTAGAACTCCAGCTATCATAGCTACATTCCAGGCAGCGAGAAAGAAGCCGAGGAAAGGGCAAAAGAGACAGGCTTTCTGGCTGAGTCAATTTCCTGAAGTATTATTCAGGGAAGTTTGTATAACATTTCCATTTGGCCAGAATTTAGTCACATGGTCACTTCCAGCTGCAAAAGAGGCTGGGAAATTTAGTCTTGTAACTGGGCACAAGACCACTCCAAGCAAAATTGGGGTTTCACACAAAGGCAGACAGAGATGGCAGGAAACTAGCAATTTCTGAAACTGGTTCTATATTCCCAGGGCAGTGAGGCATCACAGACACCTGATTTAGAGCAATTTCTCATGGAGATAAATACTTTACATTAACCACAATTGTCTCTAGTATTCAGGTTCTACATTTTGGTGTCCAGTTCATCCCTCTCTCCTTTTGTTTCCATTGATCCTCTTTGCAACGTGGCTTCTGTGGAGACTTTCTGTTCATCAAAAGTATTGGTACATTTCTGTATTCATGAATGAATGGATTCGTTTCCTGTGAGGCTCTGAAATAAACTTGCAATCACGGGATTACCTTCTCCCTCATATCATACAGATGACCTCCAAGAAGTGTTGCCTAGCTTCTAAATGTTTTATACAATGTTTAATTTATGGAGAAATATTACTAACAAACTAATGTCATAAATTTAGGTAATAAGGGAAAAACAGAAATAATGAAGGATGAGAGAGACCCAGTCACTGAGTTATTTTCACTTAACAGTGCCTCTTTCCCATCTCAGGGTCTTCACACCTTCTGTTCCCTCTGTCAGTAATGCTTTTTCCCCTCAACCTCCTTACCCCACTAGTTTTCATTAATTTGGGTGTTTTTAGTGGAAACCTACTTTTTTAGAGAGGTTTTCTCTGACCAGTCTATCTCAAGTAGGTGTACCCTGGATGTCTGTCTTATCCATCCCCTTTTTTATCTTTCATGGCACTTGTCATAATTTCTAATTCTGTATCCAGCTGCTGATCTGTTCAATATCTGCTACCCCCTCTGGACTACAAGCTTGATAAGGAAGGGACTTTCCTGCCTTTTTCACTGATGTGTTCCAAACACATGGTGCCGTACCTGGTTACCATAGATGCTCAATGACTATTTGTTCAATGAATAAACAAGGAGGGGAAGTTCAGAGAAAGCAAAGTGAAGAGATAGAAAGAGAGAGGGAGAGAGAGGGAGAGTCATGTTATTCTGAGATCTCTGCTGCCCAGCCTGTTTATTTTGTAGCCTGGTTATTCAAGTCTGTAAGTAAGCCATGCAGAGCTAGGGTGTGGTAGAAATCTTAAGGTGGGACTGTCCTGAGGCCGAAACTTTTCTCACCCCAGGTTAGGCTCAGTGGTTCGTGCCTATAAGCCCAGAACTTTGGGAGGTCAAGGCAGGAGGATCGCTTGAGGCCATGAGTTAGAAAGCAGCCTGGTCAACACAGCGAGATCTCTATCTCTCCAAAAAAAGTAATAAAAGGCTTCCTCACCCTTAATTTATGACAGATACATCTCCATGCTATACTAAAAGGAACAAAATCATGGATTTTTAAATTTGGAAGCACTTCCAAGTTCTATTGAATTTTCTGAAAAAATAAAGTACTATTACCCAAATAAATACTAAGAGTAGTAATAATAATTAATATTTGAGTAAATAATAATGAAACGTTACTAGCCAAACTGGCTAGGAAAACATTTTGGATGAGTGATTTGTCCACTATTGTGCATTGCGGAATTGCAGAAGATGGCTAATCTTACGTCTTGAGATATAAGTAGTGGCTTGTTTTTGAGAAATGCCTGCCCACACGCTCAGCTCTAGGTAGAGCAGACACCTGCCCAGGCTGTACCAGAGTATAAAGCTATCAAAACTTCCTAGAGGGCTGGGAATCTGCTGCAGAGGGTACAGAAGAAAGGTTGAAACTAGAAAAAATCAGAGCCACTCAGGGAAGCAGGAAGTTAGAATAGTCCAAGGATCCAGAAAAAAATGTCACCAGTGAAGTCAGACTTACCGTGCCTCACTAGTCCTCTTCCATGTCAATTCCTGTGACTCTGACCATATCACAGTTTCCTTCCCCTTCTTTCTCCCCAGGCCTCCAAATAAGCCTACAAATTCTGTCAGTAATGGTCCGGAGTTCCAAAGCTTATGACTCGAAGGTGATCAGAGCATTCAAGATAATGGGCCTGAAGCCAGTCTGAATTGGTACCTGCTCAACTTGGTATTTCTTCAGACCCTGACATGAGTTAATTCAGTTTTCTGTCCACATGTCCATTTTCTTGTCACCACATGATAGAGAACACTCTACGCATCACTGCCAGATTACCCTTCCCCAAACATTTCTTTGATCACGTCACTCACTTTCTTCAAAACATCTTAAACGACCCTCCGTTATCTCTAAGGGTTCAAATGCTTTAGTCTGGTTTTCAAGACCCACCACAATCTGACCCTACTGTGAATTGCTCCTGCTGCTGAATCCTGTACCATAAATAAGAAAGATTAAGGAGACAGTTTCCTCAAAAGTGATCAATTTTCTAATTGGGCCTTCAATGGTTTGGTATAAAAATTATAATTCATTTCAATAACTGATCCTGCTGGACTTGCTACACATATTAAATGTTCCATGAATTTAGAGCATCAATAATGTTCAGCTGCAGGAATTATGCAGAAATACCTTCTATCTTGGCAAGTACACGAAGTAGTAAATCCCGTGGGCAGTTGAGACTCCTTGGTAAATTTAAACATAGTACTACATCCAGAATAATATAGTGATCTCTCACCATGCTGGATATGATCATCAGCAGCAATGATTTAGAAAATACGAATGATTTATATTTTTATTTTTGAACAGTAAATCTTTGCTTAAATTTATGGAGGGATTTAGATTTATATAGTCGGCTCTAGTTTCCATCACGCGGGAGTAATCTTAATGGCCACTTTTGAATTCCATTCATCTTTACACTCGCCACAAAAACATTTGGAGACTAAAATAAAGATTAAGATGGTGATTTGGTTAAAAATGCTTAAAGTTTTGAGTTTTAGCATGAAATATCAAACCCAGATGGCTGGCATTTTTGAAGTGGTGAAATTCACCTTTCATGACGCATGGACACTGTTTCATTTTGAAGATGAGCTACATTAGGACACGAATGCTCTATCATCCTGCTCTTTCAAATATAAGCCTATAGATAGCTTTTATAAATTTAAAAATATAATGACCACTCTAGCAAATTAGATCCATCCAAATTTATCATTACTGCATATTGTCTATCTAGACTTTCTTCAGCAGAGTGGTTGAGATTATGAGCTCTTGTCACGGTGCTTGGAATCAAATTCCAGCTCTCAGTCTTTAGCACGTTAGAATACAGACAAATTACTTACCCTCTCTGTGTCTCGGTTTACTCATCTGTAGAATGGGGATAACAATAGAGATGTTGTGGATATGAAGTGAGCTAGGCGTATAAATTGTCCAGCATGTAGAGGATCAACAGGCCACCTATTTCTATTAAGTAAAATTCTTCCCTTTAGGAAGATGGAGAGGAGATGGGGAGGGGGTATCTTCAAATGCCTCCAGAGGCCACACAGGTAATGATATATGAGAAGAGATTTGGTGGTAGAAATTAGTCGAGTCTGCAGATAACTGTCAAGTGTGTGCCCTACTTCAAGGCTTGAAAACAAAACAAAACACTGTGTGCCAGCCACATACACAGTGCCCCTTGTTTATTGGCCAGCCTTGTACAGGCCTGTGGGCTGCTCACCCATGCTGACCCCTAGCCAGCAGAAAGAGCTCCAAACCACAAGTCCGGAGGTGCAGGCTCTGACCCTCTCCTCCAGCTTCTAGCTACAGAAGACTGGACAGGCTCCTTAACTAGCTTGGCTTCTGTTTCCCCACTCAAAAGGAGAAAAGGGGTTCCTTCTATGTCAGAAATTCTATTTAAATGGAGAGGAAAGAGGAATAATAACTGTTAAAAACCTTTTCACAGTGTAAAAATGGCATATAAATAGTAAAAGTCCTGTTAGCATGCTTAAGAAGTCTGTACTGTATGTGGGGGTCCCTAAAGGAGCATTCCAACAGAAGCTGAAAAGGCTGCCTAAAGGAGGATGTGGTCCCGAAGTCTGCAGGCAGAAAGGAGTACAGATGGAATAAAAGGAGCAAGAACAAATCAGATCAGAGGATCAGACCCAGGCAGAGCCTTTGAGACTAGCTACACACAGGAGAGAGTAAGGCCACTTGTTTAGTTAAAATGGAGAACTAGGTAATAGTAAATGATCCGCTCTAGAGTGGGCATGTGAACGTTAAGAAGCTGGTGCTGCTAAGTGGCCTGGGTATGCCCAAGTTAACCTTTGGGCTACAGTCAAGTGGAGAAAAGCAAACCAACACATGCAAGCAGATATTTCAGTTTTCAGACATTATCTTCTATTCTTGTTCTTCTCAGGAGACCTACATGTTGATTTGCTTTTATATCATTCAGAATTTCTTAGTTCCTGACCTTATTTCTCATTTCTCTTTGTGGCAAACTGCATTTTCTGAAGATGGACATGCCAGCGTACAACTCTCTATTTACAATGTGACTGCTGCCCCTCCCACCAAGAGGCCAGGGCCATGTTCCCTCCAAATCTGAGGGGGCCTTGTGTCCTACCCATAACGTAGGGCAACAGTAACTTCTTCCATCTGTGTCTCTCCCGTGGGACACAAGGCTTAGGAGCCCTGATGGCCCTGCTGGGAAGACCATGTGGAGAGATGGCATAGAGGTAGAGATCCACGTTCCATCAGCCCTGGCTGTCTCAGCTCAGGGAATCGCATCTCTTTGTGCTCTAGACCTTGTGAGAGGACCCCATTTTCTGCTACTGTCTGACTGTGACCTCAGGAGACACCCCAAGCCAGAAGTAAGCAGCCAAGCCACTCTCATATTCTTGACCCATAGATACTGGGAGATAGAAACTGATAGTTGTCAGTTTTAGTCACTACATGTTAGGGCAATTTGTTACCCTAGCAATAGGCTAGTATATTTATCCATTGCTGCATTTTCTTCTGCTTAGATTATCTTTTTTTTTTTCTTTCTTTTTTTTTTTTTTTTTTTTGAGACAGAGTCTCACTCTGTTGCCGAGGCTGGAATGCAGTAGGAAGATGTAGGCTCACTGCAAGCTCCTCAGGCAATTCTCCTGCCTCAACCTCCAGAGTAGCTGGGACTACAGGAGCCTGCCACCATGTCTGGCTAATTTTTGTATTTTTAGTAGAGATGTGGTTTTACCATATTGGTCAGGCTGTTCTTGAACTCCTGACCCTGTGATCCACTCACTCGGCCTCCCAAAGTGCTAAGATTATAGGCATGAGCCACCGTGCCAGGCCATGATCTACGTTTTTTAGCTCCAACTAGTATCTAGACTTGTCATAGTCTTTGCGTGAAAGTTTGATTTTTCACTGCCCTTGAACTTTACCCCTGATTCCAATTTACCCATTTGTTTTGGTTTAGTTTAAGGAGGTTGTAAACTGGTATGCCTACAAGGGCCATGCAACAAATGCTAAGAAGAGAAGCAGACCTGGGGAGGGAGACAAGGGAGTGGAAAGATGAGTAGTAAGTTTAGCTCAGGTCACATGCATCATCCAGCTCTGGAAGATGGATACAGTGGGCATCTGCACTGAATGATAGATTATCTGATTTTTTTTTCCAAAAGAAAAATCAAGATTTTTATTAAAAATCTTCTGGCTTAAAAAAATTTAAGTGCTATTCAAATTTGAATAACAACCATGTCAAATAAAATATATCTACTGACTGAACTTAGCCATGAACTGCCAATTTGCAACCTCTAATCTAAAAGTTTTTAGCCGCTAAATATGTTAGGAAGACCTGCAACGCAGAATAAAGAGATTCCAATTTTTCTAGTGACAATGAGTTCTGAGAAAGGTGACAAAATCAAAATAACCCTTGGAGAAAGATAAATGTTACTATCATTGGAATGGGATTCAGTCTTCAGCCCATTGTAGTAATTCAGGAAGCCCATGTGGTCACTGTGTGAACTTACATGGTCAATACAAAGCAAGCTTGGTGGTCCATCTGTGTCAAACATTCTATTTAAATAGAAAAGATGAGTAGATAATTGTTAAAACCCTATTTCAGTTTTAAAAAGACATAAATAGTGAAGGACCAGTTACCTTGCTTGAGAAATTTGTACAGCACCTGGTTGTTCCTGAAAGAGTGTACTGACAGAAGCTGAAAAGGCTACCTAAAAGAGAGTGTGCTCCCGAATACCAAAGGCAGAAAGGAGCACAGGCTAAATAGAAGGAGCAATAACAACCCGGACCAGAGAAGCCAGACAAAGCCTTGGAGACTAGATATATATAGGAGATAGTAGTTCTCAATTCCCATTTCTTTTGTGCCAAGCACAGGCACTGTGATCCCACCCTGAAGCTCAAAGAACACTGTTCTTAGAGAAAGGTCCTGTCAGCATCCACGCTCCATACCTTCAGATGTGTATCTACCTCAGTTCTGCCTGGGAGCCCTGATAAAGATCTTTCCATCATTCCTGAAGACCCTGGAACGCATCCTCTTTTTTTTTTTTTTCTTCTGGAAAAGATCAACCAGTTTTGGTAGATTCTACAATTTCATTCTCTGAGTCCTGTTACTTTGGTCAATTCACCTCTGAAAACAAAGCCTCTCGTGTCTATGGTGGGACATGCAGAACTACAAGCTGAGCTACCCTCTGGGATGGAAGCGGGGGTCTGGGAGGGTGGCACTAACACTTAATATTGTCGAGTTAAAATCTCAATAAATCATCTCAGTAAATCACACAATCAGAAAGACAAACTCCTTGTCAATATATATGCACGACTCCCTGCCTAGGAGACAAACGCACCTTGAGTTCACTCACACAACCCAATGCCATAAACTACTCTCCATAAAGCAATGGAAAAGAAGAGCTGAGGTTAACAAGTTCTTTCAGCCTACCCATGTACGCTGACATTTATCTGCATGCATAGAACTCACAACATTTATTGTAGCAGAGTACACATTTTAGAAAACTGGTTTTGCTTTTTCCTATGGCTGATAACCTGGAAAATATAGTCATCTGTACTCTGTCTCCCAGGCAATAGTGCAAATCAGTAAAGAGTTTCCATTGATGGTTCTTTTGCAGACTCTAACCACAATTGAACTCTCTGCTTTCCATCGCTCGCCCACCCCGTTGTGTACAAAGAAGCAGATATGCAATATAGCAGGAGCCCCAAGAAAAGGTCTGGCTGTTCTGTCAAAACTATTTAGTTCAATATTGTTCTCAATGTGGCACCATAGCCCTGGACATGACACCCAGCACGTCCAAACAGACATGATTATATATGAGACAGAAAGGCACTTACATCACTGCGGGTTGTTATGCTTTAAAGGGCTTTTTCCCCCCTCTTCAAATTAAAAGTTTTCAAAAATGAAATAAAAATAAACCTTTGAAGAAACCAGATTGAGACTGAATTTGGAAGGCCCTCCTGCCTAGTGTATACTAAAGAAACATTTTCTGGGTTTGTCCCTGATGATTTTCCTTGTAGTTGAGAAACACAATCCACTGGGAGCTTTTGTGGCAGAACAAGAATTTTATGAACACGAACTTTACAAAGACTTCCCTAGGAGATTTAAGGTCTGGAAATCAATAGATCAATCAGCAGCTTTTATCAATCTATAATGGTTCTCTCTCTTTGGATGTTTGGATGAAAATGGGATCAACGTAAATTGAACATGGAATCACTTATTCTTACAAGCTAAATTTGTCAAACTGTAAGGCACATAAATGACATGAAATGTAATCATTTTTGAATTTGGGACCCTACAGGGTGCATGTTGATTGAAGAAAAAACAACCAGATGTTTCTTCAGCAAGACTCATAGAGGCAATCTAAGTATTCTTCAATCCCTGACAATTCTGATCGTTTCCCAAAGAAACCAATTCATTAGTTAATTATTGGGTATACTTATCACGTAATATATAATTGGCCCAGGGCAAATAGCCTTCAAAGATGACTGGCTGAGTTTGTAGAATCTGTTTTTGCCAAGTTCTTCCCAAGGAAATAAGGGAATATTAAAGAGCACTACCTCATGTTGCTTCCACTTTATCTTTAATGATAAAGGCCTCAGTGCCTGGAACCTCTTCTTCTTTATAAAGTTAGCTTGGCAGGTAGCTTATGGGCAAAAGAGTAGGAGAAAATATGAAAATTATGTTGGGAAATAAGAGCTATTTACCCAGTTTCTCCTGAAGAAAAAAAGACAGAAAAATCAAGTTGTATTTCTATTTCTGTTTCTCAGATGCATGAGGATATATTGGACAGAACGTACCTCATTTCCAATTGTAAAGCTTTTAAAAATGTTGAAAGAATCAGTGCAGGGAGATTACCTCATACATTACCAGCTTATCATAATCCCTGTACAGTATGAAAATAACAACAATGAATACATATTGAGCATTTCCTATTACGTAACACGTTATCTCATTTAATTTTTAAGCAGACTGCAATCATGGTCACTACTATTATCATCTTTTCCTAGCCTTATGTTATAGGTGAGAAAATGGAGTCACCAAAAAATTAAATTCCTTGTAGGGTTGCCAGATTAAGTTGCAAAATGCCCAGTTAAATTTGAATTACAGATAAATAATGGATCCTTTTTTTTAGGAAAGTATGTCCCAGGAAATATACTAAATACAGTCATCTCTTCACATCTGTGGGGATTGGCTCCAGGAGCCGTGCAAATATCAAAATCCAGGGATGCTTAAGTCTCTAAATTAAAAGGGCATAGTATTTGCATATTACCTATGCACATCTTCCTGTATACTTTAAGTCATCTCTAGCTTACGTAGAATACCAAATCCAATGAAAATGCAATGAAAATAGTTGCTACACTGTATTTTTATATTTTTTGTTTTGTATAATTTTTAATTTTTTCCCTAATGTTTTCAATCTGTGACTGATTCTAAGGATGTGGACTGACTGTATACTGATCCACTAAAAAAAAAAAAAAAAAAGTACCCATTGTTTATTTGAAAAAATCAAATTTAACTGAGTGTCTGACACTTATTTGCTAAATTTGACTAGTAGTTAGCAAAGCCAAACAGATCTTTCTGATACCCAAGCTAGAAATTTTTAACTATTACACTAAACTTCCTCTTGCCATAAAAATAGTTTGAAAACTCCAAATTTAGCAAAGGATCTTACTTATGTAGACAGAGAAAATAGCCCTGAAAGTGGGATGAATTAAGCTAATTGATAGCGGTGGTCTGAAGGGCATTCCTTCTGTCCAGGCAGTAGTGGAACAAGGTGTGGGAAGTAGGAATGAGCCGGACGGTCTCAGATAGGAGACTGGTGATGTTTGTCTCCCTCCTAAGAGGGAATGAGTGCTTGTCATGAAATCAGCAAGGTGACATGCTGATTATGGTGGCAGCACTTCGAGCAGAGTGTCAAACTCAGTTATAGCTCTGATTAGAATGCCAAGTACTGGGACCTCCTTCCCCTACTACTCATGCCTCTCCCTGCCTGTCCCTCCGTCCCCCACCACTCATGCCTCTCCCTGCCTGTCCCTCCTTCCCCCAACACTCATGCCTCTCCCTGCCTCCCCCTCCTTCCCCCACCACTCATGCCTCTCCCTGCCTGTCCCTCCTTCCCCCAACACTCATGCCTCTCCCTGCCTCTCCCTCCTTCCCCCACCACTCAT